>NW_004797345.1:930892-978392 GCF_000002075.1 Aplysia californica
ACACACACACACACACACACACACACACACACACACACACACACACACACACACACACACACACACACACACACACACACCCTTTGACGCACATTCTAGTTATCTGTCCTAAGTGGCAATGCACCATTTGTGTGCTTGACTGTTGAACCGGAAGTGGAGAGGAAAGGAAAGATGGATCAACCAAAACATCACAGTCTTTCTGTGGGTCGCACCAGTGTTATTTAGTGGACCGTCTTTGTATTGTCATCGACCTTTTAAGCCTAAAGGGGTTGATCTGAAGCTAAGCTTATACCAGTCGAAGGTTTTGAAGGTTTTTGTCTTTCCATGCCTGTGTAACTTGTTACCGATTTTTTTTTCGCAAACTCGAAGCGCTTCTCCGCCCACCAAGGCCAAGTCCAAGAGAGATCGGGGCACACCAATGATCAGCTGTTTGACTTTGACCCTGAATTTAGCTGTTAGAATTGTCGCCAGCGTGTCTGTTTTACCACCATGTCTGCTAGCAAATTTCTCGATTCTGCGAAAAAGATAAAAGCAGGAAAAGGCAAGTTAGCTACTTATGCCTTTTTATCAGTCGTTGCAGCCTACGGTCTTCGCACATACTATCCACACCTTGTTAAACTGATTTCAGGGAACGGCAAAAGGAAAAAAACTGATGATGGAGAAAGCAAAAATGGCCAAAAAAATGCTGCGAAATCTCCAACCCATAATCAAAAAGAGCAAGATGCCAAAAAGGATAAAGCCAGTCCAAATGTTGACAAACTGTTCTATTCTCAGTTGCGGTACTTGGTGAAAATCATTATACCAAGAATATGGTGTAAGGAGTTTGGATTCCTCTTGGTGCACACTTTCAGTTTGATTGCTCGCACATTCCTTTCTATTTATGTCGCAAAGCTTGATGGAAGTATTGTTCAAACAATTGTACAACGAAATGTTACAAGATTTATAATGCAGTTGTCCAAGTGGATCCTCTTGGCTGTCCCTGCCACATTCATCAACAGTTTGATCCGATTCCTCGAGAGTAAGCTGGCTTTGGTCTTTCGTTCTCGCCTCGTGAATCATGCATATGAAAAGTATTTTAACAATCAAACTTACTACCGTGTCAGCAACCTTGACAGTCGACTTTCAAATGCTGATCAATGTCTGACAGAAGACATTACGATGTTCACATCATCTCTTGCCCATTTGTATTCACATCTGACCAAGCCACTACTTGATGTTGCCCTCATGTCTTTCACTTTATATAGACTAGCCAGTAGTCGAGGTGCCAGCTCTAAGACTCCAACTATCATTGCAAGTGTGGTCATCATCATAACTGCCAAGATATTGAGAACAGTGTCTCCAAAATTCGGAAAACTGGTTGCTGAGGAAGCCAACCGGAAGGGATACTTGAGATTCATGCATTCAAGAATAATTACTAATGCTGAAGAAATTGCATTTTACAATGGGCACAAGGTAAGAGAAGCAAGTGACTGTTTGGTCTTTTTTTTGTGTGTGTAA
Organism: Aplysia californica; assembly: GCF_000002075.1. NCBI lineage: Eukaryota > Metazoa > Mollusca > Gastropoda > Aplysiida > Aplysiidae > Aplysia > Aplysia californica. Next base: position 932,390 of record NW_004797345.1, read on the forward strand.
TTTTTAGGCTTTCTCCATTCCAAGTGTGAGTTTTTTGCGCAAACAAGTCTGAAGTGGCTTTAATCGTAAATAACGAAGTGACTGTTTCACCGAACGTTCGGGAAAATAAGGCCGTCTGTCCGAATAACATTTTTTCATATCGAAGTGGCTAGCCGTAGTACGGCTAGACTGAGAGTCTAGGTTTGGCCCAATCGACTAAAACCTGTTAAAGTACACAGGTCTCATTAGATCTAGATCTAGTATATTCAGGTTCAAATACATGCAAGTCAGTAAGGCACCTTTTGGTTTTGTCTGAAATACAAATACTTTTGGCATTGCAAACTAAAAATTTCATTTACAATTCAGCCATCAATATTAAGTACGGCTAGCCTGACAGTCTAGCCGTCCTTAAGTACGGCTAGCCTGACTGTCTACCCGTACTTAAGTACGGCTAGACAAGAAGTCTAGCCATACACTTATCTTAGGCCCTATTAACATTAGAAAACAGGAGGTTTAAAATACATACACCTTCATTAAGACACCTGGTTTCGTCTCAAATACAAATGCTTTAGGTACTACACACTAAAAATGTATATTTACAATTCAGTAGGCCTATTTTTTGTAAATGGTCAGTCTAGCCATCATATTAAGAATAAGTACGGCTAGACTCGAGTCAACACGTTCAACACCCGGACCGATAGTGCACCCCCCTCCCCGACACGCACACAGCCACACGTGTGCAGGCCGCCCATCCGACCCCGACACACGCTAACGAGCCTTCTGAACTTTTAATTGCTTCTGATGACCTCTAAACAAATAAACATTTATTAGAAGCGCTATAACTTTTCAGGCCGGCCTCAAATTCATCATAAAAGATAAAAACTCGTCTCCTACACAAAACGCCATTTTGCCCGAAGTGATCCCGGTCTCTACCCAGCCTGAGGCGAGTCACAAGTGAGGCAGGACAGGAAGCTGGAGTCAAGAGTCACAGGAAGTCGGAAGTCAAAAGTGATGTCATGCTGGACAAGAATCAGAGTCCGAATAACATTTTTTCATATTCGGACTTCAGTCCGATAGTCTGAACTCTATTTCTCCGAACGGTTTCCGATCTCAAGATTTTTTGGGTTATTTGCAAGATTTAGGCGTCATCCTTTCATTCTGCCATTTTGCGAGGACTGGGAAGAAGCATTTTTTGCACCAAATTCAATTTCTGGAGCTACAGATTTTTAAATGTCTGAATATTCAGAGATACTTCAGTTGTGGTTGGGGCAATGTTCCCAGACTATTTCCTTTGGAAATACCTCCAAAATTTAAGGTACTGCGAGGAAACAAGACTGCTCGACCTTTGCAGTGTAACCTATTTTGCATTTAGTCACCCAGCAAAAGCTAAAATCCTTTCATGTTAAAAAAAAATCCCTCCCCGTTCACACCTTACACACACACTAACACACACACACACGAGCCACTCTATTCGCTTATATTCAACAAATCTCGAGAACGGAAACCGTTCCGAGAATTAGAGTTCAAGTTTATTTTCCCTAACGTTCGGAGAAATAGAGCCGGCCTATTTATAAATATGAAAGTGGCTATCCTCACCCCGGGTGAGAATAAAAATATGATTGACCTCTCACCCCGGGGGAGACTTTCCAGCGTTGGCTATTCTCACCCGGTGTGAGACAGGACCTCTTTTTTCCTTATTTCAGAATACTGTCTATCAATGTGGATGGTCCAGTCAAATGGACAAAAGCAAAGAAATAATGACGTTATAGCACAAAAGTTTAAAGCTAATTTGGTCGTCTACAAAGATCAGATGCTATGGTTATTTCGCTTTTCGAATCGAGCCTAACTTTGCCGGTCGCCATTTTGTTTTGCCCGGAAGTTCTCGTGCTGCTACTCTAGCTCTCTCTCCCTCTTTCTCTTTCTGAAACTGTCTATGGGTGTGGGCGATCAAATTGACAAACAAAGATAAAAATGTTGTTAAAACACAAAAAAAGTAAATTAATTTGGTTGTCTACAAATTACAAAGATACTACAGCTATTTAACTTTTCGAATCGCGCTAAGTCTCTCTCTCTCTCTCTCTCTCTCTTTCTCTCTCTCTCTCTCTCTCTCTCTCTCTCTCTCTTTTCTCTCTCTCCCTCCCTCCCTCTCTCCCTCTCTCTCTCCCTCTCTCTCTCTCTCTCTCTCTCTCTCTCTCTCTCTCTCACTCTCTCTCTCCCTCTTTCTCTCTCTCTTCCTCTCTCTCTCTCTTTCTCCCTCACTGCCCACAAACAAAATTGCACGCTTTCAACACAAGAGCGCTGGAACGTTTGTTCACGGTGAACGCTATGTGACTGTAACACTGGTTGGCCTAGGCTATCACAGTGAACGCACACCGGGTGAGAATAGCCAAAAGGCTCGCCTGCGCTGTTCTCACCCGGGGTGAGAATAGAGGTGGCCATATAATGATGCATGTGGAGATGTTAAGCTACGTGGATAAATATGCAAAACAAAACTGTTGCATTTTTCAACAGTAATTAAGGCAAGGGGAAAGATTCTGTTGACCGAAAACTGAAATCTAGTTAGTTATAATTAATGGCCATCAAAATCAATGGAAGGCCTCCTGATATCATATATATATATTTTATATATATATATCATTGCCATCATGTATGTTACTAGGGGTTTCAGGGGAGAGGGGTTGCCTTGACTCTTGATTTGGGTTAGATAAATTACAGTAAGGTTAGTGGTTTAGCGTAGGGTTATAATATGAGGAGGTTTAGTTTAGGGTTATGATCTAGATTTCATAGGGTGGTCACCCGTTACGGAATTCTTTCCGTGAACAAGAAGCGAGTCTCAATCTGGAAAATCATAGGAAGAGGCTAGCCGTACTTAATGACGGCTAGACTGGCAGTACAGCTAGACTGGCAGTCTAGCCGTTTCTAAATATGATGGCTAGACTGACCATTAAAAAAAAATAAGCCTACTGAATTGTAAATATAAATTTTTAGTGTGCAGTACCTAAAGTATTTGTATTTGAGACGAAACCAGGTGCCTTGTTGACAGTGCATGTATTTTAAACCTCCTGTTTTCTAATGTTAATAGGGCCTAAGAGCCGTACTTAAGGACGGCTAGACTGGCAGTCTAGCCATACTTAATATTGATGGCTGAATTGTAAATGAAATTTTTAGTTTGCAATGCTTAAAGTATCATTTCAGACAAAACCAAAAGGTGCCTTACTGACTTGCATGTATTTGAACCTGAATAATTACTAGATCTAGATCTAATGAGACCTGTGTACTTAACAGGCTTGAGTCGATAGTGCTAAACCTAGATCTAAGTACGCCTAGACTGGCAGTCTAGCCGTACTTAACCACTTCGAAAATCAAATTCTGCTTTCGCTTTCGTTACCACTGACAAATTTTCTTTTCTTTCTCATGACAACCTGTAAAATCATAACGAATTGTTGTTGTGCATTACAAACATACGATATTCAATTATCAAAATTTTTCATTCTGCATGATTCAAAAATAGCAATTGGTGTCCAAGTTTCGAGTCCATCTTCAACACCAGTCTTGTAAACTGAGTTTCTGTCACGTTTGCCATGTTATCTAACATTTGACCTTGTATAATGAGTTACAGTGCTTCAACTTTGTCTTTGTTTGAGTTTTTAAATTTCAAGATCCATATCAGTACAACTGTAACAACACCATGTATGTCATGTCATGTTTTTTGTCAGTCTTCTGACTTACAGTAGAGTGCATGCTCCCTTAACTGTTTGTTCTTACATGCATGCTTAATTTTGTTTGAATCTGTGAGTGCTTAAAGTAATAGAGAAGGTTTTTGACAGTTGATTTTTTGCTTTTCCACTCACCAAATTCAGCTTTAAAAAAAAAAATGTAATGGTGCCCAAAGAAAAATTAGACTGAAAAATATGATAAAGTCACAAGACCTTAGGTGATGTACACATGACTAGATGGATGGATAGATGAATACACATACATATAATGTGTGTAAACACATCATGTAACAGCTCTAATGACCACCTGTAAGACTATCTCAAATTGTCACTCCCCATTTGTCCCTTGCTATTTTTTTACAATGACACTCTGTCACTATATTATATATATATCTTTATTGTGTTGATGTGCTTCTTTTTACTCAAATTTCGACTGGGGGCTCTCGTGGCCCAGAGGTTAAGGTGTTGGCCTCTCCTTCGAAGGTCCCGGGTTCGAATCCGGGTAGTGACCGAAAAAAAATTTATTCTTTAAATTTGTCTCCTTTCACCTCCTTTCCTGCTCTCTAGCAATGTTCTGTCGTCTGCTTTCGTCTCCTCTTTCTGCCCCCACTCCCTCATCTCCTTTGCCCCCTTTCTCTGGGCTCCTGATTCTTTCTACCGCCTTTCTACTGCTACTCCTCTGCTTCTTCTTACTGCTGTCTTTCAGCCACACCCCTGATCTTCTGGTAGGAAAGATCTACACCTCTAGCCTTCTCGGACAACAAGGGCGAAGAATCTCAGAGGGCCCGTATTCAAGTTGCGCTCGTTAAAGATCCCTTGGTGGTCTAAAATCGATAGAGTAGGCTTCGGCCGCAACCCGGGCAAAATTCAAAATTTCCTACCAACTGAAAAAGCTTAATGTGTCCCGCGCGCTCATATGACCTTGCAGTTGCGAGCGCCGTAAAACACTTACAAAAACTAAAACAAACAAATTTTGTCTCAACAATAGAAGGTCATTTCAGACCATTTTGACTTTACATTCATGTGTGTGCTCACAGGCACTGTTTTGTACCCCTTGAAAATAAATGCTTACCACTGGAAAATTTGAACCCTGTTTGCCATTTACTACACTTTCGCAACCAGAATGACCCCAAAAAAATTAATTACCAATATGTGAACAAATATAAGAAACATCATGACATGGTTGTAATGAAATTGCTAAATTATTTGTTCTTTTTTAAAGCCTGCAAAGCAACACTGTGTTCTGACAGGAGAGCAGCAAAGCATCTTTTTTCAGTGCTGGCTCAAAACTTAAAATGTTGTACGGTGGGTGGGAAAAAACGCTCCTTTCGTCTCTTCTTTGCGTTCCCTTGCTAGATCTCAGGGGTTTGCTACTGGTTCTTCAGCAAAGACCCCTTGCCTTCAATTTAAGGCAGCCACATTCTGATTTTGAACGTACTCAAATCAATATTTTTTTTGTATTTAATCAACCTAATAAGTATTTTCAGTAGAAGTTGATTTTGACTTTTGGCCAGGTGGCAGCTAAAGCCTACTTACTTACTCATCAATTTTATGACCACCAAGGGATCTTTTAAGTTAACATATTAGGTGCAACGTGCACAGGGGACCTCTGAGATGTTTTTACCCTTTCCTGAGAAGGCTAGAGGTGTTTAATCTTACCTACTCTTAGATCTAGGGTGTAACTGAAAGACATCAATAAAAGATATACTGGAGTAGCAGTAGTACAAAGAGTCAGGAGTAAGGGAGAGAAGAGCAGAGAGCAGGCTGGAGATGGTGATGGAAGGAGAGTGGAGAAGGAAGCGGAACACTTTACCTCTAAGTAAGACCATAAAAGAGCCCCTTAAAAAACTCTATTCTCTCAAAGGAATTCAAATTGTTCTGGAACACGTTATTTAGTGTTTTTTTCTCTGATAGACCTTCAAGTTAAATTCCAATCTAAAAACATAATAATAAGTGGAAATTGGAAGCTTGCTGAGTCTTTACTATTTCCACTTTGTTGGGAACTGGGTGTCCACCTCTGCCTCTCAGTTAATAGGAACAGCATGAGCTGCTATACCCATTGACTATAGAACATCAATAACCATTTATAAAATTGTATGCCTAATTTATTAAATTTCATAGGTCATTGGTAGAGCAAGTCTGTATTTCATTACTCAGTTTCTTAAATTTTGAAGATTTTTTGAAAATATACAAAAATTAATTGAATTGAATGTCCATTTTAACTTTTTATGTTACAAGGGGGCTCTCGTGGTCGAGAGGTAACAGTGTTCGCCTCTCTTTCAATAGGTCCCCAATTCAAATCCTTTCACCTCCTTTCCTGCTTTTTAAGTGTTCTGTTGTCTGCTTTCGTCTCCACGTTCTGCGCCCACCCCTCACCACCTTTGCCCCCACCTCTGGGCTCCTGACTCTTTCTGCAGCCTTTCTACTGCTACTCCTTGGCTCCTTCTTACTACTATCTTTCAGCCACACCCCTGATCTTATATGGTAAGTAAGATCTAGTACCTAGCCTTCTCGGATAAGACAAAAAATTTCGGAGGTCCCGTGTGCAAGTTGTGCGAGTGAAAGATCCGTTGGTGGTCCGAAATTGACAAGAAGAGCAAGCTTCGGCCATCACCCGGACAAAATTTAAAATTTCCTACCAACTGAAAATGGTTAATGTGTCCCGTGCTCTTATGACCAATGCATTTGCGAGCGCAATAATACACTTACTGAAAAAATAAGTAAATAAAAATAATATGTATACATATATATATATATAAAACAATTCAGATGTTCTTGGTCATTTGAATCTTTCAAAAGTCTCTCTAGTTTCACTTGTTTAATGCAGAGGTTTCCATCTATTTAATCTTGAAAGTTTGAGGTCTGTTTCATCTTTATATATACTTCTCTTGTCATTATCAAATTTAGTCAAGTTTGATTTGGTATTTTAAGGATGGGGACTCGAGTAGTTATTTATGACAGCTTTGCGCCTGTCAGTGTTTTGTAATGGGTGGTTGGCGGGTGGTCTGGTGTGGTTAGCTCCTTCTTTCTTGTCAAACATATATCGTCCTTTTTCTCTCCTCTTTCTGTTTTGTGTTTGTTACTCTCTTGTAACACCTCTAATCTTCGGCTCTTATATGACCTTATCCTTATTGTGTTGCAAGTGCCGTAAGACTCGTATATTAAGCCTTTCCCAGAGCAGTGCTACTGAAGGAAGTGTCTTAGGCAATTCCCAAAGGGGGGATATTAACATGTTCTTATGCTCAGTAGAACTGTAAATGGGCTGTTTTATCAGTGTCATGCTTATACAGTGCTGGATCATTCTTGGGGGGGAACTGCTGCTTTTTCTTTCCTTCCTTACTATCGTCATTCTTCCTCTACTTCTTTTGTATGTTTGTCACTCTCTTGTGAACTGCTATTTCCGGGGTCCATTGATAGTCGAAGCAGACTTTGTGCTGTTAAGGCTAGAGAGGTGAGCAGAGTAAGCCTGATTCCCCGTTTGGACTTTTCTGTTGACATCCACCCGTTGGCGCTGATATGACCTTATGCAGTTGCGAGCCGCGTAAAACCTTAAAAAAAATAAACTAAAAACTCCCACTAAAAAAAATATTTTTTAAAGGTGTTTTGTAATGTCATTTTGAAAAAAAGGTGTTGATTAAATAAATGTAACTTACGTTTTTCAGATTGAGGAGTCCATGCTGAGCAAATGCTATCACTCCCTGGTAGCTCAGATGGACTTGATTTTCCGCAAGCGGTTGTGGTACATTATGCTTGAGCAGTTCCTCATGAAGTATGTGTGGAGTGCCAGTGGCCTGATCATGGTGGCAGTACCTATCATCACAGCCACTGGCATCAGAGAAGATGGTAAGATCAGTTGTCTTAACTCTTTGTTTTCTCCAGTAGTAAAGACACCTTTCTCTGTATTGTTGTTGTTTTTTGGTAGTGAATAATGAGGCACTTGTTTTTTTGGTTTTGTTTGTTGGTTGGTTGTTTTTTTGTGTGATTGGTGTTGGGTTTTTTTTGGGTTTTTTTTGGGGGGGCAGGTTGTGCATGATACCTTAGTCCTTTTGCCTTCAGTGTTTAATGTTTATCAGGTGAAGTTTTTGTATTCAGTTAGGATATTATCTTCTGAAATTTGTAGTAGATTTAACTTGTTTTGAACAAGATTTTTTTTTAAAGTATCTGGTTTTTAAAAAAATTAATGCATTGAAGATTTAATGGTGAAAATCATCTCAAGTTTTTAAGCAAATAAAAGTTATTAGAGGTTTTATTCGTTTCTGTCAAACTGTCTCTTTTGTCACCGTGGCATCATTGTTTCTGTTGCTTCCCTCTCTTTTGCGGATGCTCTGATGTCGTTTGCTTCTTTACATTACTCTTTATCCAGACTGTTTCCGGCAAGATATTGGCCTTATTGTGTCAACTCACAATGAATTTTAGCTTAACTACCTATGGTATAGTCTTTTTTCCTACTAATCAAGTTTTTCTTTACCTTCTAAAGGACATTATTTTGGTGCAGTACTTTTTCGGCTTCTCGATCGCGTCACACTTGAAGTCTGGTATCTGTCATAAATTGGGCCGTCCTGCTCAGTTCGTCTGTCGGCCCGTTTAGCTTCTCTTGTAGTGTCAATGTGGTTGGCCATGTTTCCTGTTTCAGGGCCCTGTGTGTCTTGCAGTGCTGAAGGATGTGTTCAACAGTTTGGTCCGCCTCTCCAAACTGGCAGTTTGTTGATTTTACTAGTTTAAAACATCTGTATATATATATGTTGTCTCACTCTTGTGTGTTGGGTTCTTATTCAAAAGATAATCACCTGTTCTTTGTGGGGCAGCTCATGGTAGCTATCTGGTGTCTGTGGTGCTTTAAATATGGTATTTATGATAGTTTTTATTTCTGTGTAGTTAACACTGTTGTCTGGTTGTTCTTTCTGTGCTCCTAGTTTGGCCCTCCTATCTGCCTGCTCATTTCCTAAGACATCACAGTGCGATGGAATCTACTGTAGCATGATCCTCAGACATGGGGTGTCCTCAATTACTTCTCGTAGCCTTGGTAGTTTGCCGGCAGTGATTGCCTGCAGTACTGACATGCGTCAGGTAGGAATACTACTTGGCTTTGGGGGGTCTTCCACATTTTTAATTATGTTAGCTGCATGTATTAAAGCCTCCGTCTCTGCCCTGTAGTTTGTACAGTGTCGCCCTGTTGGGACGGCCTCTTCTTGTCGTCATCCATTTTGGAACTGTACATATTCTGCGATTCTGGAGAATGTTGTCCTGATCGTTGGGGACTTCAATGCCAGAAGCTCGACCTGGGGTAATGTCAACGAAAATGGTCAGGGAAAGGCTTTGGACAGCAAGTTGATTGAAAGTGATCTCCACATGCTCAACATTTCCACCATGACAAGACTATCTCAAAGAACTGGTGAACAGGACTCCAATATAGATCTGGCCCTGATCAAAACAGGTGGCTTTTACACAATGGAGTGTACTGGCAGATCACGGTAGCGACCACCTACCATGCTCAGTTCTTATATCAAAGGGTGGAAAGACAGTGAGACAAAAGGTCAAGAGGGTGTTTAAGTACAAACCAGACACCTCGGTCTTGGGAGGCCTGAGAAAGAAGGCCTGGAACAGAAAACCCTCAAGATCTAACGTAACGCAGCCACCATGGTGGAGCAATGAAATCGATTGCCTGTGGAAAGAGAAGAGGAATGCTGTTAAGGACTGGCAAAGAAAGAGGAAGAACCCCATTGTCACTGAGGAAGAAAGGGAGGCTGCTAGAGAGAAGATGAGGCAAGCCCGAGATAGGTTCAAAGCTGAAGCCCATCTGGCCAAAACAGCAAAGTGGGAAGAGTTTGTAAAAAACATTGCAGCTGAGAAGGCACTCTCAACGTTCTGGAAACTGCAAAAGAAGATGTGTGGACAGGGTCACTCAAAAACCACCGTGAATGTGAAGGACGAGTCAGGAAAGACACTCCAAACTGATGAGGAGAAAGGTAGGGCTTTCTTGGACCGATTCATCCATCAAACACACTAGGGAAATATTGACTCAAGAAAGGAAGTTGAAAGAGATGTTTCTAGAGTGCTGACACCAGAAATGTATGCAAACTACGAGGATGTGATATCTACAGAAGAGGTTTCCAGAACGATAAAACATGCCAAGGACAGTGCTGGAGGGCCGGATGGTGTAAGATATTGCCACATGAAAGAGGCAGATGATGAGATGATTGAAGGAATAACAAAAGACTTCAACAAAAGCATTGGCACTGGTGAAATCCCTGAAGAATTGTTGCACAGCTGGTTGATACCAATCCCCAAACCAGGAAAAGACCACTCGGCTCTCAGTGGTTACAGGATGATAGCCATGCAGAACACCTATGGGAAAATTCTGGAAAAGATAGTTGCCGGACGAATATCAGCACACTTACAGAGGAAGAGAGGAAGTCCCTGTTGCCAAATGAGCTTGGCAGCTATAGACCCCATTGAGAAACCTCAGTGAATGCGGCTGTCATGGCGTACGACATCTATGAAGGCTTTCAGCAGCGGAAGGAAACAGTTGTGACGGCACTTGACCTTGAGGATGCTTACAACCGAGTCAGCTATAAACATTTGATCGACCGTCTCCTGGAATTTGATGTAGACATATGGCTGGTGAGATGGGTAGCAGTAGCCCTGGTGGAGAGAAAAATGGCCCTGAGACAGGGTGAATGGACTTCAGATCCGGTATCAATTGCTCCAGGACTGCCCCAAGGATCCCCCTCTCTCCTGTGCTTTTCAATGTGTACACTGCACAGGTAACGATGCATCTGAAAGAATCTGGACGTGTCCTGAGCTTTGCGGATGACATAATGGCATACGAGCACGGAGATGACAGACTTCAGATGGCAAGGAACATGGAGAAAAGACTTCACTCAGTTGTAAAATGGTGCGACCAAAATGAAGCAGTCATCAATCCTTCAAAGGCGCAGGTACTTTGGTGTTCCCTCAATAACAGGATTGTCCAAGACATAACTCCACCAATCACTTGCAACTATGAGATTATCGACAGACAGTCAGAGCTGAAGTATCTGGGAATCGTCTTCGACAGGTCGTTATCCTTCAACAAGCATGTGAATCATGTGGTAACAAAGGCCAAACGAGGTGTTGGTGCAATCAAGACCATGGCGGCTGCTCTGATTCCGCAAAGAGTGCTCTTCCTGATGTTGCAGCTGGTCGTCCTGTCTGTCATTGATTACGGATTGGGCTGTCTCACGCTGTCCGACACACAGATCGCAAAGCTGGATCGAGTGCAGAATGAGGCAATGAGAGCAGTGCTGGGCTACACCAAGGACACTCCAATATTGTGCATGCGCTACTTGCTAGGTTTAAGTGGCATCAGAGTACGCCATAGGATAGCTCAGGCAAAGATGTATCTCAATGTAAAGGGCAAGAAGGATCATCCACTTCACAAAGCACTTCATGACAACAGGAGAGTCAGAATCAAGAGAGGAAAATCTTGGATGGCGGAAGCAGAGGATTCCCTGAGAACAATCTGTGTACCTGAGAGCCTACCACTAGGCGAAGAATGGGAGCAGGTGGCCGGAGAATACAGGGACCTCACCGAGGTCAAAATAAGCATGGGCAGAGACAGAAGAAATGTTGCGGCTGCCATCAACGAGAGCGATATCAACGAGATTGTTGACACAAACTCAAAAGCAGGGGATCCTATAATTTATACAGATGGTTCAGTGAAAAGAGATAGCCAGAGAAGTGGATGGGGATTTGTTGCATTCGCCAACAATAAAATCATACACAGTGCATCTGGAGCCTGCAGCAGGACTACATCAAGTATGCGAATGGAAATTGAAGCCATCACGAAAGCACTTGATTGGATGACCCAAGATCGCCCCCACACAACCCATGCTGTTCTTATCACTGATTCCATGTGTACCCTCAGAAGGATCGAAAAAGGTTTCCTGAGAACGGAATGGATTCAGGCTATCGAACCAACGCCTATACGATCGCTCACATGGATTTTCTGCCCTGGCCATGCAGGTGTTAGGGGAAATGAAAAAGCCGACAGATTGGCTGGTGAGGCCACCTTAGTTGACAATACGGTTCAACCAGATAGGGTCGAGATCCTGAAATGTCTTTCTCGCCAACTGATTGAGGAGGAAGATAGGGAGGCAGAGGCCAGTACTGCCGTGGAGAGGATGATGCTTTTGGGAATAAAAAAAGGAAGCGGAAAATCCGGCATCCTTGCAGGAAAGAACAGAAGAACGTTCAACCAGATGTGCACTGGCACAATCAGTAGAGGGACCCTCGGCAACATTTTGGAGAGAGCAACGGAGCATCAATGGACATGTCCGGAGTGCAGGGATGTTGCTTCCTGAAACAAGAACAAGAACATATTCTGCGGCTCCTCCTCTTTTCACAGCATCAGTAGCAGATCCATCTGTATAGATCCTTATCCATGCTTCTCGGGGGTATCTTTCTTCAAGCATGGACAGGGTGAGGGATTTCTTGCTCAGGTCGCTGTGGTCATCTTTTGTGGTGAACATAGGAATGGACGTGTGTATAATTATGTTTGTGTTTTTCTTTTCCCATGATGGTGCCTCTGGGGTTTGGTTCAGCTTGTTCACTGTGGCTGGTAAATAGTCCTGCAGGGATCTTTGGATTTTTCTGCTTTCTTTGATGAAGTTGGATCTTTTAAGTCAACGCCTATAGAAAAGATGGAACAAACGACATCTATAGTGGCCCTATTGAGGAGATGGGAGTGCAAGGCCCTCATACAGTACACCAAGGCCACAGCTATGGAGGATCATATAATGCACACAAGAACAACAATGCAGTATTAATTATAAATATGCTTTTTGATTTCTTAAACTATGTTTCAGGCTCAAGTGTTGAAGATGATGTTGATGGAGGCGTGAGTGAAAGAACAAAATACTTCACCACTGCTCGAAATCTGCTGATCAACTCTGCCGATGCCATTGAGAGGATGATGTCTTCATATAAGGAGGTTTGTCTCTCATAAGCCATCTTCAGATTTTTCATATGTATTACTTGACTTTAGGGTTTGATGGTTCAGCAGGTTGTTTAAGTTTTATTTTACTCTCACATCACAGAGCTGTCAAGTAAGACAAAGAGCATGCTTGTGTGTTCCAGATGAATTCTTTTTGAGATTGGATACAACACTTTCACTTCCTCTCTGAAGACCTCCTCTTTATTAAGACTTTTCTGGTTGTTAAGTACAGAAGTCACTGCTAAGAAGAACAACCTTTTGCAACTAGATTTAGAGAGTAAAATAGAGTAAAGCACCTTTCTTAGGCATCGTCAATACTTATTCTACCATGAATTTAACTCTCGTCTTATGATTTCATGACTAATGTAAAAACACTTGGAATAAGAGTTTTACTTTTAAAGTTGTTGTTCTTTGGATTTTTTCATCACAGATCACAGAACTTGCTGGCTACACGTCACGTGTGTCTGAGATGTTTGAAGTGTTTGATGATGTGAGTCTAGGCAAGTACAAGAGGAACACCGTGTCCAAACCAAAGAGTAACAAGTTGCACCATGAGAGAATCAGTGGACCTCTTCTTCAAAAAGGTAATAGTCATAACAACTGAGAATTATAAAAGAACTAGTTTCTGGTATTGAAGGCAATAGTAGTATTTGCAAGGCATCGTGGTGAAATCAGGCGCTCGTCAAAATAATGAAATCGAAGAAAACAATGCATTTCTTTTCCTCCATGCAATTTTTGATGAATTTTTATTTTTTAGCTCATCATCTTTTATGTCCATTAGAAATTCATTACTGTGTGGATTTTATTGAAAAACGTTGATTAAAGACATAGAAAATGTAAATTTACAGTTTCCAAGGACTCAAAAGCATTTGAAGTCACCAAACTCTGGCAGCCATTTTCTCACTAATTTTACCTCTGAAACAAGGCGACCCCCCCCTCCTTCAATTGCATATATCTCGACTTCTATTGAAGATAAATAGGTACGTTTTTCACCAAAAGCAAGACAAATAAATAAGCATTAAAATAATAACATTAACTCCACATGCTAAAAAATTGACGAGTGCCTGATTCCACCGCGTCGTGACACATTTGTGTTAATTATTCATAGTAGGAAATGTTCATTTATGTGATTGGCCTGTAACACTGGTTATGTATTTATTAAATTACAGTACCAACAAGAATGAAAATTTCATTACTCGCAGTACCACACCACTGCTACTTCTATCACATTTTATGTAAGCATTCAAAGGAAGTTGTGTTTATTTGAAAAGCAAAGAAGCATTAATCCTATGAAGTGCTACTCAGGTGTTTGTCACGTACCTGCTCTCGCTTGCTTTGGTACAAACAGTCACTCGTATTTGAAACACATCAATGACGTATGGCATGTTTTCTCGCTGTAATTCTTTTACTCTAAAGTGAAAGTCAACTGTAAATGTGAGGCAGCGTGGTGGAATCAGGCTCTCGTCAATTTTTGGATATGTAGAGTTATTGGTATCATTTTAAAGCGTGTTCACTGGTCTTCATTTGGATGAAAAAAATCTCAATTTATCTTGAATACAAGTCGAGATATTTGTGAATGTAGGAGGTGGGGTCACCTGTTTTCAGAGGTAAAATAAGTGAGAAAATGGCCGCCAAAGATTACAAGTTATTTCCTTTGCTTAAGAGTTCGTGGTAACTGAAAATTTAAGTTTTTTGTGTCTTTAATCAACATTTTAAAGAAAAATCCACACGGAAATGAGTTCTTTAATGGGCACGAAAAGTGTTGAGCCAAAAAACAAAAATTTGATAAAAATTCACAAACCTGCGGAAAAATGCAAGTTTCTTCATTTTGATTATTTTGACGAGAGCCTGATTCCACCACGCTGCCTCACAAATGTGTTTTTACCTGAGGGTAGAAAAATGGGTTTTGTTCTTTGTTAGAAGTGCCTCTTAATGCCTTGACTCATGTCTTTTCCGCTTCCCCGCTTCTCTTCACTGTTGTATCTGTAGTTTTTCCTTGGCTGATAAGGAAGCTGAAGATTTTGGTCTGATGTGCAGTTGAGAAGTGAACAAGACGACAGAAAACATATGCCAATATTTACTAGAGAAGGGGAAATGTTTGAGTCTTATTAAGTCCATATCCTTTACCAGTCAGTCAGTCAGTCAGTTATGATTCACCGTCCTCACCATGTCAGTTGTTCTATTTTTGTTTTGTACAGGTACTGTGGTTGACACTCAGTCAACAATCATCATTGAAGATCTTCCAATTATCACACCAAATGGGGACATCATCGTTCAGTCCCTCTCCTTGAAGGTATGTACCATTGCAACACTTTGAGCTTATCAAAGAAATTTGGAGTTGATCTTGATTGAATCTACATTAGATGTTTGTAGGAGTGACGTGGAGGTATATGTTTCACGGCGCGATGGAATCGGACGCTCTTCAATTTTTGAGCTTATGGAGTTATTGGTATTATCTTAAAGTTTGTTCATATGTATTTGTTTTGAATCGAAAGAAAATGCATCTATATTGAACAGAAGTGGAGATAGTTGTAATTAAAGGTGGTGGGGGTCACCTGATGTTGGAGGTAAAATGAGCGAGAAAATGTCTGCAAAGCTTGGTGACTTCCAAAGATTGAGAGTCCTTAAAAACTGCCTATTTACTATTTCTCGTGCTTTCGATCAACTTTTTTCAATAATATCCACACAGAATTGTGTTTATATATGGAACATAAAAAGTGTTGAGCCAAAATTTTTTAATTTTTAAAAAAATTGGGCAAGGGAAGAATAATGCTGGTTTCTTAGCTTTCATTATTTTGACAAATGCCTGATTTCATTATGATGCCTCACATCTTTTCTAGAAAATGAAAATTTAGTGTCATATATGTAATGTCTTTGGCTGCTTAAGATATAGGCATTATATACCCTTTCCTTCAGTTTTTTTCTTTGTTTCTTGCAGTTAGCCTGCTGTTAAAAATTTTCAAGCTGTCTGGATTTACCATGTTTTGTTGTACTCTGGCGTTGACCAGATGGCAAGGACATGTAGTGACTTGAGGGAGGCATTGCGCTGCCAAGAGCGAAATGCTCGCAGCTAAAGGGATTTGAAAACAATAACAACAACAACCATGTTTTGTTTTTTAAATGAAAATGTACTGATCACGGCGTCACTTTTCGCCCGATTCTGTTACTTTTAGTTCGCGTGACTCAGCAGCCCGCCGGAGCTCCCCGGCTCGGGGTCACGGGGTTAATTAGCCCTGAAGCAACTTTGCCGGTGTCGGTCAGGAAGTTCGCATTTTTGACTATGTTTAAAACGATATAACTTCTTCCCCATCCCACATGGCAAACCATTAGGCAGATGTACTAAAAGCTCAATGTCTTGAGATTTATTCTGCGTTAGAATTGTTAGTTTCTGTGCCTTAGTTTTTGTTCTAGACGAAGTGTTTGTAGAGTACCCAATTTGTCCTATTTTAGTTACAAACTTATGAATGAATGATTGTTAATTTAAAAAAGGCTCAACAGATCTCTCTAAAATCTGTGTTGAACTGACTACGAATATCATGTCTTTTACCATGAGAAATCTTAAATCTGCGCGAGTAGTAATAGTCAAGTTATAAGAGAAGAAAGATGCACATCTGCATTTTTTAACTAAAGACGATCAGCGTTAGCTCTTATTTTACTATTAAACAAGAGAAAGTTACTCTGCGTTTGTTCATGAATCATGCTGTGTCTGTGGCAGCCTGCATACAACTAAAAAGATATAATATAAGCGATTAAAAAAACCACAAAACCGTGTAAATACATGGGTAGAGATAAACTTCTTGTATGGAATAAAAATAATGACAGCTAAAACATTCATTCTTAGTTTTTGTGTAGGAAATATGCGCGGACACAATTAGGAATGTAAAGAAATCAGTCACATTGTCAGTTATTGCAAATGGTCATAGAAATGGAAAAAAAGCTGGAAAAGTCTGGTGCTGATTCAGTGTCCCTGGAAAGCTCGAAATTATTCTTATAACCCATTTACGAGAAGTCATCCCTATTATTCAGTCAACTTACAAAACCTAGACCTAGTGTTTTAAGAAAAGTAAGGAATTTCTGGAGTGTAACAAATACTGTTCATGTATTAGATCTACGTTGAAGATGTATTCTAGCACTAAAATCGATTTGTACTTTTCATAGAGAAACTTCATGGTAACTTTTATAAACTTTCGAGAAAATATGCGAATATTCACGATTATATTAGACACTTAAAGTTGTATTTGGAGGAATTACTTCATAGCGAATTGTGTGCCCAATGGATAAAATTGTAAAATTACAGCCTTCTATTATATGCGCAGATACCATCTTTTCTGAGTATCTGCACCAATGTTATGTCGTTCATGTTCCAAAAGTTCGACAGATTTTGACGATGCCTTTATTTTTATATTGATTTTTTTTCATTCATGCTAGTCTTTAAAAAATTACAATTTAGCATTGCCGATTCCAGCGCGTCTAACGAAATAACCAGACTAGTTACAACGTTTGTTCTTTTTTGAGTCTCAAGAGCAGAAATGCGTGCTTTGGGTGCACTAAATGAGAATTACCAGAAATACAAGGATACACCTTAAATTGTACATTGAAAAGTACCAAAAATTAGGTCGGCCCAGACAGAGCGCGACAGGGAGCTGACCCCCGTGACCCCGACGTGATAAGGCGCCCGGCGGGGAATCCCCCGCGGCAACTAAAATTCCACTGCCGGTGCGCCGTGTGATAGGGTTTATACTTTTGTCTGATGCTTCAGTAAGGGCTACTCCTTTGTCTTTTTCAGTATTGTTTTAAGCTTCTTTGCTCTAATATGAGTAGATTGATTATATTGTGTTGGTAGTGTCACAAAATATTCACCCCAAATCTAAATACTTGTTCAATTTCAGATGGAGCCTGGTATGCATTTGTTGATCACTGGCCCCAATGGCTGTGGCAAGTCCTCACTGTTTCGCATCTTGAATGGTCTGTGGCCTGTGTATGGAGGAAAACTGTGCAAGCCACCACCATCTTCTATGTTCTATATTCCCCAAAGGTATAGAAATAGAGTTGCATTTTTTAAGTTTCTTCTGCCTCATAAGTTATTTGTTAATCTCTTTTTTTTTAAAGTAAGTGAAAAGAGGGATAGAAAGCCAATTGTGTCTCCATGTCAATTTAATCAGTTAATCTCCCAAGCTCAACAAAATCCTCATTTTCATTCTGCTACTGTATGTGAATAACTGTGATTAACAATTGGGTCCCTGTTCTCCTCTTGCCAGACCATACATGTCCATCGGCACCTTGCGTGACCAGGTGATCTACCCAGACTCCCTGAAAGATATGAGAAACAAGAACTGTACCGACCTTGACCTTATGGCCATCCTGCAGCTTGTTCACCTGGAGCACATTGTCCACAGGGAAGGAGGTATGTGTGATCTCTTCTAGTCGGGAAATCCAGATTTCTGACATAGTCCCGATTTTGCCTTATTTCAGGGACTTCATATAAAAAATATTGATACAACATGTATGTGACAATGTGATACATACATTTTGAGTCTCCCCACTCATATTTTCACAGAGTGAAAATCTCAGGATTTATTTTTTGTAGCCAGTTGGCACATCTGTCTGGTGTTGGGTTTTGTCCACAATTTGGGTGGTTTGGGAAAAGCTGTTCCCTGTTTATCTTTACAAGTGATCAAGGATATAGGCAATACAGTTAGTGTGCCAACCTGTGTAGTGCAAGGGGCTGTTCTAACAAAATGAGACAGAAGGATTTCCTGAACACTTTATTGCACGGCCAATGAATGCAGTGCTTGTAAAATGTTTGTCATTAAATTGTTGATCTTGTGTTCCAATTTCATTCTTTTTGTTTCTACTGGAAAGATGATCACTGCTTTTCAAAATGGGTTGGACCGTCTTGAGCTATATGTGAAAAAGTGACTTAAATCTGATTTCCAAGTTGCATGCCCTTGTATTTTGTTGGAATATCCCCTCACATTATGAAACAATGCTATTCCCTGTCCTGCCCATGAGGACTGCCTTCTACCTATAGATTGAATAGATAATGTTTTCTGTTTCAGTCTACAGATGCTCTGCAGTTGTGCAAGTGAGAGGTACAGCTGATGAATTCATTTTGAAAAGACTGTATCCAGACATGTAATTAGTTTCATTTATTGCAGTCTCAGTATGTTTGTCAAACTCTCCTTTTCACGAATGTTGTCATGGTATCTCCTTCCTTTCTCAGGCTGGGATGCTGAGTGTGACTGGAAGGATGTTTTGTCTGGTGGAGAGAAACAGAGAATGGGAATGGCCAGGACCTTCTACCATAAGTGAGTGATCATAATGACAGAACCCTTGTCTTTCAACTTAAAAAGATACCTTTTCTTTTAGGCAGAGCCCAGATGTTTGCTTTCTGGACATAAAAGGTTATGTTTTAGAATTCAAACGTGCCTAAGTGGCCGATCACTTCTCCATAGCAGTCATCTGTCTTAATGTCCACTGTTCCGTGACATCCTTGCGTTTTCCCAATATTTTCAACCTGTCCTAAGCAGTTATTGTCAGTCCTTTCCAAGACAAGTGGGCTTCCATGCCTGTTTAGAGCAGTCATTTGCTACAAATGTTTTCGGCTGACCTGTCCATAGACTGAGTGTGTTCATTCAGGCAATGCAAAGAAGGTCTTGTGGTAGATAACAATTCTGATGGAAGCGAAATGGAAAAATAAGATTTTAATTTTTGAAAGGCTTCCTGCTCTTGTATCTTTTGAATGATAGTTTTCAGGATTTCTGCTTCGTAGTTTTGGATAATTCCTTCGAAGCTTTGGATAATTCCTTTGAAGTTTTGGGTAATTCTCATGGATGGTCTTTATTGTTATTTAATGAGACCAGCACAAATTTCTTGTATTATGAGTGAATAAGATTGTCGTTGCATTTGTCACCAATTCTGTCCATGCTTGTGTGCTGTTTTTAGTTTAGTATTTGTTCTTTCTCATGGTTTCTTTTTTTTTCCACGACATGACCAGGCCCCAGTTTGCCCTCCTGGATGAGTGCACCAGTGCAGTGTCTATCGACGTGGAGAGCAAAATCTACCTGGGCTTGAAAGAAGTGGGCATCACTTTGCTCACCATCACCCATAGACCCACACTCTGGTCAGTTCTCTTTCCAAATTACATGTGTTTTAGGCTCTTAATGTCCAAATACTGTAACGATTTTTAAAATGGCATATTTGACTCAACCTCTTTCTCTGTCCATTAAATTCTATTCTGAGGGCTCTCTTAGCCTAGAGGTTAAGGTATTCGCCTCTCATTCAAAGGTCCCGGGTTCGAATCAGGGTAGCGACGGAAAAATTTTCTTCTCTAAGATTGTCTCCTTTCATGTCCTTTCCTGCTGTCTAGCAATGTTCTGTCGTCTGCTTTCGTCTCCACTTTCTGCCCCCACCCTTTCACCTCCTTTGCCCCATCCTCTGGGCTCCTGACTCTTTCTGCAGCCTTTCTACTGCTGTCTTTCAGCCTCACCCCTGATCTTCTGGTAGGAAAGATCTACACCTAGCCTTCTCGGACAAAGGCGAAAAATCTTGGAGGTCCTGTGTGCAAGTTGTGCACGTTAAAGATCCCTTGGTGGTCTAAAATCGTTAAGAGTACGCTTTGGCCGCCACCTGGGCAAAATTCAAAATTTCCTACCAACTAAAAATGTTTAGTGTGTCCCACGTGCTCATAGAGTAATCGTACTGGTTCGGGCCGCAAGTTTTTTTTTTCGTTTCCGGGCACTGGAGCAAAAGAAAAATCGTTTAAAATTTTGTTTTTAAATCTAACCCCAAAAGAGTGTCACACAAACCTAAAGCAAACTCCCTTACTTTCGTTGACATTACAGTGACGGCGGCACTTTGCTAAAAATAGTCCTTAAGACAGCTTTTTCTTCATCAGATGAGCAAAACAGCGTGAAGTTCTTCCCCCAGAAGAGTTAACATTGGATGATACCAGTGTGTAATACAGTCAGACACCAGTGTAGTAGAGTCAGATACCAGTGTAAAGTTGAGTGAGCCAGATAGATACCAGTGTAGTAGAGTGGGTCAGATACATACTCATTAAAATAGCTATAAATGGTGAAAACCAATTTAGACACACTATCATTGTGTCCAGGTGTTGATAACAAGCATTAAAAATCATGTTATTAAGTTTGCAAAGAAACAAATGTGATAATAATTGAAAATGACCGTATGTCAAAATACTGCCCGAACCCATGAGAATACCAAAAAAATGTGACGGAACACGTAAATAAATCGAGCGTCACTTTCGCACCAGGTCAGGGCCTCAAATATGCGAACAAACTGAAACAGTACATTCCTGGGGTCATCCAATCTCAGGGCTTCCTGTAGCAAGTTTCGGTTTACCTGTCAGGAAAGGCAAATAGGAGATATAAAGCTTTAAAATTGACATACTTATTTTTGTCCAAATGTTGACCGAACCGGTAATATTACTCTATACTGTGACCTGATGCAGTTGCGAGCGCCGTAAAACACTTACCAAAAAAAGTTTTTAATATATTCTAGTCTTTTTATTTTTAACATTGATGAAATGGGAATGAAAGTTTTTTCCATTTTAGAGGAGTACATACCCTGGAAATCCTGAATAAGAAAAGTTTGTTCATAAAACAAAAGTTATCTTAACAAAAGAGACACCCTTGGAAGTTTTTTGTGAAAGTTACATACCGAAAGCTGTGTATTCACCAAATGTGAACATTGTGTAATATGAATCCTCTGTCTGCCACAGGAAATTCCACTCTCACCTGCTTCAGTTTGACGGCGAGGGAGGCTGGAGAATGGAAGAGCTCGACACAAGCACGCGACTGTCTCTGAACGAAGAAAAGCAGAAGCTGGAGAGCCAGCTGGCAGGAATGCCTCGCATGCATGAACGACTTCAGGAGCTCTGCACGCTACTTGGGGAGGACTCGGTTCTGCTGACAGAGTCCTACGGAGACAGTCCTAAAGAGCAGGGAGAGAACGGAGACAGTTCTTTTGAAATTGAGAATTCAGACTGAAGAGCTGAGGCTAACGTGTCCATCCCCTAATGTCCATCAGAGTGGTTTTGTCTTTGTGTTCCCTGAGAGTTTCGTTATTTCGATCATTTTGGTGCCTCAGAGTGTGTATGGTGCACACAAATGAAATTTGTGATAATATTATAAGCCTTCTGAAAGGAGGCTGTTTCTCTCAAATTTACCACAAGAAAAAATTCGTATTAACCAAAAACGAGTTGTAATGTCTTGCAACAGGCTGTCTTTTTCTGATCCCTTTCCTTTTATATTTGAATCTTGTAATTGCTTAGAATCTAAAATATAACTTTGTTAATTTGAATATTGATTATTCCTCATTGTAAGACTTTTAAATATGTATTGTCTGTGTAAGTTGTAGACTTTCTTGGAATATTGACTGGAGAAAGAAAATTTGTCATTTACAGAAATATTTGAACTTGTCAGTATTACTCTTCCAAAATTCAAGGATAAGAAAAAGCAGAAACTGTCACAAGACAGCACCAATGCTGTCAAAATGTTAGCAGCTCCTGTATGACCTTTGTTCAGTTGTACAACGTTTTCTCTAACTTATAGCTCTGAAATGTGAATTTAGAGAAATGTCAGACCTTTTTATATTGTTTAGTTTCTCTTTTGTCAAGTTCCAAAGATCACTTCAATCATTTTTTTTTGTTCAGGTTTATTGTTGTTGTTGTTTAGAAACCTGTTTGTTTTCATAAGTAATTGCTTATCACCCTTCCTCCCCTCAGCTTCTTTTCATGTGTTTCTTATATGGGGCAGTGCCACTGACTGTAGTGTCTTTAGGCCATTCCCAAAGGGGTCATTTTCTCGTTCAAGCACAGTAGAATTGTAAATGGGCTGATTCATGTCACGCTCATAACTGTGCCTGATCTACAACAGGGAACTGCTGCCTTTTCTTTCCTAATCCTTACTATTGTCATTTTCCTCTACTTCTTTTGTACGTTTGTCACTGTCTTGTGACCCGCTATATCCGGGGTGCCTTGATAGTCGAAGCAGACCTTGTGCTGTTGAGCTAGAGAGGTGGGCAGAGTGGGTTTGATTCCGTGTAAAGACTTCTCTGTTGACACCCACCCCTTGGCGCTCATTTGACTTTATGCAGTTGCGAGCGCCATAAAACCCTCCACTATAAAAAAAAATAGACTTGATTCCTTTCCTTTGTTTTTTAAGTAGGTTTGTGTCCGCATTCCTTTTGCTTGCCTGAGAAATAATTCCGTCAATTCACCCTCTAAATCAACTGCTTAGTGTAAGACTCTGCCATACATCACGTTGAAAAGCAAGTAACATATGACAGTCTAGCTAACATTTGAAATAGATTTATATCTTATGCTTGCTTCAGAAATGTTTCCCTTTATTCTGTCAATGTATATAACTGCATTTTTTAAAAAATCTTATGCTGAGGAAAAATGTCAATTTTGTTTTGATAAGTTTTTTGGTGGGGGGGGGGGGGGGGGGGGGGGGGTTTCTGTAAGGCTGTTATTTTTTTTTTCTTTTACTTCTGACCAACAATTTGTTATACCATAACGCTTCTGGGTGAGGTGCTACTGTGCAATAAGTGGTGTTTTTACCGTAAGAATATTTTAGTGTATGATCTTGGGTTATATTGCCATTAATGTTACGAGTAAGAAAATGATCAAAAGGAACTGGCTCGCAGTTCGTGGATATCTATGTACACCGTTAGGAGCAACATCTGTAAACTTTTTTACAGCTACTTATGCAACTGTTTAGTCACTTCCGCAGTTGTCAAGTTCTAGGCTGTGAAGGATTGACCTCAAGATAAAGAGTACAGACGTTTCATTTAAAAAGCACTTGCACTCTTGCCAAGTGCCCCATGTTTTTTAAAATAATTTACCCGGAAGGAATTCTTTTCAGGCATTAAACTTTGCCCTAGTAGTTTCAATAGTGTCAATTGTGATAACACACCCTTTTCTTCTTTATTTCCTTTTTTTATTTTTTTATTTTTTTTGATTGAGAAAATCGCTTTTAAGCTGCTTTATGTTCATTAGATGCTTTTTCAGAAAAAGACACTGTACAATTGTGCTTTAAGTCATATTCACTGTTGAACTTTTGTTTTTGATGGAGTCTCTCATTTCTAGCACCATTTTGAACTCATCATTAGTACTGGCTTTGTTTATGGCAGATACATTTTATGGGCACTCTTAAGAATTCTGGGTAATCCTCAAAGATGTCAATTATAGTAGACTGAGTAGACTAGAACAATTTTCTCACAATCGTCAGGATTTCTGTTTGGCCTTGTCAGCGAGTTCCTTTCAAAAACGTATTGTTTCCAGATGTCCAGTTGACTGTTAAGTACTAGTGATTGCCAACATAATAATACAAAGTTGTTGTTGGGGCTTCTCTGTCAACAGGCCTGTGATTTTCAGCACTTCTAGATTTTTTTTATTTGTCTCCCCAAATACCGGTAGCCTTTGTGTTTTTTATTCTTTTCAGGATGTTTTCACATACATGAGTACATCACTGAGGTTTAGGCTTGTTTTTACTTCAGTTTTGATTGTGACGGGTGTTATAATAAGCACAGCCATAGATGAATGACATTGCTCTTTGAAGACGTTAAAAACTATTTACTTGAACCAAGTTTGTAAGCGCTCAAAGGATCCATTAATTAATAAGGAAAGTGACATGCTGCCAAGAATGGGCACCTTATTTACGTCAGCTATTCAGTTTGTAGTACTTCAGTTGACCTTTAAAAGTACATTAATCTCTCTCTTAGTAAGGCATGCACCATGCGAAATATGAAACAAAATGTCATCTTTCAGTGGACCAGATCTGAATAGCTGCAAAATACTGTCGAATCAGCTCTAACGACTACCTGTCCAAGACAATCACCTGTATACATGACCACTTCCTACTTCTGTCATTGCGTTTTTGCTCCATTATAATGACTCTGTCAAAGAGGACCAACTTTCTAAGATGACTTCTTACTCTTCAACAAAGGGTGGTCGACTGGGAGAGGTTTGACTGTAGTTTATCTCAATTTCTAAAGCTGTATTTGGAGTGGGGTGTTTTTGTTGTTGGGTTTTTTGGGGGATTTTTTGGAGGGGGGATGGAGTAATTCTAATCCCTAAGCATTGTCTCATCAGTGTACTGGAATACTTATCATAAGGCTTTCTCTTTCTTTACGGTGTAATTCTAATCAGTCGACTTGTCTGTCCTTTTTTGTATGGTACACATCATAAAAATTTTATCACACCATTGTGCTCTAATTCTAAACACAAGGCTTTTTCTTAGCTTTTCTTTGTAATTCTATTCAGTGGTTTTTGTCTTGTGTAGCGCTTCAATTTTTGTCTGAGCTTATCTTTGTGCTAGCATGCTGTAATTCTTATCACTATTCCTTTCTGCCATGAAGCCATGCCATGATGCTAATCATAGCCTTTGTGTTGCCTTCATAATTTAGTTTTAGCCTGGAGGCTTTCTCATCTTTAAGCTTTAAATTCTGATCACTGGGCTGTGTATTGTGTAAGACTTTGATTTTAATCACAAGGCTTTCTTCAATCTTTAATCTATATTTCTAATCACAGAGCTTTTTCTATATACATGTCTTTATTGTGAGATTCATACAGTAAAGCTTTATCTTGTCTTTACGCTGTAATACCAACTGCTATGCTTTACCTCGTTTTAAACTCTTCACTTCCTTTGGCAAGGCTTTATCTAAGTTTTCTGGTTAATTCTTGTCCTCATGTAGGCAATTTCAAATTTTTTTTCTCTATTTTCTTCTAATGTGGCTTTCGTACTATGTTTATTCAAAGAATCAAGGGTTTTTTTCAGTGCGTTTATTGTCACTAATGGCTTTGCCCTTC
The DNA here is from genome assembly GCF_000002075.1 of Aplysia californica. Lineage (NCBI taxonomy): Eukaryota > Metazoa > Mollusca > Gastropoda > Aplysiida > Aplysiidae > Aplysia > Aplysia californica. Next base: position 957,894 of record NW_004797345.1, read on the forward strand.
CAGTTCATTTTTTCCAGTCAATCTGACTTAAGATACTTATTATTGTAACTCTGCTATTCTCTGCCATATTTGGTAGTGTAGTGCATTAAGTGTGAAACTGTATTGAATGGCATGGTCTGGAGTTTGTGCACCTTTCCTGCATGATGGTTATTTGTCTGGGTGGAAGATCATCAAGATGTGAGTTGTTGGTTTTTTTAAATTGTGTTCCATATTTTTTAGTTTGGTCTACCTATGCCTTTGTATTATGAAAACTTCCATTTAATAAATTTTATGTTTGCTTTCATATCATCATTTGCTGTGTTTTTAATCCAAGGGTTTTGTATTATTTTCACTGATGTTGTCATTATATTGACTTCTTTGTTGTGATGTTTGCATTTGCTGTTATTCTAAATGGACAAAAACTCTAGAAAACTGAAAAGTTTGAAAAAAATGTTGATGTTATACTTATCATGTGATTCACATCCTGTTATTCACAATATGTGACAAGTGCTAGAAAGAATTAAGAAAGTTAGGTGAACTTTTTTTTTAAAGGGAAGCAGACATTTTTCTTTTTTTGTTGTTTTTCCTGATGTAAGCTTCTTTAATAAGTTAAAATCATTGTTTTGTTTATCTGACATGTTCATAAAACTTTACATGCTCCTATAGACGTGGACATCCCTTTAAAATGCTCCTTTTTATGCTTTTTTTTCCTACTACAGAATGTATTCAGATTTTTTTAGAAGTGTTTGGGAAAAAATGGTTTCTTTTTTTCATGAAAAAAATACTCAAGGAGGGAAACATTACGTCATTTTTGTTGATTGCAGATTCAAACATGAAAGGTTGTATCTGTCTTTTGAATTTACATCACATGGGGACCGAGTTACCCACTGGACCAATGTAGGAAAAGACTTTTCCATTTTGTTTTTACCCAGAGTTTGTTATGTGTGCAAAACTAGTCTTTTTGTATGATTGTTGATAAAATGCAATTGTCTAGAATAAATTATAGCACTGTTTGTTGGAGAGCTGAACTGAATTTCCTGAAGTTTTACTAAGTGTTTTTTTTTTTCTTGTGAAGATAGAAACTTACTAATCGTGTTTCTTTATGAAGGAACATTGACTTTCAAGTCCTAGGCTGAAACAGCAGCTGCGATTAGTCAGTTGAGCATTCTTGTGAATCCCTTTTGTAATATGTTCATTTATATATGGTATCTTTGTAGTGAAAAAGGGAGTGCACATGTAGAGAATTGGTTTTTTTTGTTGTTCTTTTTTAGTACTTGACAGGTTGTTGGTAAGAATAACAACACCCTTCTGCTGATCTGTTTCAGGATAGTATTCTGTGGAGCAGTAAATGTTCTTGTTGTTCTCTTTGTTCACAGTCAAAGAATAATATTCTGTAAGTGGGAGTTATTTAACCATTTGCACAAGCTCCAACTCCAACACAGTCCATCCTTGTAGAAAAAGTAGAGATGGAAAGTGAATGAAATTTTTTGATTTGTTTCTGAAACGAATCAACATTTTGTTTCGGAAGGTTTCCTCTGAAGCAACTGAGAAGAAAACTAAAGAGACTTGTACCCAATGGAACTCATAAAGGAGGTCTTGTAGCTACCCACCACAGACCATCGTGATGACTGTCACAAATGAGATTACGAGTTTCATAACTTTAGAATTTCACTGTAACTATCAATTGTGTGGGCATTGAGCTGTAAATTTGTGCTATGTGTTTAGTATTGCTATTCTTGGCTTAGCTTCAGTATCCCTCCGGCATGCTTTGTGGCAACTTGTAAATGTGCAATTTTCTAATGCTACTGCTTTCGGATTCACAAGAGGGCCAGCATCACAATTTATTTTCTGCATCGGCATTATGTCCAGCAAAAGGTGACGTAGAAATTCAATGCCAGCCGGAGAGCTTTGTTTGGCCGCGTGTTGTCATATTTGGTTTTTATTAAATCTGCATTACAGCTGTTTAATTTCTGTTGTCATCTCTTTGAGATGATCTTGTTTATTATCATTATAAATTATAGAGATATGAAGAGGCTGAGCCCGCAGTTGCCATTGTGCACTGTATTATGACGCCTCTTTTCCCCAGCAAGTGTTCATGACTGTACACACACGAACACACTAACACAAACACGCTGACACACACTCATGCTCTCAATCCCCTTTTTCAATAAAATGAATTTGCTAATGCCAACACACATACTGACGTGTACACAAATGTACTCACACATGCTCCGTCCGTTTTAAACAGGCATTGTGTTGTCATACACACGTCATAAATGATACAGTTCAGATACTTGTGTTTATGTTTAAGCAGGAACAGAAAGTTGCTTCTGGCATGCACCCTTGTTCAAGCTTCGTGTTTCTGTAGTATTGTGCAGACTTGAGAATGTGATGAACTATGAACTTAGGAATTGAAAAAGACGATGAATGAATGTTTTTTAATAACAAGATTTATAAATGAGTTTAAGTTGGTCTAGTATCTTTGACGAAATGGTCAAGTTCTTTGCATTACAGGCAGAAGAAATGAGCTCACTTCCCATTGGGAAGACATTTTGTCAAATTCCTCTGTTTTTCTGTTGGAATGTTGTTTCTTACACTGCCCAGGTTGGAACTGGTTGGCAGGATCATCATAACAGCCCACCTACAAAATGATCTAAAATATATATCCAAAGGGGCTGGGGGGGGGGGGTGGAAATATTTTTTTAAAAGGAAAAGTGGAGGCCTAGATTAATTCCTTATCTCCGGCAAGCGGCTCTCAGAGGCTCGTGGACGAAACCGCTGTGCATGTGGGCAGCAGTTAGGACACATTCCTTTACAATTACTTCAACGTCAAATTACTTACCAGCAATTGCCGAAAACAGGTTTCTTTTACCAGGAGTTCATTCATGAGATGAAGAACCATCAAAATAAGTTCACTTGTGTTGATTTAATGACCAATTTAGTGACGTGTGTGTCACTTTTAGATTTCGTACCAAAGGAGGGTTTACCCCCTTTGGAGATAAAGAGTTAAAGTATTTACCATCACTTGAGTTTGAGTCGCAGGTTTTTAAAAATAAAATGCATGCTGGTAAAAATGTATATTTTTGTGTTGGCCTTTTTAATGGATTATGTTCTGTATGATTACCTGAATGTATGTGTGTTGTATCGTATGCTCATTATGTTATTTTATGGATGTCAAAGGGTTTTGCGAACAGTTTATGGCTTAATTTTGTGCTAAGACAGTGTTGAAAACTGCTTACCTCATTTTAGTTTGAACATCAAAAGTAGTCACTTACTGTGTGTGGGGAGGGGGAAGACTAATGTCTTTCTGATCCATCATTGTTCTGTTGGTGTTTTTTTCCCCAGTTAGTTATTTTTGTTTGAGCACTCGCACTTAGCTTGTGTCAAACTATTTTTGTTATTCTTAAATGTTATATTTATGATGAAGAGATTAACAGTAGCACCATGACATTTTCTTCTTCTTTTTTTTTTTTTTTTAAAGGGTCTTTTTGTTGTATTTGTTTATTCATGGTTTTGGATTAGAGTAGTGTTTCCTTTTTGTATGCTTTTTTTTCTCAAGAAGGAAAAGGTTTTAACTTTGGGCAGACATTGGAATTGTGTTCACCAAGGAACCTTTATAATTCAAACAAATATTTTGAATACCTGTTAATTACAAATTGTTCTTTCTTAGAATAGAGTATACATCGACGTATTGGGAAATGTTTAAGTGATTACGAAATAATACATGTATTGTGATAAGTACGCAAAAATATTCTAGACAGTCTTTCTTGTTTACTGGAATTACTTACCTTCTTACTTAAAATCTGCTATGCTTACCTTTTGGTCTGTAAAGGCGTGGACAAAGGATATCCACATCTGCGTTTTCATGGTTAGTTTCTAAATGATTGGGAAAGCACTCAAGTATTACTCCTCGTTGCGTTTGTCTCAATTTTGTTAGCTGATTTGGGATTATTGTCTGACTGATTAAACTGCTATGAATACATACATTGTAGTAAGAGGAGGAAGTGGATGCAGTGGGTTCTACGTTCTACTGTAAAATCTTTTCTATTTAGTCCTCTGCACCGTGCTCATAGTTTTGATGGAAGTTCAGAAATGGTGTTTTCACAGAAGAATTAGAAGTACCTAGTTTTATCAATCTGTAGGTCTTGTGTTTGGCTGTATCTTTTTTATGTCATGGTTTCAACGGTTTGCTCGTCATTTCTGTCCCAGTCTTTGAAATAATCTTCAATTCCGTTTTACTTTGTAACTTTTGTTTATTTACATGCTACCAAATTTTGCTATCAAGGATAAGGAAGCAAAGTGTCTACAGATAGCCCAAATAAGCACTCCCGTTTTATAATGGACAATGGTGTCACCACAAGGTAGGGGCGTGGAATTCTTCCTCTTCGAGGTAAATGGTTTAGTTTGTGTAATATATTATGTTCTGTAAAAAGATAGAGGGCTTGTATTGTTTTTAGTGCACTGATAATGAAAGCAAATGCTGTGCACACCTGTTTGACACAGGGAGCAGGTACTATTTTGTGTTGTTACTTATGAAATAGTTGGTTCCTATTTTGTTTGCCTTCTTTTTAGCGTAGGCTAGCTTTCAGGTCACAAGAAATTAACTTTTTAGAAACATTTTCAGGCATGTGTGTATAATTTCTAAATTTTTATAAATTTATTTTCATCGTTTTCTAATTTTTTAAAACTTAGTTCTTTCCCCTTGGAATACTGAGTGACCACTCTGTCTTTTTGCTTATGTTCACATCAGAATTTGTTTATTTTCTGAGAAAACCATGCATTTCTTTGTCTTGTTTCCCCTTAAAATTCAACAGTGAAAGTAGAATTAAGATCAATGTCACTTTATCTCATTACCATGTTTGGTCTCAGTCGATGCAGCTGATTAGACTGCCGGCTGTGGTGTAGCGGTTGGGTTTGGGGGGTGGGGTATTTGCAGCTCATAGAAGACCTGCGTTTGTTTCCCATTTGAGCAGGTTTCTTTATTGGGTTAATGGCAAAGCTGTATCGTGCTTACTGCACTTTAAGATCGCCTGTCAGGATGCAGAAAGGCCACCTCTTGTACTTGTATTTGTCCGCTGGGACATTGTGTCTCTCTCAGCCCAGATTGGCCTTGACAAGTCAAGCAGGGTCCAAACAGCCTGCTACCCTAAAGATCTAAATAATGTCGCTGGGAAAATAAAACACTTACAATAACAATTACAATTGCAGCTTATCAAAGTTGGTTGTTAAGTTAATATTAATAGTGTGTTCACAGAACATTGCCGGTAGTTATTGTTTGCATCTTATGAAGGAAAAGGCCAGAAAACTGATTTCATAAATCATCCGTGTTGTAACATTATATCTTCAGTTTTTCAACTACCCCCCAACTATAATTGTTAACCAGGGAGAAATGATAGAAAAAAATGTTGAATTGTGTGGAAAAGGCATGATTTTTCATTCCTTTCAATTGTGGTCTTGGTTTCTGACAATGGTAGTGCATGTACCTTGCACAGAGATATTTTTTTAATTTTTTATTTTAATGTATAAATCTATGTACAGAGTTGTCAGATGACAAAGATTTTACGTACCAACTGGAGTCCAAATGAGCTTTTGAAGGCATGTCCAACGAGACAATTCAGAAATTGTGGTTGCTATTTTCCCTCCTCTTTTGTGAAGACGGGTAACTGGAACCATCCACTTCATCCAAATACTTATGCTCTCATTTTATGATCAGTTGGAACTTAAATGCTTACAATGCACATCTCAGGTAAATCATGTAGTCCAGTGTTCACAGTTCATGCTTTCAGTAATTCATACACACAATTGATGTTGATGCTTTTTTTCGTCAGTGCAGAATAAAACTGTGACCAACGTTTGATAAACATAGTAGTTTCTTGATATCTGCACCTTGACGAATGCTACCTGCAGGGAATGAGTTTCTTGTCCTGTTATCTTAGAGACGAGTGATCTCAGGGCATATTTGGAATCTGATTAAGTTTGGATTCTCAGATGTGGTCACTGAACCAAGATGGGTTGTTTTTTTTAAATACATTTTTATGATCGATTTATTCAAGGAAACCTTGGTAGGCCCTACATACTACATGTATTTGGAGATTGAAGCCGCTGAAACTAATCGACCTCACTATTAGGGCTTTTGATACAGTTTCATTCTTGGTCGGTTGAGTCATATGAACAAAACAAAGAAGTTTTTGAGGAACGAATACTACTGCCCCTGAGTATTGGTCCTTTTTGTTGTTGTTAGAACGTTGATTGTGTAGTGATGTTGTGAGCCTTTTCTTGTTGTTCTTTTTATTCTTCTTTGACCCATCCAAGTCAATGCACACTTACAGCATGCCCCGGCTGTAGCAATGCAAAGAGTCTGTGTTACTTTGTTCCATTCTATTAAAACTGTTCTCAGTGAACAAATCTAAAGAATAGTTGTTTTTCATTTTTCTTTACTGGGGGGGAGGGGGGGGGTGTTGGTTTTGGGATGTTTTGGTTGTTGTTTTTTTATTTGTTCATCTGGCTCCATATGAAATTTTGAAACGTATTTGTTTGTTTTTTTGTTTTTGTAAAGTGTTTTACGGTGCTCGCAACTGCATAAGGTCATATGAGCGCGCGGGACACACCTAATATTTTCAGTTGGTAGGAAATTTTGAATTTAGCCCGGGTGACGGCCGAAGCCTACTCTTATCGATTTTAGACCACCAAGAGATCTTTAACGTGCGCAACTTGCACACGGGCCATACGAGATTTTTCGCCCTTGTCCGAGAAGGCTAGGTGTAGATCTTTCCTACCAGAAGATCAGGGGTGTGGCTGAAAGACAGCAGTAAGAAGATTGAAATGTATGATAATGCTATGTGGGTGGCTGGTGGGTACTGTGGCGTGATTATGCTCCTTTCCTGTCAAACGTCAAACGTCCTTATCTCTCCTTTTTTGTGTTTGTTATTGTTACTCTCTTGTACTTGTAATGTATCACTTCTAATCTTCGTCACTTTTATGACCTAACTCTATTGCAAGTGCCGTTAAAACGCTTACTAAAACAAACTTGATAATGTTATGAAGCATAAACATACGTTTGAAAAAGGCCCAGCTTGATTTTAAAATCCGTAATGGAAGAATGGATGCTCAAAACATCGGAACATTTGTCTTGAATCGTTGATCCCTAGTTTGATAATGGGTGGTTGGAAGGTGGTCTTGTGTGATTTTTTTTTCTTATTTCCTATCAAACCACTTTTGTCATTTCCCCTCCTTCTTTTCCTTGTTATTCTCCAGTATCACCACTATTCTTCAGCATAATGTATATGACTTGTTTACGTTGCAAGTGTCGTAAAAGTCATACTAAAACTAAAAACTTGTAATATTATGACAGCTGATGGTTTAATTCTCTCCGCGGTTTTTTAAAATCCAAACAACAATTCTGAAATTGTGCAAACTGAGCCCAAAAATGTGAAATTATGCGATTCTGTTAATTTTAACAAAGAATGGTAAAGGAAACTAATCAGAAATAATGAGAAAAAAAAAAAGATCAAGTTGTGCTAATTAATTATGCGGGGGGCATAAAACCCCGGGGACAGGTTTAACCGTTAACGACATCCGTCTCCTCACGTTGTTGTGACCCCTTGAATTAGACCCATGTCTGGTTTTCAATAGCTGGTTGCGACATAGCTATTGTCACTGTCGGACGTCCTAATGCTTTCATACTCCCTTTTTGTTGCTTCAGGGCTTCATCATACCAATTGCGATTTTGTTGTTGTATTGTGTTTGTTTTGGGTTGTTGTTTTTTTGTTTGTTTTTTTTTTGTTGTTCTATTTTGTTTTGTTTTGTGTGGGTTTTTTGTGGGTTTTTTTGTGTTTTTTGTTGTTGTTGTTTTGTTTTGGGTTGTGGTTTTTTTGGGGGGGGGGGGGGGGGGGTTGTTGAGGTTGTTTTTTTCGTCAGTATTGAGTAATATCTGGTTAACCTGTTATAACCCCGTTTGCAATGGACCTGTACTGTTAATAATAGTCCCACCTCGCCGGAAACAAAAAAAAAAAAAAACAACTGATGATTAGAATAGATGGTAAGTCGCTTGTGGGTACACGCAGTACACAAGATAAAACCCATTCTTATCATTTGGCTTGAACATGTAGCGACACTTCAAACCGAGCCTGTCGTGGCCCAGTGCTGCCTTCGAACCCCCCCCCCCCCCCTCACACACACACACACACACACAAAAGATTATAATAATTACGTGCATTATCAAGAGAACACAGTCGTACAATACCATACCTTTGAGAATTCACCGACGATATCAGATGTCGAAGCACGGTATGGTTTGTTGTAGTCTTTGCTTCTTGTATTTTTATCTCCACATCGCCTTTGCTCATATCTTCTGGAGGACGTCACTGTCATCAATATCAAGCAAGCCATTGCCCTTTTGTGTTTTAATGATAGGTCATACCCCTGTCTCAGTTTGTGGTGATGGTGATACCTAATAATATGATGACGGTGATATTAATACAACAATTATAATGATAATTGTAATAATTAATAGTAACTGACGATAATAAATTTCGCTTAAAAAGTGCTCAATGCGCTTTACAATAGTAATACATGTACAAAGAAAACGATCGCACCATACGGTTCTAATAATTATCTCTTCTCTATTTCTCTCTCCCCTCTTTCTATCTCTTTCGCTCTCCCCCCTCTCTCTCTCTCTCTCTCTCTCTGTCTGTCTGTCTGTCTCTCTCTCTCTCTCTCTCTCTCTCTATATATATATATATATATATATATATATATATCTCTCGCTCTCTCTCCATTCTATAAAAAAAAAATTCACACGCACACACTGCATGAACAAAGTTAATAAATATAGATCTAGTAGTTCTGAAAGAAACATAATAATGATTAATGTGTTTTGGAAATGCCCGTCATCACTAATTGCATTGTATTCCCTAGTCTTCTGGATGGGGGCCTCGCAGACCCCAACAGGTATATTTCAGGCATTTTCGACAAAACTTTTGGTTCGATGTTGTTTTCCTCCCAGGTATTCTTCAAACACCCTTTGATAAGCATGAATACGGTCTATGAAGTTATTTGGATAATTTGGAAGACAGTGATGACTATTTTCCTAGGACAACCCCCCTGAACCCTAAAGGGGGCCTCTCAGACCCCAAGGCATTTTTACTATAATAGGAAAGGCAGTTCTCCTCCTGTCAAGTATATGCACCGAATGGCAGCTTCGATGAGGAGACTGGGTAAGCAGAAATCAACATTTATTACAACAAAACAAAGGGCGGGTGGACTCTCTGGATCAGATGGTCCCTGCATACATGTCAAAGAGGCAGGCCGTGAGATGGCCTCAGACTTTCTTCTGCAATCTGTTGGATATTGCAGCTATTGCTGCTTACTTCTGCTTCACTGCTCAAAATCCCCGGTGGAATATCTGCAAGAAACACAGGAGAAAAATCTTCCTCGAGATGTTGGGTGATGAGCTCTGCTTGCCATAATACAATGCCGGGCTGCCACTGAGAACATCCCTAAGTCAGCTCGTATGAGCATGCTTCTCTGTGGTGTCACACCACTTACCCAACCCAAGAAGCACGAGCACTGGCCACTGAACATGGGCAAAGAAAGAGGAAACGATGAGGACTTTATCAGAGAAACAAGGACAGAATATCTTGTGGAATATCAGTTTGTGGGGAACACTCTGTTTCCAAGCGCGTTTGTCTTCACTGTCAGTAGACACTCATATTCCGAGCACTTGTCTCCTGGTCTTCGGTGCCAGTACTGGCACCAAGTTACTATATGTACCACACTATTTTGGCATCATCCGAATTATCATTTACCGTAACCAAGTCTTCTTGGGCATTTTCATGAGATTCATTTTTAACTGAAAAACTACCACATCATCATTTAAATTCAATCTCATTATTCAGCAATAAAAACTGCAAGCTCATGACATGACCGACCCACAATCATTAGGAAAAAAAGTGCCAGAATTGCATTGATTTCTTTAGTCTAACCTCATTCAAAGTTGTTCACCAACTAATATATGATAGATAAAGTTCAATAAATGTGTTCGTTAAACAGATTATATCTGTATGTGTAGTCTTGGGTGTTTTGTTTCAACGTTTCTGTGTTTAAGTTTCTGTAAATGATGGTCAACCACCAAGTTTATCCATAAAATGCAAAGGATAAATAGTGGGGTCTGAGAGGCCCCCTTACAGGCTTCTAGGGAAATCGGACCATCCAGAAGACTAGGGTTAAAGCTGGCCACAAACAAATGAGCTAAAATGAGCGATTATTTTAATTTTGATAAAAAGGAAGATCTGGAATCCCGTAGGTATGCTAACTGGTGGTAGTAATGCGTTCCACGGGGAGGGGGCGTAGTGGGGGAAAAACGGTCTCCTTCCAAGACTCTGACTTTTTCTTGGGACTGGTCTTAATAAACAGACTGGCGTCTGTGGTGTAGCGGATAGGCACTTCGCTGTTACACACAGGAGAGCCGTGTTCGATTCCCGAGTGGGAAAGAAATTTTTATCCAGTAGATCTATTTCGATCCATCTGCTGGGATGCTGTATCTCTCTTAGCCCGAGGGCTCTCGTGGTCCAGATGCAAGGTGTTCGCCTCTCATTTAAAAGTCCAGGGTTCGAATCCGAACTGCGACGGAAAATTTTCTTCTCTAAAATGTTCTCCTTTCACTTCTTTTCCTGCTCTCTAAAAATGTTCTGTCGTCTGCTTTCATCTCCACTTGCTGCCCCCACCCCCTCACCTCCTTTGCCCCCTCCTCTGGGCTCCTGACTCTTTCTGCAGCCTTTGTACTGCTACTCCTTGTCTCCTTCTTACTGCTGTCTTTCAGCCACACCCCTGATCTTATTGTAGGTAAGATCTACAACTAGCCATCTCGGATAACGGCGAAAAATCTAGGAGGAGGTCCCGTGTGTAAGTCACGCACGTTAAAGATCCCTTGGTGGACCAAAATCGATAAGAGTAGGCTTTTGCCGCCACCTGGCAAAATTCAAAATTTTCTACCAACGGAAAAATGTTCAATGGGTCCCTCGCGCTCATATATGACTTTACGCAGTTGCGAACGCCGTCAAAAACTTACCAAAGAAAAAAAAACACCCTTAGCCCAGGTTAACCCTGAAGGCAGGATCAGAAACATGTCTCCTAAATAATCTTATTAGTGTTGATGGGGAGATTTAAATAGGTTTTAACGGTCTTTTTTTTGGGGGGGGGGTGTCTAAAAGGCCGAGATGTTACGTATTCAAAGACCTTGTCGCAAAGATACATTATGATAGTGCCATGTTACGTACGCAATTAAAATAACGGGTGGCTATCTTGTACTGAATGCATCCTTTCACAGGGATCCAGTGAAGTTGTATGTACAGTGGTATTAAATGTCCTTTGACATGTCTAAAACGCGAAGCTGCAAGCACAGAGGTGAACGTTATTTGTAACAACACTGGTATAATATTAATATATATATACCATGTCAGACAATAAAGCGGGTGGTTGGAAGGCATTACTTGTGGTAGGTCCTACTTCTTTACTTTCCCTCCGTTGTTTCTGTATGTCTGTCTTACTTTTTCCAACCACTGAATGATCCTTACTAGGTCGATGTGCTTCTCTTTACTAAAATAAAACAAACAAACACGAATACATGTTATAAAACCAGAGTCTGTGGTGTCGTGGTTGGGCGTTTTGCCGCCGCACACCGAAGACCTGGGTTCGATAACCGTGTCGGGAGAATTTTTATATCGATCTTTCTGCTGGGGCATTGTATTGTATCCCTTTCAACCTAGGTTGGCCCTGTCAAGCAGGATCGAAGCCGACCTTCTAGTTCTAAATAATCTCAATTATGTTGATGGGGACCTAAAAAAACGCCTATATAATCAGACGGTTATCTTGTCATGGTCTATGGTGTGGTATGTTTTGGGGTTAACACTACGTTTATACGAGGGGCGGGACCTCCAAATTGATCTTCCACTGTCTCCGATTGAAGGGCTGTGAAAACTTCCCAAAAATTCAAGTTCGCGAACAACTCATTGGAGATTCGAACCAGGATCATCCTCGTGATACTTAGCTAGCGGGGTTGATGTCAAGTTTCTACAAGGACTTAACACCCTCCTGTGTTGTTGTTATCGATCCAGGGCACGGTCCAGTAAAATATACAACAAAAACTTCTTGTTATCAATAATTTTTGTGGTACAAATATGTTACGCTGTAGGACAGCAAGTGGGACCCATCCATTCTAAGTTAGGTAACACCATCACTTTTACAGATAAAGATGTTGCAATACTATTTATCATCCGTATATAAGCAGATAGGTCGAATGATGAAACTAAGAACTCAAAATCAGGAACATTTTGTTGAAAGAACACCCGAAGCAGATCCGAGAGAGAAAAACAGTTTGTCCGCTTATACGCCTCTAGAGGAATATGAATCAAGTATTGTTCACAGGTAAACTTTGTGTTAAATAAGTCTTGAGTAACTTCTATTTTAATGGAATATGTAACATGATTATGACATGACATGAATATATCAGTAGTTTTTTTATTTCCTGGCACGGTTTCTTTTATTAATTGCTGCTGTTGTTATAGCAAATATTATCGGCGTCTGGGGTGTAGCGGTGAGACACTTCGCTGTCACGTACAGAAGAGCTGAGTTCGACTACTGTTGGGGGAGAATTTTTATCGAGTATGTCGGTCTTTTTGCTGAGATAAAGTAATAATCCTCAGGCTGAGTTGGCCCTGACAGGCAGGGTCGAGCCCGCCTCTTAAATGATTTTAAAAAATGTGTCGATGGGGGCTTAAAGACCCCTACATTAAAATTTTAGAGTAACTATAATATGTTAATTATACACATAGTTTTTACAGCCAACGACGTGGTAAAACACAGATTAGCTTAATACTATTTATACATGTTTGTGGTAAGGTCTCTCTGTAACGTTGTTGGCTATCAAAAGTGGCTCGCTCTGTTTTAATGCAGTGTACTCAAATTTTTCTATTGCTCTGGATTCATTTTTTTATGTTTGACTCTGGCTCTGGCGTGGCCCAAGGTTTAATTTAAAACTTTCAAGGATAATGTAGTGAAATGGTCTATCTATTTATGCTCGTATCTTGTGCTTTTTTATATTATAAACAGTTTTCCTGGCTTCGATGGCTTGCTGTGCGTCCAGTTTGCCTACATTTTGCAAGAATCAAAGTGACCATGTCGCTACCTGCCTGAAAGACGCCGGCTTGGAGAAATTCTATAATTTCACTAGTGCAGGAATAATACCCAAAACCAAGGTCAGTGACGTTCAGCCTTGCATTGCAATCATGAAGGAAGGTACAGATCTACGGTTTCTTATCAGTGAAATACATGTATGTGATTGTTTTTTGTCCGTTTTTTCTCATCTTTGATTGTCTTGGGACGAGTTGCCTAACAGTTATCTATTACGAACACTTTCTTTGAATCATTCAAGAGCACATTGCACACACAAAAATTATTTTTGAAATCAATGCAAAGAGGAGCTGATGAAAGCAGCAGAATACTGGTACTGAAATCATAAATTAACAAGCCAGTGGTTTTAAGGATTATAATTAAATTGAAATTTTCAATTTGTTATGCCACCCAGTATATATAGAATCCTGGAGCATTGGTAGGCACGCTAACAATGTTAAAAATTGCAAAGAGTACAGTATCTTTGCTTTGGACTTTGGTCAAAGAAGAAAAGCGAACATCCTTGTGAGAAAAATAAATAAGGATCGATGGGGACACATTAAAACAGTTTTCTGAGGGGGAAAAAAAAACCAACACTTCGTGGGCACGAACGTTTATTTATGGTGCTCAACAAGTAGACAATGAAAGGTGCATCCATTTCTTTTTGTACTGTATTTGTATATCGTAGTAATGACGTGAAGTTTACATCTAACTTGACTTTATTGGAGACTTCATTTTCTGCAGGTCTATTTTTTTTTTCATAGATCTATGCAGATCGGAACTTTATCTGCACACAAACTCGTAAGTCAGCAGGAGTTTCTTGCTGTTTCATGAATAATAAGTACGCTTGAAGTGATATGCTGGTGGTATCATAGCTGTGCGCTATAACGGTCTTTCAAAGTTTCTGGCTTTCGTTGCCATTTTGGAGGCCATTGTGGACTTCACGTAATATTATTGTTCGTGTGCAATGTTACCTCGCCAACAAAATACGAAAGACTGCCTTAACACTATTCAAAATATTATGCATAAAAGCATTCTATGAGAAAAACAGCAGTGAGCTTGGCAATGCGTTCACTAAAAATATAAAATATACAATGCAATCAAAATTCCCGAAGGGCCATAATAAAACTGAAACTTGAATAACTAGAAATATTAATTAAAACATTCGTTCTCTATAAATAGAAAGACAGTACTCAAACATCAAACACAGGTGTCCATGTATGTATATATATATGTGTGTGTGTATGTGTGTGTACGTGTGTGTGTGGGGGGGGGGGGGAGGGTGTGGGGGGCAGGGGAGGGGGATGCGCATGTGTGTATATGTGAGTGTATATGTGTGTGTATGTGTGTGCATATGTGTGTAAGCCTACAGCCATTTTTTCTTTGGATTCTGCGCTCATTGCTCTTTATGTATTTCTTTGGAAAACGCTATCGCCATAAAACGCCTAAAAAGTCCAGTAACTCAAGTAAAAAGGAAAAAAAACCTTAGCTTCATTTTTTTTTCAAGCAGCAACGGATGTCTCTTATGAGAGTATCGAAGGGATATCAATATCGCTTTTCATCGCTGCTAGAGTTGTGAACCATTAGTACCCGGTATTGTTCAAAGCTGTGGTCTTGTAGAAATGTTGTCCTTATTATAGATTTAAGCAAGCTCATCATATTTTGTGTTCTCAGGACCTACGTTTCTTCTGTGACAAAAAGAAAATCTACGCAACAGGGGTAGACTGCATGCAGAAAACTGTGAATACGTGTAGTCCAAATAGTGAGTATTCCTGCAATTAATTAGTCTCGAGAGAGCCCAAATTGGAACTAAGTAATGTTCGAGTTTTGTGTATAACCCATGACGTAATCCATTACGTATCAACAGTAACAATTGCCCCAAAACGTTACCCGTTCATTGTGTAGTTTGCTCACTTTCGTCTGGCCGCGGTTACAACAAGATAAAACACATTTCCCGCTTAATCTTCTCGTGTCTTTGCATGCGGGACTAAACACTGGATGACCAACAGAATCTAAAAGCTCATTAGTGAGGATCACGGCAAACTAAGAATACTACTATAACTAATGGTATTTTATTATACATTGTTATATAACATTTATAGAGCGCTGTACCCCAAGTAAGCAACACAGACTCTGATCGCTTTACAAGCAAGTAGCAACACATAAACCGTATTTTTTACATTTTTTGACAAAATATGTTTTTTAAAAGGCTGAAACACGATAAGTCTGAATGACGTCATGGGCAAAATAATACCCAAGACTAAGTACATGTACGTTTTCTGTAATATTGGCCCTTTGATGTTAGGCCGCAAAATATTAAGGGATTTACAGCATACATCTAGAACATTTTAAAAAATTGAATTAATGTTTATCAACACCGCACACCTTTGTAACACGGTCCAAAGGACGGGTTAGAACTTTCGAGATTCACATAGAGACGTCTAGACGATCTTCGGAGGAAATCTACAAGATTACACTGAAATACTAGTGCAGGGTGCTGTCGCTGTCTCAAAATGAGGAAGGTTTATATTAGGTTACTGTAAGTCGTATTGTATTAAAATGATCATGTGCACGCGTTTAAACGACGGTGTTTAATATAGAGCCCAAATTGAGAAACTTTTTTTATTACTGAATCAATATTTTTTTAAACGATATGTCTATTTGGTCACTGGCATGGCATACAGGAGTTCCATGCAGAATTTCACGTGCATTGGTAAATTGATAAACAAGCTAAATAACTTTTAAGGCGTGCAGACGAAAGTGAACAAGTTATAAATAGTGAAAAGTATTAACCATATACATGTACTTAGTCTTGGGTATTATTTTGCCCATGACGTCATTCAGACTTATCGTGTTTCAGCCTTTTAAAAAACATATTTTGTCAAAAAATGTAAAAAATACGGTTTATGTGTTGCTACTTGCTTGTAAAGCGATCAGAGTCTGTGTTGCTTACTTGGGGTACAGCGCTCTATAAATGTTATATAACAATGTATAATAAAATACCATTAGTTATAGTAGTATTCTATCACCTTACAGCGCTATAGTAGTAGTAGTAGTAGTAGTAGTAGTAGTAGTAGTAGTAGTAGTAGTAGTAGTAGTAGTAGTAGTAGTAGTAGTAGTAGTAGTAGTAGTAGTAGTAGTAGTAGTAGTAGCAGAAGTAGTAGTAGCAGCAGCAGTAGTAGTAGTAGTAGTAGTAGTAGCAGCAGCAGCAGCAGCAGCAGCAGCAGCAGCAGCAGCAGCAGCAGCAGCAGTCGCAGTAGCAGTAGTAGTAGTAGTAGTAAAATACAGGATCAAATACAAAACTGCTGTTTCAGTTTCAAATGTATAAATGATACTGCACCTATTTATCTATAAGAATTTCTGGAATTGTATCATCCTCCCAGAGCCCTTAGATCAGCCACAGACAATCTAATTCTGAGAACCCAAAAGCAAAATTAAAAAACGTACGACGAATGTGCCTTTTTATTCTTTGGTCCCCATGTATGGAACGAACTCCCTTATAATATTAGGAGTGCTCCTAGTATTCGCATTTTCCAAAAGCAGCTGAGGCATATTTTATTCATAAATGCATACCTGTCAAAACGATGAACTGATATATAATATGAATGTGTATGTCTGACTGTGAGACTGGAAAAATAGCGTGTGAGAATGAGAAAGAGAAAGAGAGCGAGGGGAGAGAGAGAGAAAGAGAGAGAGAGAGAGAGAGAGAGAGAGAGAGAGAGAGAGAGAGGGGGGGGGAGGGAGAGAGAGAGATGAAGAGAGAGAGAGAGAAAGAAAGAGAGAGGGGGAGGTGGAGGGAGAGAGAGACAGAGAGAACGGTAATGTTTTTCTATTTATAGAGAACAAATGTTTTTATTGAATGTCTCTAGCTATTTAAGTTTCAATTTTATTGAGACAGTTCATGGGTTTTTATTGCATTCTATATTTTTAACGAACGCATTGCCAGGCTCATTGTGTGAATATTTTTTCTCATATAAAATTTTGTACATATACATATTTATGCACAGATCTAATACTGTGTTTTACGCACAGACGTGTCCATTAATTTTTAAGGTTTTGATATTTATATTGATGTAATGCGCTTTGAGTATTTCTTTGGAAAAAGGAAATGTGCAGTATAAATTCTATTTATTATAACTATTATTAATCTATTATCTTGTCCAGCACCTACAGTGGCGTCGGTAGTCTAGTGGTCATGCTACTGGACTCGTAACCCTGAGATTGTGGGTTCGGGGTTCGAGCCTCAGCACTGTCCGATGGTGTGTACTTGGGAAATACACTTTACACGAATTTCCTATTTGGCTTGGTTCTTTCGGAGATGAACGTTAAACTCGGAGGTCCCGCTTCTTAAATACCCCAATAGTGTTGATAGTGATAGGGCCGTTAAACCTTTACCATTTCACTATTTTTTTTCACCAGTTCCTATCATCTTTTCGGGCTATGACTACGGTTTGAGGATAATCACCGGTATCTGCAACGACCCCAAAGTGAATGTGCACTGCTACCTGTATGTCAACACCAAAAATGGGGAAATGCGCAGCTGCATCTCTCGGAGTATTGTTGATTATTCGGTAAGCCCTGGGATTTCTTTTTCGTTTAATTGTTGTGTTTTAAAAATTTCCATTGCGTGTTGTCAACAAAGAGGAACAGGAGTTTGGATGTAAAGATGAACACCCTGTTTTGCATCCTCAGGGTTGGTAGTAAGGAGATAGATATTAAGGAAAGACACTCAGATCATACACATGTTGCCTTTTTTTTTGTTGTTGCTGTTTTTGTAAATTCATAGATTATTGGGTGGGTGGTCTATGTCCACAAAAAATCTAACATTCATCTATCCTTCCATCCATCAGTCCATCAATCTATACATCCACCCATCTATACATCTATTTATCCTTCCAGTCGTACACAGACTTACAAACACACACATACACACACACATACACACTCACACAAACACACACACACACACACACACACACACACACAGATCGCTGTCAGCTACAGAGTGTAAAACCCCTTATACTGAAGTCTGATCAATCGTGTAGAGCGATTTTGAAGAAACACGCCTTCATCGATGCTTCGAAGTGTGAAATTATTATTCGTGCCATTCGAATATCTGTGTGGAGGCTTTCTTTTTTTTTTCTAATCGGTTTGTCAGCAAGGTTAGATTTATAATATTCATTATTCACGTATCACTTTATCTCAAAATCATCAAATTTAAAGTATATCTGTATTAACCTTCATACATAATATTGGTAGGCCTGCATGTAATAATATGCTCTGATATCGTTATGACGGTTGAAAGAAAAATGCAACGAAAAATAAAATCCATTGCAAATAAAAACGACACGACATTCGATGGCTCAGCAACGCTTCGAATAGCTGTGAACAGCAACAGAATCGCTACATGTACCGTGCATCGTAAGAACGGTGCATAGAAATGCCACCTGGTGACGCCATGGTGCTAAACTTAAACGAATTATTCCACAGGATATATCTAAAATTAGATCTATGATACCTTTCAGGGTACGGAGAGAGCGGATTGTGCAATCGTGACTGAGTCTCGTAGATGCGTTGAAGAAGTGATTAGGCCTTGCGATGAGCACACTGCACATTTTGCTGGACGGATGATAGACCCGGAAGTCGAACGATTCTGTCGTCATTAATTTTTTCCTAGAACTGGTCACCTGTTTACTGTCGAGACAAGACCTTGCGAGATGACGCAAGTTACAAACCTCGACGCTCAAGATTAATTACCAGATTCGATTTGTGTGACTTTTTTCTGCCAGGGGGAGGGGGGGGGGGGTCAAATTCAATATCTGTTGCACATGTTGTGATGATGTACACGTTCTGGTTTGTAGTGATTTCCAACAGCTGTATTGGCCATTTTTAAAAGTTAAACGCATTATTCTTAATATTATTTTGAGAAAAAAAGTAAGCGGGCTTTTCTAATTATTCTGGAAACGAAGGGTGTTCTGTCGTAACCATTTATTCCTCAGTTCTGTATCGATTATATATTATTATTGCTTCGTGTGAGCCAATAAACTGCATTGAACGAAGCTTCCTGGGTATTTGTTAACCTCGCTGCGTGGTTTTAGTCTGTCATTTGTAATAATTTCCCTTTATTCAACTTTTGTTGTTGACCACATTGTAAGTTTATATCTTGAAACCAAGGGAGAGCTTGTCTGGCACAGAAACTTCTCTTTTTTTTTTTTTCAAAAGACTTTATTAAAAAAGATTATCAAATATTTTTGTTTTAAAGTGTTGCGCCGGGGGGGGGGGGGGGGGGCTCTCGTGGCCTAGAGGTTAAGGTGTCCGCCTCTCATTCAAAGGTGCCGGGTCCGAATCAGGGTAGGGACGGAAAACATTTCTTCTCTAAAATTGTCTTCTTTCTTCTTTCACCTCCTTTCCTGCTTTTTAGCTATGTTCTGCTGTCTGCTTTCGTCTCCACTTTCTGCCCTCACCCTCTCACCTCCTTTGCCTCCTCCTCTGGGCTCCTGATTCTTTCTGCAGTCTTTCTATTGTTACATGTACTCCTTGGCTCCTTCTTACTGCTGTATTTCAGCCACACCCCTTTTCTTCTGGTAGGAAAGATCTATACCTAGCCTTCTCGGACAAGGTCGGAAAATCTCGCTGGACCCGTGTGCAAGTTGCGCTCATTAAAGATCCCTTGGTGGTCTAAATTCGATAAGAGTAGGCTTCGGCCGTCACCCGGGGCAAAATTCAAAATTTCCTACCTACTGAAAAAGTTTAATGTGTCCGCGCGCTCATATGACCTTTATGCAGTTGCGAGCGTCGTAAAACACTTACAAAGAAACATTTTAAAAAATAATAAGTGTTGCGTTGACAATGTCTTTGAGGTCATCAAATAGAGTTAGGTCGAAAATTTTGATTTTTTTTTTTTTTTTTTTTTTTTTTGGGGGGGGGGGTTCTTTTAAAACTGGCATTACACTTTTCTTTGGTAGGTACTGTATCATTCACTACTTTCTTGTTTTTAAATACCCTGTGAAAAACAGTGTCAGAGTTACTCACAGAGATCTGTTTTAGAAATGTGACGTGTTCCTCTCGGAGTTCGATATGAAGCTCATGAGGTATTATGAATATCGTTTGGTGCTCAGAAGAAGAAGAAGAAGAAGAAGAAGAAGAAGAAGAAGAAGAAGAAGAAGAAGAAAAACTGATACAGCCGACCATGAGGAGAAAGCACTGACGAAGGTAAGGAAAGCGTAATGAAGAAGGGGAGACCGGAACAATGACAGTGTAGTCCCAATAAGACGACATAATAAAGTCTTCGATTTTCTTCAGGACACGATTGAAGACTTATGCTCAGCGCCAGTTAAGTTTTTGATGTTGTCA
>NW_004797345.1:982437-984118 GCF_000002075.1 Aplysia californica
CTCTCTCTCTCTCTCTCTCTCTCTCTCTCTCTTCTCTTCTCTTTCCTTCTGCCTCTCAGCGTACAAGGCGCACACGTGCGTGAGTGTGTGTGACCGCGCAGAAAAGTCGCTACAACCTCCCGATCGCGCTACCTTAACTTCAACCCCTTTGACTTCGATCTATTGATTTCGTCATCACAATTCTGAGGAAGCGTGTGATTGATTGAGACTAATTAACTCACTTCTGCTCTCAGTCGTCCACCCTTCTACGCCGTCAGCTTTTATTCCAAGATCAATGCTACCATCTATTTCATGTCGCGCGAGCCCATTCTCCTCTGCGCATGCGTCATGCTTTATAACTTCCGTAGACCGTGATTAGCATGTTGACGACTTCACTGCGGGGCTCTTACGGCTCATAAGAGCAATTAAATTACTTCACTGCCGAGGTAAATTTGGGTGGAAAACTTTGTGGGTTCAGGCTGGGTGAAAGGTATATGTAGAACTCCAACGTCTGTCTCATATATCTTTGGCTTCTGTAAACAAGAAGTCGTTCGCTTCAAAGACATGCTTAGATCTAGTTGTATTATGTCATTTAGATATTGGGACACTACCTTTCTAGTAATCACAACTTGCGTATTCTCATCTAACAGTAAATGATATTATAGAGAATGATTTTCCAGATGAAAAGAACTCAACAGAATTGTCCCCACAGTTACGTCACATAATCATGCGAAGGGTAAGGTGAAGGTCTTTTTATATAATATATTTTATTGATTATACAAAGAAAAACATCAAAACCTCGAGCACGGTGTAGAGCGAGGCAGACTGACTTATAAACAGCAACCTCAGGATGAAGCAAAAATTATTTTTATTTTTTATATTTTTTTGGGGGGGGATTAAATGCTGTTATAATTTTTAAGACGTAAGATGCTTTCTCCCTCTAACTGAAGAACTAATGACTAGATCTATGTGACAGATCATTTCAACTCATATTCAGAATTAAAAACTATTAAGAGCCCAGAGCTTGTCCAGCGTAATCATGTATCTTTTTTCGCATTTTTTGGTAATAATATATTGAGAGGTTGGTTTTTTTGAAAATCTCTAAAGATGAAGTAAGAACTATTAAGTATTCAACTCCACAACACATCAGAGGTCAAAGTGTTACAGATGCAGCACTTATCTCTTATGATATCAGTCAGAAGATGGCAGTGGGTGGTTGGCGGGTGCTCTGGTGTGGTTTGCTCACAAAATCTATCGTCTCTTTCTCCCCTCCTTCTTTTTGTGTTTGTTACTCTCTTGTAGTATCTCTAATCCTCGGCACTTATATGACCTTATTGTGTTGCAAGTACCATAAAACTCTTACTAAAACTAAAAGTCTGAAAATGACAACTTAACCGCAACTGTTTGTGGAGAATAGAAGCGATGTTGTCTGCAAAACATGAAACACATTCCATTATGTTTGGGATGAAATATCCCCGAAAAGACCTTGTTGGTCTTTATCGATAGTGGCAAAGAAGCCTGTGGTCAGGTTTGTCTAATCTGCTTCGATAAAGGTGTAGAACATTTACATTCCAGATTTTGATCTCTCTCATCCTTCCCCCTTCCGCTGTGTCCCTATTTCAACACAAATAAAATTTACGAATATGTTTGCAATAATCTGTCTGACTTGTCAAGGCGAGACTACCTTTACCGGGCAATATAT
>NW_004797345.1:984236-988143 GCF_000002075.1 Aplysia californica
ATAATTTGTCTATTATTTGCGTACCTTGCACTAAAACAAGGCTGCACGTCCACTGAATCAATGGACAGATATTGAATTGTACAAGTTTACAAGGCATCAAAGAACATGTAGCTTTTTATAGATAGGACCACCATATTTTGGTAGCAGTAGTAGAACTGTTAGCTATGTTGGTTGTTTATTGTTAGCTTCAGGGGAAAAGATGGACATCAACATAATAACGGTCATTTTGTACAGGAAAACACAAAGGCTGATAGACAGTGGTATAATCATAATAGAAAAAATATTTATATAGACTTTGGAGTTACACTTCATTATATGCCTTTACACAGGAACGCCAGCAAGCGTGTTGTGTTATTAAAATATAAAAAATATTGCACAAAAGCAATGGCAATGAACACTCACATTATCTGGTGGTGAAGTTCAATAAATTTTGATTAAATATCGTTTTTGAGGCTGTGAGGCTTTCGTCATGTCATTAGTTCTGTGTTACAATGTTTCTTAACTTAAACTTCTTACTCCCATAAATGTAGGTCCCTACTCAAAATAATACGGTCTGGTTTATGTTGTTGATGTTGCTGTTGTTGTTGTTGTTCTTGGAAGTGGTGGTGGTAGTGGTGATGATGTCGATGTTGTTGTTTTTTGCTGCTGTTGTTGTCGCTGTTGCTGCTGTTGTTGTTGTTATTGTTATTGTTGTCGTTGTTGTTGTTGTTTTTGTTGTTGTTCGTGTTGTTGTTGTTGTTTGGGGGGTGTTTGTTTGTTTGTTTTTTGTTGTTGTTTTTTGTTGTTGTTGCTTTGGTCGTTGTGTTGTTTTGAATTTTTGCGCCATCCAGGTTTCAGTTTTTAGTTATGAATCTCAGAATAACCAAGCATGTGGGTGAGAAAAGGAATACACTCCTCCACTGATGAGTTGAATGTGTCCAGTATGGCATCGTGTGTTGCAAATGTGGCTTACGTGAACTGTGTTGGATCAGGCCTCTTGAAATGTAATTGTCCCTCGAAGCAAGACGTTTAGACAAAAGACCAAGTACACCCTCTTTTTTATAATCACTTTGCGTCCTGTACGGGGTGCCAAAGGCTTTTTAAAAAGATTTAAAAAGCGAAATGAAAGCAGTTAAACATGTTAAGAAGTAAAAGTTTTTTGGATACTTAAATTTCAAAATGATTTCCGTAATCCAGTTTTCTACCTGTGTCTTTGTCGAAATGTCAGCTCACGACTAGATCTATGGATCATTTTTTTAAAAAAAAGTTTTACCTGGTTTTTTACATTTATGAGTTGGAAAAGTTACAAATGTCATTTTGAGAAGTTACTCTAAAACTGGAAACACATTGATTATTGATGAGAGGTTGTTGTTTTTTTCATCGTTGTCGACAGCCATTGAGTGCAAGCTGTTTTTGAAACAACTGTACAAGTCGCGTCAGGCCATATGCAGCCTTAACACTGAATTTTAAAAATTAAATCTGAAAAAAATTAATTGCCTTTTCTTTCTTGTAGGATTGGGAGTTGGTCTATTGTTTACCTTAAGGTCGTTGGGGACAAGCTGGTAATAGAACCATACCCTAACAGAAAAATATCGGGGTGTACACACTGCTGGCGATTAGTGGACAAAATCGAAGCGTGTTTTGTTTGATGACGGGAGTTTCCGTCTCGAGTACTTTACCTCATTGAGGACGCTCCTTCTGGTCATTCATCATTGTCTGAAGACGCCCTGTTGTGGTACACTTTAAAAATAAAAAGAAGCATACAGATTCAATTCTGTTTTCCTGCTCTGAAGAGTCGGGCAATGGCATGTATATTACGATTAATGTACGTAGCTTCGGGTCTCTGGTTTGTAGGTGACGGTTAGAATAAATGAGCCGAAACGTCGCCTTTGGTCTGGTGCAGATCGGTCATATATTATGAGTCTGCTACGTCGCTACCTTAGAATTACAAAGTTCTATCTGACATTTTTGGTCATTTTGAGTTACTAACACCATAAGGTCAGAAACCAAATGTTCTTTCTGCTCTCTCAAAATCGTAAAATTGTTCGAAGCCATTATCAAGATATTTTAAAAATTGCATTCGAAAAAGCTTGACTTGTGAAATTCCAAATTCTTAACGTCAAATTTCTCAAAAACAAGTTAGTGAGCAGACAGAACTTTGTAATTCTATGGTGTGTTAAAGAAGTAACAAATATAGATTTAGTTTTTAGTTTCCTGTCATCCGTGTATTTAATAACTTCCTCTAAACAATAACAAGGATGCCTATATTATCTATTACTTAGCACATTTTCTTTATGGGAAAGTCTCTAAGAAGTAAATGTCTACTCCCTGATTCTTAACGTAAGACGCGGGACGTCATGGTGATACAAATATGAGCCCACGGAGAGTGAAGACCCTAGATTGACGTACAAGGTCAGACAAGTCCCGATTGGTAGCTCAAGTTTATTATTTTAAATTTTATTGATGCAACGATGATTATTATTTAGATCTATTTGAAAGGCAAAACTCACATCTGCGATATGATAACGCCAAATTCCTCAAAACAACCCAAGTTCAGAACGCTCTGTTGAGGATTAGAACTACGGCCATCTAAACCGTAGTCCAGCACGACAGCAACTGAGTTAACAGTGCGTCCTTAGGATGTCAGTTATACCAAACAAATCGAAAGCAAGATAATCAGCCGCTATCAACGTCAAAACCACCGAAATACAACGACCACCATTAGGGAAGTTTTCTAAGTCTAAATTATCAAGTTTTTTGTCCCCCTAATATAATTAAACCTATGGTCAACCCTAGCTAAGATATGCCATAGTTCACCACCTTCACCACCACCATCATCATCATCATCATCATCATCATCATCATCATCATCATCATCATTATCATCATCATCATCATCATCATCATCATCATCATCATCATTTCCTTTCTCAACCTCGATCAGGGTATAGGTCAGCGAAAATACTTTCCTCTTTTCTCTACCCTGGGCTATCTTCTTGGCATAATTCCGCGTCTTTTCACTTTTCTGTACATTATACCTCATTCTCTCACCCCCTTAGTTCGTCTACAGGTTCCACATGGCCTGCTCCTTGATCTTTTACTCTGTCGATTCCAATCCAACACTTCCTTTGTTATACAGCTGACTGGATTCCTAAGGTTACTTCCAGTCCGTTTGCTACCACCTTCTTCCCACGTCAACGTTTCCACCGAGGAACAAACAAATCGACGGTCCTCGGTGCATGCAGAGTACTTTAAGACACATTGGTACATGTAATTTACAGTTGCTTGTTCAGCAGCTTGCCGAGGCAAAATATAATGATGTAGTGCTGATTCGAGCCCGACCAAACTCGTGCGATGATAAATGATTTATGGAAACCGCATAACCTGTCTAGAGGGTACTCGCGATAATGAGGAGGATGATGATGATGATGATGATGATGATGATGATGATGATGATGATGATGATGATGATGATGATGATCATTTCTATAGCATCCACTCCCGTACAATATTTGGGGTCTCCAATGGCCGAGTGCTTACATTTATTGTGACACAGCTTTCAGGTGTGTGATCACTGACGTAAAACAGAATAACTACAGCTCAAACATCAGAGTGCTGCACAATGACGACTAGCAATGGCGTGTTTGTAATATATCTGTATGTTTCTTTTTGTATATCTATAGTATTATTTTATGTATTTATGTATTTATCACCGCATGTACGTACGTTTGATGCGTTATGCCATTGTAAATTAAATTTCACACGGAGATCAATAAAAAGTAGAATTTCATTTTATGAAAGGCTCTACGTGTTTTACTATGCCTTCGTCTTTACATAATGTTGCATAACAAAAATACAGATTGTACGTTATCGCTAATACTCTCGCTCGCTCTCGCTCTCTCTCTCTCTCTCTCTCTCTCTCTCTCTC
>NW_004797345.1:988513-991268 GCF_000002075.1 Aplysia californica
CACACACACACACACACACACACACACACACACACACACCAACGTATGGTCGCATACCTGTCCCATACATAAATATGCATTAACGTACATACATAACGCTAACACATAAGCACACTGCCACTACAAAAAGAATAACGATCTGCACATTACATTATGAGCATCACAGTACCATGAATAAGGACCAACAATCAAGATGGCATTTCTTATAGTATGTTTTAAAATTAATTTCAAATTTTGCCTCAGTCATCTTTTGAGTCCCTCAAATGTTGTGGCAGAGAGTATCAGATCGATGGAGCGAGTTTTTACCTCATGTCCTTGGTGCACTCTTAAAAGACTGATCTCCTGGTGCTGGAAAAAGAAGTGCAGTTGCCCATAACCTGAATGACGAGGGAAACCAGACTCGTTTTTAAAGAGAAGTCATCACGTAATAAAAATTAATTAATTAGCTACTTTATTGATGTAGAACACCCAATCCACTAATCCTGAACTCAATCTGGTGAACTCAGAGGAAGAAGACTGACTGCTACAACCTCCCTTTAAACTTTTCCACTTTTCATTCGTTCTCTCTCTCCTCCTCTTGTTTTTGTTGATCACAATGCGGGTTCGATGCATGCAACCGCTCACTATGCCTCTCCCTTCTTCTGCGTCACATATTCCAGCCCTTAAGTTCCAGATAAAGCACTCTTCAAGCGCGACGTCTTCGACAAGCGAAATTCCAACAGCTACTCACCCTTTTGCGTAGGGCATTGTGTGTGATGTCATCAGCGTGCGTTAGCTTCCCCTGTGTACCATCACGCTACAATAGCTGCCTATAGAAGTAAAGACGAAGAAATAGGACATTTTTCGTTGTGGATCAATATCTGTTGACGATTTGAATAGCTGCTGGAGAATTTATGGTGCCAGTGTTATCTCTTCCCACCAGGTTTAAAAAGGAAAACAGAAGAAAGTCTTACTTAACAACGGCAGTGTTATTCCTGTACGCTGTGCGAAAGTGTGCAGAGCCACTTAGCTTTCATTGTGCACATAGCCATGGTTCCAGTGGAAATAATAATCCTACACGTTTTAATTCTAACACACGTAAAGTGTCATGGATTTAATGGTCAGTACTAACATTTTATCTTGTCTGTTTGTTCTGTTTGCTGAAGTGAATTGTCAAGTACTGGAAGAAGCTCGTACTTGCTATTTCTGTTTCGTTATTCCCAATGTTATTGTTTTATAATGGTTGTGGCTATCATTAAAAAAATATTAGGCAGTTATGTGTGTGCGCAACATGATGGCTAAATTACCCCTTTAAATGTGATTTTTTTAAAGCAAAGAGGTTTTACGGCGCTCGCAACTGCATAAGGTCATATGAGCGCCAAAATGTGATTTAGAAACTTGCTGACTTATAGCCGTTCAATTTGATTATAAATCAACGCCACGCACTATGCTTGCTGCCATTCGGCTCCTTTTGATATATAGGCTAATTTTCTTTCCGTTTTGAATGTACTCGTACATTTTCATTTTGGTTTGGTATAAACGGAACACTCTTTTAAACATAGTAAATGTATTTAAGAGTCTAGACCACACATTAGGTGTCTGCCCCCGACAGAACACAGGTAAATGTGGGAAGACCCATGGAATATTATACTAGGACTCAAGTTTCGAGACTGCCTTTTTGCGAATTCAAACCAAGATTGACTTTACTGTAGTCCAGCAATATACATGTGCTTAAAAAACTGCAGACGAACACTTGGGGATAAATCAATTCGTGTAATTCTTCGTTGTTGGGTTTGTTTTTCATTCTTTTTTTTCTTCTTTTTCTTTTTTTTCTTTTGCAATCGTTGTTACTATTATTGCGATGAAGACTTTCGACAGGACGGCGTTGTGATTATGGTCATAGGCTAACTACCAGAGAGATCCCCAACATTGCTGTAATTGATTTTGCATATTATTATTGATTTTAGCCGTTGACACTTTTCCTCTGTAGTTGCTATTGTTGTTGTCTTTATGGTTTTGAAGTGTTCATCAGTATAGCTGTTGATACGGCTATGGCTACTGGAGCTGTTCTATTGGCAATGTTGTTTTGTTTTCAAACGTTGAATAAGGAACTAAGATTGAAATCTGTTATAAAAAATAACACATTTTCTCAGGTGCTGAGAATTAAATTACCGCTGAGACAACTCTACAAAATGAAAAATTTCATTGTGTTAATCTCATTTCTAATATTAACAATATTAGGACTATCCATACGACTGCTTAGATGTGAATAAATAATATATTAGTTTGTCAATGACGACAGGTCTTCGGGGTTTTTTTGGCGTTGGTTTTGGTGTTCGTACATTTCCTCCTTTTCTCGTCTTCCTTTCGTCCCTTTCCTTCCTCACTCCTCTTTCTCCTCCTCAATCACCAAAAACATAAACATTCTACTGTTCAAGTGTTATTGTTGTCAAAGCAGGAAGGCTGGAGGGAGGCAAGCTATTTTCCCGTTTTGATAATGGAATACGGGAAGCTAACTTTGTTTGTTCTTGTTCTTGCTCTTGTTGTTCTTGTTCTTGTTCTTCTTGTTCTTCTTGCTCTTCTTGTTCTTGTTCTTGTTCTTGTTCTTGTTCTTCTTGTTCTTGTTCTTGTTCTTGTTCTTGTTCTTGCTCTTCTTGTTCTTGTTCTTGTTCTTGTTCTTATTCTTATTCTTGTTCTTGCTCTTCTTGTTCTTCTTCTTGTTCTTGTTCTTGTTCTTGTTCTTCTTGCTCTTCTTCTTCTTCTTCTTCTTCTTCTT
>NW_004797345.1:992925-1005294 GCF_000002075.1 Aplysia californica
CCAACCCATTACCCCCGAACCCCATTCCCCCATTCCCGACTAGCCGAGGGGGGGAAATAAAAGAGATTTTGAGAACGTGAAGGGCATGGCAGTGTTTTGCAAACACAATGGTCGTCTCTGAGAGATCAGCTCAGTGTCACATAATATTACCTTCTGGGATATCGGGTGTTGGACGGAGATTTTTGGCTGGTCTGAGACGAGAAAACCTCTGAAACCAAACAAAAAGGTACAATGAATGTTTATACTTATAAATGGAGATCTATGAAACACAGGAAAGCACTCTTCCTCCCCTACCTGCTCGATTACCCAGTTCTCGAGCCTGATAGTAAAGGGGTTAATATTGACGCTGATTTATAATTTATTCTCCCTTCTCAATCCTCCGCTTCCAGATTTCAATAGGCGTCCTCTACTGAAAATTGTAATACTTGCAAAGTGTGAGTCTGAGACCATGTCCCCCAGGTAAACGAGACGGTGTACCTCCGGGCCAAGATGTTAAAAGTGCACATAAATTGATTAGCTACGTATAAACTACACAGTTGACAATAAATACACTTCGTAGCGATACTTAGAAAATAATAGGTAACTATCGACCATGCTGAAATTCATTCTCTTAATATAGCCCTGAAAATGTACAACCTAGTAAACGTTTGTTTACCAGTATTAACCAGAGTAGTTTTCTCTTTCGTGACCAATCCTGGTAGATAATTCTCTTCAGTTAGTATTGGTACATGCGGCCAAGAACAACAATTTAAGTAGTGTGTCGTAAATGCGGATTCTTCTTGTACGTGTCTAAACTAAACAACTCTGCCAATCCTCAATTCAAGGACAGATAAGAGAATTATTGAACTAATCCTTATAAAACACATGTTTGTCTACTATACCTAGCTCTGTCAACATTTTCTTTGCAACAGGGAGCGCCTTACCACCTCCATTATTTATTTATTTTTATTATGTTGAAAAAAATTAAAATCCAAAAATATTATAAAAAGAAAGGGTTGGTTGTTTTTTGCTGTTGTTGTTGTTTTTTGTTTTTGGAGGAGGGGGGAGCGGTGAACTCTAAGAAGTAAATATTTTGATAATTGTTTCATTGCGTGAGGTAGAGGTGGCTGATCGCTGAAAAGAAAGGTTAAGGGCTCCCGCAGCGCCGAATAACAAAGTTTTTACATGTTTTGAACTTTGATCCTGACATTCCGTTAACGCGAGTCCCACCTATTCAGTGAACCGTGTCCAGTTTTGTTTCTGTTTTTGTTTTTTAGCTTTGATAATCCAAATCGATCCTATCGCAAAAAAAGAAGATTTCGGCCCCATCCATCACCCATATTACCTAGACGTATCTAGACGATAAGTGGAGAAACTGCTTCTCGTCTATGGAGCAACATATACGGTGTGAAGTCCAGCAGTTGTCAATGACTTTCATACTGTTTCCTTCCTTCCTTCATTCATTCATTCATTCATTCATTCATTCATCCATTCATTCATTTTGTTCATTCATTCATTTTTTGAAGGGTGTGGTAGAAAAACAAATACCACAAATACCATTCGTAATTACTTCTTGTTAATTTTGCTTTAACACTTAACATGTTCTTATTAATTTTCTTTTTGTTCTCATCAGTTCTCTAATGAAACAGTGTTGGAGGACATCGAATGGTCCCTTTATGACGACAACAACGGATCATACCATGACAGAAACAGCTCAGTAATTGTAAGTTCATATAAAAATATTCATTGTGAAAAGATTTCTTATAACTACAAATTCTAATTTTCCACGCCTTATAAATGATTGCTGTTCTGCAAAAGGGGGCTATCCAGGAAAAATGCTTTTTGAGAAGAATCGAAGGTAAAGTTTTTGCCCCGTGTTCAGTTTCTTTGAAAGTCAAGGAGACTTCTCTCTTTAACCAAACAAATGTATTGCATAATAAATAAATAATATGACAATCTATAAGGCTATTGCACCCCACTGTAAATTTGTAACATCCTCGTATGTACCCACCTCCCCTCCACAACCCTGTACTAGCGTCTGTGACATAGCGGTTAGAAGCTTTGTCGTCAAACGCAGAAAATCTAGGTTGAGGTTGATTCTCCTGTATGAGGAGATTTTGTCGAGTATCCTCGTCTTTCTGCCGGGATGTTGGAACCCTCTCAGTCTAGGTTGACCTTGACAAGCAGGGTTGAAGCCCTCCTCTAAATAATCTAAATTGTGTTGATGGGCGCATGAAAAAACCAACAAAAACAAGGAAAACCCATATAGCATAATAAGTCATAATGATAATTGCATTTATGTAAGTATTTATATAAGTAAATTGTAAGCTGTCCGTAAGCCCAACTGTAAATACCCTACTGTAAATCTGCACCCACATTTGCCCCACCTCCCTCCAACCCAACGTATATTCTCGTCTAACCTGTCGTATACCAGCATAATTAAACTGTCATCTCAGGGCTTATACTTGTTTGAGATAAAGCTCTTTAAAAATCTAGTCAATTATTATTACTATTTATTATTATCATTATTATTATTATTATTATCATCATCATCATCATCATCATCATCATCATCATCATCATCATCATCATCATCATCTTCATCATCATCTCTACAGTTTTCGGAAGAAGCGTTACCTAGCACCGACGTGAACGACAAAGGGATAGTCTTCACTCTCAATTTCACCGACGGCCTCTCAGCGGGGCTATGGTCCCTCAATGGGAGTTTCAACATGAGTGTCAAAGGTTAGCACCTTTCATAACTTATTACACTAGGTATATAGTGTTTACATATATTTCATTTCATTACCTGCTTCAAAGGTATCCAATTATCAAACTTCATGAAACAACTTGAAAGCGAATGGTGACTATTTATATAAAGAGTGTTTTGTCATAAACTGTTAATTATAATATATTAGCTTGCTTTTCTTTGCTTGATAAAGTATATATCTTTTGTGCTAAATGCTTCGTGGTTGGTGGTTTTTAATAAAAGACAAATAAACAAAAGGAAGTTCTCTTTTCCTTTGCCAGATGTTTACATTAAATATATGCTTTTTTACTGTTGTTATTTATTGCTTTTATAATTATCACTATTGTCTTTATTCCTGGGGACGATTTACACCCAGCATCTGTCAACACCACACCCACGTACCATCGTTTCCCTTTCGTCTGTAGGTCGTGTCCAATTCATTTATCTCTTCCATGTGCGTAAACGAGAGACAAAACGTCGCCACATATCTAGATCTAGATCGTATTTTGTCCCAGGTGCACCCAATATGTAGTTAAGTACACTTTGGACAAAATTGTAATAGTTCTGATCTGACGAAAGAAAGACGTGTTCCCTCAGATTCCGTGATCCAGGGAAGTCTCATCAGAAACGTGCTGACCCTCACAGTAGGCTGGGACCCCTACAGCGCCTCCTCACGGACTGTTGTGTCCAACTATGTCGTCATCCCTGAGCCCAAGATCACAGTGCGGGCTCTGACCCCGC
Source organism: Aplysia californica (assembly GCF_000002075.1). Taxonomy (NCBI): domain Eukaryota; kingdom Metazoa; phylum Mollusca; class Gastropoda; order Aplysiida; family Aplysiidae; genus Aplysia; species Aplysia californica. The sequence continues at coordinate 996,395 of NW_004797345.1, forward strand.
TCACTCAGCCGATCATGGGCATATTCAAGACCCACGTGATCCACGAGTCTTCTCGACAGTTCTTGCAGGCCAAGGTCGAATGCTTGACTCCCTATGAGAACGTGTCCAACGAGGTCATGCTCACTGTACAGCTCATGGAGGTACAATAATTGGAGTAGTAGTAGTAGTAGTTGTAGTATTGACAGTAACAAAGGTAATTGTTACAATATTATTTGTATAGGTAATATTAATCTCAACTCAAGATGATAATAGTATAATAATACTAAATTAGTAGTAGTAGTAGTAGTAGTAGTAGTAGTAGTAGTAGTAGTAGTAGTAGTAGTAGTAGTAGTAGTAGTAGTAGTAGTAGTAGTAGTATAACTATGATGATTAAACAAGTCCAACAGTTTAAATATATAGGATAATATATAATAACATCTGATGCCAAATGTTCCACAAAATGAGCCCAATCCTGAAAAATTGAAACATCTCAATGGCTACCAAAATGAAAGTTCTGAAATGCTATGTTTGGTCTACCCTTCTATACGGCTGTGAATGCTGTGCAAAACTAATGACAGTGAAAGTAAAGTAAAAGCAACAGAAATGTGGTTTCTTAGGAGACTGCTGAGAATATCGTTGAAGGAAAAGAAACCAAATGAGGTAGTGCTTGATGAATCCCACTCACTGCTAAAAACAACCAGGAAACGACAAACCCAGTTTTTTGGGAGGGACACCTAAATATACACAAGTTATTTTTGTTTTTATGATAATGATAAAATAGCAATAGCAAAAATAACAATACCAACAATAGTAATCGATATTATTTTACTAATGATAATAACAATTAGAATAATACTCTGAGAATAAATGCAGTAAAAATAAAGATGATGACAATTATACTATTATCAACAACAGCAACAACAGCAACAACAACAACAACAACAACAACAACTGCAACAACAACAACAATTATTACAAAACAACAACAACAGCAGCAGCAGCAGCAGCAGCAGCAGCAGCAGCAGCAGCAGCAGCAGCAGCAGCAGCAGCGGCAGCAAAAGTAGTAGCAGCAGCAGCAGCAGCGACAGCTGCAACAATAACAACGACAACAACGAAAATTGTGATCATCCTGCTGAGACAGGTTCAGATGCCGTTGCACACCGTCTCACTCGGTCTTTCTTCATTTCTCAACACAACAACAAAAGATTTAAAAAACAGCAATAAAAAAGCAAAAGAAAAGCAAACATCTGGTGGGGGTTTTTCTTGGCTCTAGTTAACACTGTTCTGGAATCGACCAGGGGTTTCGTCCATGTGCCTAGGCCGATCGTCCCTTTAATTTGACACTTAAGAATACATTATTGTTCCTTTGGACGATGGCATGCACTCCCTTGGGACAAATTAACACAAGAGTAATGGGATATTGCAGGATTGGAGAAAAAAAACCCGGATAAAAGAGCTCATTACGTAAAAGCATTCCGTCTCTATAAATAAACCAATTTGATACTCATATACACAACAATAGTTTTGTTTGGATTTGTTCTTTTCACTGCTTTTTTTTTTTTGGGGGGGGGTCCACCCTGTTGTCGATTTATTGTGTCCATCTTGTTCTCACGGAACAATCATAACAGATTTATTGCAAGATTGCATTTCTATGAGCACAGGTTGTTTGAAACAAATGTTACCTTTACTTACCCAAGTCAAATACCAGTGGTGAAATACCTGAATAACATATTCTCTCTCTCTCTCTCTCTCTTTCTCTCCCTCTCTCTCTCTCTCTCTCTCTCTCTCTCTCTCTCTCTCTCTCTCTCACACACACACACACACACACATACACACACACACACACTCACTCTCTCACTCAATATCTATCTATCTATCTATCTATCTATCTATCTATCTATCTATCTATCTATCTATCTATCTATCTATCTATCTATCTATCTATATATATGTCTATCTATCTATCTATCTGTCTTTCTATTTATCTGTCTATCTATCTATCTATCTATCTATCTATCTATCTATCTATCTATCTATCTATCTATCTATCTATCTATCTATCTATCTATCTATCTGATAGCGAAACGTTATCATTCTGACTGACCATAAGCGACAACACAGTAACAGTTGTATTTTGTTGTTGTTGCTGTTGTTATTTGTTCTTGAATTGCATCGTACAGGTGTCTCTGACCAACACAGAGGGTATATCAGAAGAAACTCGTGAGTTACTGGAAGACTGGAAGGGAGCACTCACTTCGACGTTAGGCTCATACCAGAACAACAAAGCCATTCTCCAGTTGCCAAGGATACCGCTAGACTCGGCCAGACACGACAACATGACAGTAACGAGCACATTCAGAGTGAGGGTGGAGGACTACAGCGACCTGAAGGTATTGGCTTTGTGTGTATTGTTTTAGTAGAGGTTTTACGGCGCTCACAACTACATAAGGTCATATGAGCGCCAAGAGGTGGATGTCAACAGAGAAGTCCTTACTGGGAATGACTTACTCTGCTCACCTCTCTAGCTTCAACAGCACGAAGTCTGCTTCGACTATCAAGGCGCACTGGAAATAACGGGGTCACAAGAGTGTGACAAACTACAAAAGAAATAGAGGAAAATGATGATAGTAAGGATTAGGAAAGAAAAAGCAGCCGTTCCATGTTGCAGTTCAGGCACAATTATGACCATGAAATTGATGAATCAGCCCATTTACAATTCTACAATGCATAAGAACATGTTAATGCTCCCCCCCCCCCCCTTGGGAATGGCCTAAAGACACTTCAGTCAGTAGCACTACCTCGGGTTGTTTTGTTTTGGAGCCTATCCTTCCGAATTGTTTGGAGCCTAGAAGAGCGTGCTCTTCACCAGGGTTACCGCCTCTCTTGGGTAGCGGGTGAGGCCTGAGTCCTCCCCAAAGAGATGCCACCGCCAGACCTCTGTAGCGGGGCAACTCTGCAGCTAGTGCTCCAAATATTGAGGCTCTTCGCTGCACAATGGACGGATTGTGTTCGATGTGTTGTCTATTCTGTTTTTGTAGGCCTACAGCCCAGATAAGTGACCAGTCCTGATATTTGCCAATAGTGACTGGTCGCAACGGGACTGCTGTTGTTGTTGTTGTTTTAATTATCATCACTAAAATCATTATTCGTGAGAATATGTTTTACTCACCTTCAATCTGTACAACACCACTCCCGCGTACCTTCGTTTCCCTTTTGTCTTCGTTTTCTGGTTGCTTTTTTAACTCAATGCAGTCGCGCGTTCTCGTCATTCGACCGCTTGAAGACACGATGTTCTAGAATACTAACAGAAGCATAACCTCGTTATTCAGACGAAGTTTTCAACTTTGTTTCCTTTGTCTAACACTTTAAAAGGCATATAGCAATAATGTATACTATGAACTATGCAAATTTTGTATTTCTGGTCTGTTTATGGATGTTTGAAATATTCCGCAACTTTCCTTTTGATCTGCTGCTGTTGGACCAATATGTGTTCGCTTCGTCCTTATTCAAAATTGAATGGGTTTAATGTCAGAGTACCATCATCTGTCGTGTTATGGTCTGGCACTGTGCCGTTGCACACAGGATACCCAGGATCAATCACCGAGTGGGGAGCATTAAAAAATATATATATTCTTCTTTCTGTTGGGACGTTAAATTCTTCTCAATCCTGGTGGGTTCTGACAGGTAGGGTAGAAAGTTCAGTCATAAATGATTTTGAATTTCGTCAAAAGGGGGGGGGGGCATAACATCCGTCTGAGTAAATAGAAATAATTTATTTTAAAAATAGACAAGTAGGGTATTGGGGCAACAGACAAGCCCGTAAAACAACTACACAAAAGACCAAACATACGCGCTTTACAACAGAAATCGCTTAATTATTTGAGCCACTCTGGCTGTGATAGTGAATTATCCCCCCCCCCCCCCACACACACACAAACACACACACACTCACACTCACACACACACACACACACACACACACACACACACACACACACACACACACACACACACACACACAGCGCGCGCGCGCCGCAGATTTCGCGTAAAACACGGCTGTTGGAATTAGTACATAGTCCAGTTACCTTAATCTACATAATGTGCACAATATTCTTATGAGCTTCTTTCAGTTACCACTAAAGCTTCTAGCGTGATCAACCCTTTTCTCGGTCAACGGAAGAGTATTGATTGTCTTTGAACCTCAGTGGTGACTCATTTGGATTTTTAGCCAAACGTGATTGACTTCAAAGGCAACATGTTAATTAAGTGCAGTTTTCACAACTTATTTCGATTCTTTAAAAATATAAGCTTAGCATTTAGCGGAAGCAATGCTGATATTAACCAGGAGCTGAAAAAAACGAAAATTTCCAAACCTTTATCAACTGAAAAGGTCATCAAATAACAGCTCTTTAGAAATTCTACGGGTTAGAAATTAATGCTCCATAGAATATGATATATTGTTATTTGAAGATTTCACCCTCAATCCCCAAAGTCCGGAGTCCGGTTTTTAAATTCTTTTTTTTTTCCCTCTCAATCTAGTGTTTTTGTTTTTCGTGTCTCATCAGGCACATAACGGGAATCGGCTTCCTTCATTAACTGCATTGTCTTGACAATGCTTTGAAACCCAAACACAACAAAAACCCTTTACGTGTGTGGTTGGTGCGCCTGCGTGTATGTGTGCGTGTGTGTTCGTGTGTGTGAGTATGTGTGTGAGGTATGTGTGTGTGTGTGTGTGTGTGTGTGTGTGTGTGTGTGTGTGTTCGTGTGTGTGTTTACTCACGCGTGAATGTGTGTGTTGATTTTTAACTTGCTGTAAGTGTGTTTGTTTGAGCTTGCATTTGAGTGTGCGTTTATATGTGTATGTGTATGTACCTATGTGTGTGAGTGCGTTATCTATAAGTCTCACTCACACATACTTACACACGCATACACACTCAAATACATACGCACACACACACGCACATGCATTCATACACGTACACACGCTCACAAGCTCGCACCCGCATCCTGAAGACCATCCTTGCCTGTTCACTGCAGGACGGTGCGATGTACGAAGTCAAGCTGGCCACTTCCTTCCGTGACGTCATCTTGTGGGCGGGGCTAATCCCTGTGACGCTGGACGCCCCAGATGTTCGGATGCCTGATCTATGGGTATCCATGAGCCAGGCAGCTCTCTGTTCCTATGACGCCCGGTGAGATAGAGAGAGAGAGAGAGAGAGAGAGAGAGAGAGAGAGAGAGAGAGAGAGAGAGAGAGAGAACAATGCATTTTCCCATGAATAGTTACATAGATACACGAATACATGCACAAAATGACAGACGGATGGATAAAAACAAGAAATAAAGGGAACGAACGAAATTAAGCTCCTATCAATCTATATCATATTGTAATTTTGGTGACGTCAACCTCTCTGTCACTTTTTAGAAGAAACCACACACTTTTCAAACCTCAAAATTGTAATGATTGTTGCGTTCAAGAACATGGCAGAGTGGGATTGTCATGATTTTAAGCCTAAAAATTTATAAAGTTGTAGATTTCGATCCTATGAATCTTTATCAAATACTCCAAAATCAAGCAATTGCTTTCCAATTCCAGGTTTTAAAAATGCCAGCGCTCGCTCTTCAGTTTAGTTTAAAAGAGCAACAGATAAAAGAAAATTGTCGTCTATAATTAGTCGCGACTGTAATGTGGCAGTCGAAACCAAGACATGATATTCTAAGCTAAATTTGTAGGTTGTTGTGCTAATGGCATAAACGCAGCTATTAAATAATAGTAAGATTATGTTCTCATTTATCTGTCTTCTCAGAACGACGGTGGATATGTTTGTCAGTGTCAAACACCTGCCAACTTCAACAGCTACCGCTTACAATGTGACCTTGAACGTGTACCTCGCAGACTACATGACCATGATTAAGGAGACGCACACGGAGCCTAAAGAGAACAAAATTACAGTGGCGCAAGATGGCACAGTCATCACAGCCGAGGTACTGCTCGATGTCTATGGGAGTAACTTTTACTGTTTTGTTTTACACCAGATGACCAGAAAAAAACTCGTCCAAAAGAACGCCAATAAAACAGTCATGAACAAAGATGCAAACACCAAAGTTTGCTGGAACGTGGAATTTCTATCAGGATTGATTGTGTACAGATTTAAATAACAATAAAATAGGACAGCCACAAAGAAAGTTACAAGATATCTTCCAGATACGCCCATTTTTTTAGTAAAGCACATTCTGACACGCACAGTCGTTGACACTGCTCAGGAGAAATCCTCCCTTGTGCTCTCCCTGATGGTTTCTCTCAAGTTTTAGAAACTTTCAACGGTTTTCCAATACACCGTGTCCTCCGAAAAACCCCAGTGGTGAAAGTCCAGCGGACTCAGGTCCGGATTGTTTGAGGTTTGATTGTGCTCAGTAGAACTGACTGTCCTGTAATCAAAAAGATTGTTGACTCAGCCCAAAACAGCTCTGGCGTCATGAGGAGCAGTCCTATCTTGATGGAGATGCTGGTTCTTTTCCCTTTCATCATCAATAAATTAAAGTCCAAACGCCTCCGGAATTTTGGTAAGGTGACGATGTGTAGGTCAAAGTTCACTGAACGACGGACCACCTTCACCTTTTCAAGAGTGCGTTGTTTTCAAAGGCTGCCTACTGTGTGTTACTACTCGGGGTTTAGAATTCAAATCTTATTTTCTATGGACCAGACCTTTCAAATTTACAGCCCATTACAAAATGGATCTTTCGCTTGGAAGAATTATGATTTTTTACATATTATATCAGACTCAATCGTCCCTATGGTAGATGAGTGAAGTTACTGACAGATCCTTTAGCTTACTTCTTTCGTATCAGGCAGCTGTTTCTATCCGTCTTTTGTTGTTGTTGTTGGTATTTTTTTCTCAGAATAAGATGTTTATAATGTTGGAGGGACTTTAAGATTATAAAAACAAATAGCACAAGTTGGGCATCATTATACATGTTGTAGCCCCACTTAGGTCCAAAGTCAGTCTGTCAGAACCGCACATCAATTGTTTCCTTCCGTTTAAAATCTCAAACTACTTTAATTTACCATACTGATCTTGTTAGCCCCCCCCCCCTCCCACTTCTACCAACGTTTAATCTTTTCACTGTACAGATAGCTCGCCTGACCTTCAGCGACCCTTTTGCCTTGAATATTGACGTGTCCTTGAACTTGAGCCACGAGCGGGTTCTGGAGGCGGAGAACCGAGTTGTCATGTCAGAGGCTATCTACAACAACCGGTGGGGCAATGTAACCGACCTCATGACTCCTACTTCCAGCCTTTCACTGAAGGCTGATAGGATCTGCGGTAACCAGATTTTCTGCTCCTTAAATATAGTACACCAATATAAACGTGCTCTCATATTCTTATCATCTCCGTTTATTGTGGTGATCTATTGCATGCTTTTGCTAAACGTTGAACACCCACTGAGACACTGAATACGAGGGGCGGGGTTTGTTGTTGTTGTGGTTGTTTTTGTTGTTGTTGTTGTTTTTGTTGTTGTTTTGCGCATGTATGTGTGTTTGGGGGTGTATGTGTTGTTGTTGTTTTTTCCTTAAAGCGAGAAAACTCAAAGCTAAAAGGATGTAATCCAGGAGGACGACAAACTGTAAACGTCACGTTGGTTCGAAATTCCAATTTCGGAGTACCGCGCATATTTTATTCTTAAGGTCATCCTTCTATCGCAGGCATAGCTTTCTTTGAGTTTGTGTCTTTTTCTTTTACGCCATGATACTCATGTTGTTACTGGGAACAGGTGTTATGAGTCGTTTATCTAATAGAATAAATAACTAAAGCTTTTGAGAACTGAAACATAATGTTTGTCTCAACGCCCTTTCCGGTGATTTTGGTCTCCAAGTGAATATGTATGTGTATTATATAAATGTGTGTTTAAGTGTGTGTGTGGGAGTGTGGGTGTGTGAGTGGGTGTTTAAGTGTGTGTGTGTGTGTATGTATGTGTGTGAGTGTGTGTGCTTGCGTTAGTGTGTATGTGTGTAAGCGTTTGCATGCCTGTTATATGTGTATATGTGTTGACTTGTGTATGTATGTGTGTGATCAAACGTGTCCTTCAATATGTTTTTTACTAGAGAACGAAACAATAGCCTTTCTACAAACACTGACTTTCTCTCAGAAAACAATATTATAGTATTCACCTATGTATCTTTGTAATAAGCCAAACGAGTTCATTGGTCAACGAGTACCACGTGTTCCTGTGACCATGACCCTGGCCGCTCGGATTGCGCCTGCTGTAGCGATGGTGCTTGCCAATGCAGGGAATTCCCCAAGAGTTGCGTGCCGTGTGGACAAATGTGGAAGTGCAGGAAGCAGAAGAATCGTAAGACCATAGATTCTTTGGGGGATTTTTGTTAGATATTTTCATTGTGTGGTCGCTTGCTTGTTTGTTAATTTGTTTGCTTTTGTGATGGAGTGTTTATTTGCACCTGTAAGACTAATGATGATACACAACTTTCAGAGGTCAGGAGGGACTTCAAAAAGAAGCTGAGGAAATAGGAGCAAATGACGCAAATTATGCTTGAATTTAATCGTCCTGGGACATGCACGTCATGTGAATACTTTTTTATTTGAGTAAAGAGAAGCACGTCGACACAATAATAGTAATTTAGTGCTGGAAAAAGTAGGCCTAAGACAGAGAGACAGAAACAACAGAGGGGAAAGTAAAGAAGTAGGGCCTGCCAGTGGTGCCGTCTAACCTCCCTCAATGAGAATTTTTGGCCACCCAAAGGCGTGAAAAAAAAGGAAAGAAACATAATATGAGATCTGACAAGAAAACAACGCAGTTGAAGGTGATTAAAATGGTTACGTAGTACCAATTTAGCAGCATCTTAAGAAAATATTTATCAATGCCACATGGATCTATTGAAATAGGTAAGCTTACGGGAGGGGGG
>NW_004797345.1:1005415-1010115 GCF_000002075.1 Aplysia californica
CCCCCCCTTCCACTTTATCTTATTCTATTGATCATCTTAAATTTCACTCTCACTGCCCCCCAAAGAACCCATTGTAATGACATCGTGTTGAACACTACTTTTAATGGCACCACTCATTAAGGCGTTGGTACACTAGCAACTCTACAATCATCAGACGCGAGACAACAGTCAGAACGTGTAACCCACTTTAGATTTTCACTGCTTTGAGACAAGGTTACATGTTTTAATTCTACATTTTCAGACTTCTTGCAAATCTCAAGGATTCGTTCTAAAGATATCAGCTGTGACGCTCACCAAAAACGAAAGTAAGTTTGAAAATGTTTCCTGATATCATAATGTATTTTGTATTGATATTTGGAGGTCTTTCTGGGCTTCAGTGTTGGAGGGGAGACTGATTCAGGCATGGAAATATCACCATATCTGCCGCTGGGCAGTCTCTGGTCAGACACCAACTCTACCTAAAAATATGAGGTGTCCAATAATGCTGTGTTTGTTTGAATGACGGATATTGGATTGTTTCCTTTCAACATATAGGTCTGCCATGGTTTCCAAGCCTGATTTGTGCGCCTTTGTTGCGCAGCTGTTGGATACTTATCCCTTTAAAAAACATATCGAACGGATAGAGTTATTCTTTCTTTTTTATATAGTTCTCATCTTTTTCAAATAAGATGGTTGTTTACACAGTGTAACTTAGTGACTATCTTTTATCCCGACTACGTTGTCCCTCCCTACCATTTATTGACACCCCTTCACTTAAGTGTGTATCAAGTTTGACCAAATGACCACTGAGGCGTTCTTGGACGGTTGGTGTTTACGGAGTCGTTAAGACTGTCCACTTACATGTAGTAGGCTTGGTCCTATCAAAGAGGGAAACGTTGATCAGGAGGCACCACGCTCTAGTACCGACAGGGTTAATTATAACCGTATCATACCCCATGTTGTTCATCAGCCAGTCATTGAGTGAGCATCATTCCCAATGGGACAATTATGATGGAGTTTCAAGATCACCAACATTCTAAGGGGACACCGAGCCGACATTTAAAAAGAAATTTTATTCCTTTTTTTTTTAATCACGTGTCCTGATTTGGTTTTAGATATTAGATATTAGTATGGTAAGTTATGGTAGATATTGTTAAGAGTTGGATTCTTCAGAATAATACCAAATATAAAGATAACGGGCTATTGTTTTATAACTGGGTTAATTATCGTTCTTTACAATAATTTTGACGATTAACAGTACTGATTAATGATGATGATGATGATGATGATGATGATGATGATGATGATGATGATGATGATGATGATGATGATGATGATGATGATGATGATGATGATGATGAAATATTACATTGAGAAGGATTTAGATTCAGTGTTTAGACTTTAGTAGATGGTGGAGAAGCAGGGCGGTATAATAACTCTTCAGCTATAGACATCTCATATAACACACATTTCCAATTCTAGGCTATTTTTCTTCCAAACAATGTTCCCATGCCGGAATGGAACCTGGACCACCTGGTCCTATCCTAAACATTTTACAGTTGGTATGAATCAGAATGAAATATGACTTGGTCCACTCCACAGGGTCAGTGGTACAGGCTTTTCGTGCTACAAAACTATTTCTGCCGAAAATTCGAAGTACAAAGGTAAGAGATATTGTGAAAATCTATCTTTTCGCTATTTCTTCTCATCCTTCTCTTATGAAGAGAATGGATCGTCTAACATGGTCCCTTCTTTCTTTATTGTTTGTTGAGATGTCACATTTGGCAGAACTGTGAGAAGGGTTAGTACAACTGAGAAAGATACAAAAAATATTTGATGCTGATCTGGCTATCTCTCTCTCTCTCTATCTCTGTCTCTCTGTCTCTCTGTCTCTCTCTCTTCTCTCTATCTCTCTATCTAGACCTATCTATCTATCTATCTATCGTAGGCCTATCTTTCTTTGAGTTTGTGTCTTTTTCTTTTACTATATAATACTTTTGTTGTAACTGGTTACAGTCGACGGAAGTGTGTAGGCCTAACCATAAACCGTCATCTTCCTACAGCTGCTACTGCTAGCGAAGCTGTCAACGTTGTCAGTATCCAGGGTGCAGCAGAGAGACGTATCACTCTTTTAGAAGACATAATATTTGAAGTCCCAATAGTGTAAAGCGATAAGTGTGGGAGTCTTTTATTTTGTTTTTGTAAGTGTTTTACGGCGCTCGCAACTGCATAGGTCATAATATGAGCGCGCGGGACACACCTAAAATTTTCAGTTGGTAGGAAATTTTGAATTTTGCCCGGGTGGCGGCCGAAGCCTACTCTTATCGATTTTAGACCACCAAGGGATCTTTAACGTGCGCAACCTGCACACGGAACCTCCGAGATTTTTCGCCCTTGTCCGAGAAGGCTAGGTGTAGATCTCTCCTACCAGAAGATCAGGGGTGTGGCAGAAAGACAGCAGTAAGGAGGAGCCAAGGAGTAGCAGTAGACAGGCTGCAGAAAGAGTCAGGAGCCCAGAGGAGGGGGCAAAGGAGGTGAGGGGGTGGGGGCAGAAAGTGGAATTGAAAGCAGACAACAGAACATTGCTAGAGAGCAGGAAAGGAGGTGAAAGGAGACAATTTTAGAGAAGAAAATTTTTCGGTCGCTACCCGGATTCGAACCCGGGACCTTTGAATGAGAGGCCAACACCTTAACCTCTAGGCCACGAGAGCCCCCTCTGGGAGTCTTAAAACCAACAATATGTTGACAGTTTGAAAAGCATCCGATCGTCACGACGTAAAAATGAACATTCCCTAGTAGGGAGGATTAAGAATGTGAAAGAGGAAGCAGTGTTTTGAATCCTCAACAAATAAAGCAAGATATTGATTATCACTTAACACAGAAATTATGTCAACCTCATTTTTTAACTCGATGTTTCCTGATATATCAGTCTGTCAAGTTATCAGAGAATTTTTCGAATAAAATAAAATTACGAATTTAGCTGAGGTAGAAATACTGAAAAGCTGAGACAGACAGACAGACAGACAGACAGACAGACAGACAGACAGACAGACAGACAGACAGACAGACAGACAGACAGACAGACAGACAGACAGACAAAGAAGAACAAGAGCTCATATTATTTCTATAAGTGTATAAACAAGCTCACAAACGCGCGGGCGCGCGCGCACACACACACACACACACACACACACACACACACACACACACACACACACACACACACACACACACATACCCCCCCCCACACACACACACACATACATACATCTACCTACTTACCTACTTAACGACCTACCTATCTACCTACCTACCCACCTACCTACCTACCAACCTACCTACATACAAACATACGCACGCCCGCACATTCAAACATGCATACACAAAAACACACGCACATACATAAACACACTCTTACTAACGAAAGCGTAAATGTCCCCGCTAGTCTTAATTAATTCAATAATACGTCTAATTATAGTGAAAATTCCAGGCGGTCTCTGTGGCGCATGTCCGAGTCATTACATACGTGTCGACGCATTAGCGATATTGCTAAACACTGATGCATGTCATTATAAGCCCTCTTCAGCTGTTTCCGTTTCATTATCATAATTATTATTATTTGGCCCAATCAGCAAAATTTTTCACTGGTATGGTAAGTTATATAAACCAAGTAGGGGAAAAATTCCACCATTTCCGTAGCACTTTCGCTACCTCAGAATTGCAAACTAATACTACATGTATTCCATTCCACAGTGCTGACTTGAATTGATTATCACAACTCTCAATCATCTGTGCACCCTTTTTCAAACCATCACTGCTGTATGGGTGCTTCTTTAGTTCAGTTCATGTCATGCTGGACTACGAAGTGGGTGGCCTTGGTTCGAATCTCAGACCGGGCTTTTTTAACTCGGGTCGTTTTGTCGCGTTTTCAAGGCTCTCAACCTATTAACTCGGTTCTATCGGAGACGGACGCTAAATAAGCTAACAGTGTTCATAGGCGCGTTAGACCCAAGCACTGTCCATTCCACTGTACTGACCTAAACTGACTGACACATCTCCCAATTGACTGGGCATCCTCTTTTTAAACCATCACAGTGGGTGGTTGGCGGTTGTTCTGGTGTTGTTTGCTCACTTTACTTTCAAGCATCTATTGTCCTTATCTCTCCTCCTTTTCTGTGTTTGTCACTGTCTTGTAAAACATCTAATCCCTGGCACTTATTTGACCTAATTGTGTTGCAAGTTCCGTAAAACTCATACTGAAACTAAAACCTATACGGCTGTATGTTGACCTTTCCTCAGAGATCAGCCCCAGTGTGAGTGTCATTACAGGGCTGGACGAGGCTTCCAACTACTACTATGGAATAGGGAACACCGGGCGGACTTACGTCATCAGTTATGACAACACTGTCACGTGGTACACAATCCCCGATGACGAATATTACAACGCAATTTCATCAAATACGTTCCTCTCAGCGACTTTCACTTGATGAGTTCAAAGGGAAATATTTTCAGTGTGTTAATTTATATTACGATTAGGTTTTAAACGGTTACTCTGCTGATTAGAACTAGATGAAATGTCTTGCTCAATGCAAATTTGGTTTCATTTTTTTAAAGCAACCAAGTTAGCTATTATCCTTCAAGACCAGTACAGGAAAAAGACTCATGGCACACCCTGCACCTACACACGCTCACACACACACACACACACACACACACACACA
>NW_004797345.1:1010415-1012778 GCF_000002075.1 Aplysia californica
CCCCCCCACAACAGCAAGCTCTATGCGCTTTGCACTATACATTTTGTATTATTACCCCAGCAGACCAAAGAACACTCAGAAACATTTTCTCAAACACTAACAAACTGACAAGATATTTCGCTGTCTATAGCTGGGTATCCATTCCCACCTGGGTGAAGTGAGAAAAATGTGTGTAAAGTGCCTTTCCCAAGGACACAATGTTGGGCCCCTGTTGGGATTCGAACCCGCGACCTTAGGGTTGCGAGTCCGAGAGCCTAACCACTAGGCCACAGACGCCACACACATATACTTATACTCACACTCACACACACACACACACACACACACACATCCCCCACCAGGGCAGTGCTATTGACTAAATGTGTTTTTAGAACATTCCCAAAAAGAGGATATTAACATTTTTATATGCACAATGGAATTGTACATGGGCTGATTTATCAATGTCAAGCGCATACTGTGCCGAAACAACATAGGGGGAACTGCTGCTTTTTCTTTCCTCATCCTTATTATAGTCATTTTTCCTCTACTTTTTTGTATGTTTGTCACTCTCTTGTGAACTGCTATTTCCGGGGTGCCTTGATAGTCGAAGCAGACTTTGTGCTGTTGAGGCGAGAGAGGTTAGCAGAGTAAGCCTGATTCCCCGTTTGGACTTCTCTGTTGACTTTCACCCCTTAGCGCTCATATGACCTCATAAAGTTGCGGGCGTTGTGAAACCTTACTAAAACTGAACTAACTAAACACACACACACACACACACACACACACACACACACACACACACACACACATACACCCACACGAGCACACACGTGCGCACACACACACACAATCACGCACACGCACACACAGACACACAATGATTTTAGTTACCCAAAACGTTTGAGTGAGCAAAGTGGAAACTGTCAATTTTTATGTTTTGAAGCAGCCTCTAATCCCATTCGCAAACGGCTTTTGCCTGAAAGGTATGCTCATTCATTATCTTTCAAGTAGGATGAAGTGAAGCATTACGGCCATTCCAGTTACGGTTCACTGCATAAATCCGAGGGTAGCGTCCTGTAAGATGTTGTCAGTAATTATTCTGTGAGTGTGTTGTTGTTGTTTTGTTGGGTGTCTTTAGAATAAGAAGTAGCAGAAGGGGTAAGAACGGGTTCGTCAAAAAACAAACGACCCCCCCCCCTTTCTTTTCCCTTAACTTCCCAATTTGTCAGCTTCAAAATACGGAGACCCACATGACACTGGTCTCTTCATGGAATGCTGTCACTCGCAATGCGGACCGAAACATGAGTCATACTAATATCATAAATAATTAGCCATCCCTGAACGGACATAATATGAGAAGTCAGCTCACAAACGTTCTGCGCACATTAGGAAAATTTTCACGGCTGCGAAGTATGATGTCACCTAAGGCTGGTCCCAGAGTGGTTCTGTAGGTCTGACCTGTAGCTCGCCTGGCTGACACCGTGCAAATGAATGTATACATTATCGTATGCTTAAGCAGCGTCGCTGTGTCGTCTGTTTTTGGTCAGCTGAGCAGCGAGAAGCGTCAGACGTGCTATTCAACAGTGTTGTAAAAAATGGCGGATATGTGTCGCCTCTCTTCGTGTTTATTTTCGACTGAAACTCTTCACAGATCATCAAAATCAACAAGAAGTAAGTATTATTAGGTGTTTTACTATTAAATATTGATGCAAGCATCAACACTTGACCACAAAATCACCCAGAAATGCACTTTATCATACTTTTAAACTTCGAATCGAGAGGTTGACCTAGTTTCGACTGTTGTCGTAGGCCTAGGCCTAGGCCTTGATCTAGGTGTGCTTCTCTAGATTCTAGATCTAGCCTTGCATTGTAACCAATGTAAACTATCGCCGCACGCAGCTGCAAGTGTGTTTGTGTGTGGGGAGGGGGGGTGTACTTGGCACATGACGTAAAGAAGAGTTGTCCCGTCTTGGTATAATTGGTCTTGGATTACACAGTACCTAAATACAGCAAGGCAGACCCGTCAGTTGCACACGTACACACGTCAACACACAGTGCGCTGTGCTGAGACGCAGCGAGTGTGCCTCGCGCTCGCTGAGACACAGGCGCCAACCCACAGTGCGGCTGTGCTGACACGCACACAGCGTGCGCCAGGCCAGCTACAGGTTAGACCTACAGAACCACTCTGGGTCCGGCCTAACGGTGAAGAGAAACGTACAGACGAAAGCTGCCCCATTTACATTCCCGCAGTTATGCGACGACTGGAAATTTTCCTCGTGTGCACGGTGCATTAGAGAGAAAATTCAGCCATATATTATACGAAACGATACCGAGACGAAACTTATCTCCAGATCAATTTAGTGCCGGGTTAGGCTCAGGGATGG
>NW_004797345.1:1013809-1025341 GCF_000002075.1 Aplysia californica
ACACACACACACACACACACACACACACACACACACACCTCCATATATACACACAAACATTTACACATACTCTCAAATGCGCACCAAATTGATGGACTTTGTTTATTTTTTGTAGTGTAGACTATGTACAAGTTTTGACTTGTTGAATTTTAGCAAAAAGATCTCAAACTAATATTTTTGTGTCTGCATTGCACATCTTCTGCTGCTTGCATGTAACAATATGAGACTACACAAACAATCCTGCCGCGAGAAGTCTGTGGCTGTCAATGAACTTCGCATACACTCAGAAGTTCAACAAAAAAGAAAAATCTCAAAGGATATAACTAACCAAGTTTCCTCTCAGTTGTCTTTTTTCGAGGGTAGGGGGGAGCAGGTGGTTTGGCCTTGTCTTGACATGTAAGTGGAGTCTAAAACAGCATGGGCTTCAACATAGGTTGGGGTTTTTTTTAATTATTAATTTAAAGCACACTGTACCTGCCAGTTTTTTTCAATCTATCCTTCGTATTTTACTTCATCGTGGAAAAACTGCAACACTCACACATTTGTATAAACGGATGTATCAGCAACTTTATAGATATTTTAGATGTCATCGAAATTTACTGGCAGATCAGATATCAATCGCTTATTACTTATGAATAATTAACACTCTTCACAAGAGCTGATGGACTAATTAATACATGTGTCGAAAGTTGCCTCCTAAACTATGTAAATATGGCGATCTCAATCAACCGGCGCCCGCCAGTGAATATGCTGTCCGGAAGTTACAGTATCACATTTATGTTTAACTTAAGAATGTCTACTACATACTTAGTTTTGGATAAAATATACAAGTATACCTTATTTTGAAAAAAGTATTAAATTCACGTTGCATATAGTTTATTTGCAAAAACACACACGTTGCCTTAATAACGATCATTTTGAGCATGAAAAATCGGCTCTCAAGTTCTCCTTTTCACTGTTTCATTGATATAGACTTTACTTCAAAAAGATTTTAAGTTTTGAAGATATGAAATAACCGCTTTTGGAGAATTTGAGTAACTATTTCACTGCTAAGCCATATGGGCAGGATGTTCGCGAGATATTGGAATGGCGAACAAGACACAAAGTTGAACCATTTCTGAGTGAGGCCCAAATGGGATTTAGAAAGGGAAGAAGATGCACCGACGCAATATTTGCCCTACTTCAAATGTGCAAAAGGGTAATAGAACACAACTGGGAACTAAACACAGTAATTGTCAACCAGGAGAAAGCGTTGGACAGAGTGAACAGAAACAAGCTGTGGAGAGAACTCGAAAACTACACTGTAAGAGGCCAACTTCTAGATAACATCCGTGCCATTTACGAGAACAGCATAAGTACAGTAAGAACGCCTGAGGGACTCACAGAATGGTTCGAGATAACATCCGGAGTAAGACAAGACTGTGTCCTATCACCGCTACTATTTATCATAAAATTATATGGATAGAATTACAAAATAGGCCAACACAGAACCAGACGCCCTAAATGAGTTACTCTTCGCTGATGACCAAAGCTTGGCACACAAAGATGAACGGTCTCCAACACCACACTACCAGATTAAAATAGGAATGTAACAACTATGACATGAAGATCAACATCAGCAAAACGGAAGAAATGAAAGTAAGCAGAAAGCCAGGACCACGCAGGATACACATCAACAACAACAGTCTCAGACAGGTCCAAGAATTTAAGTACCTCGGAAGAATACTCACAGAGGATGGGCGACTGAACAGAAAAATTGAAACACGAGTACAAAGGCCAATAATGTTAGATAGCAGCTTACTCCACTACTGAAACATCCTAACATCCCCATGACAACAAAACCCAAAATGATCAACATCACATTCATCCCAACACTCACCTATCAATGCCGAACACGGACCACGAACAAGACATTAGAGCAAAGAATTACAACAAGTGAAATGCGATGCCTTAGAAAAGCAGTAAACAAGACCAAGCGAGGCAAAATTAGAAACACAGTAATCAGAGAAATGGTGTGCAAAAATGATGTCATGCATCACATCCAACACCAAAGAATCAAATGGTTCGGACATCTCATGCGATTACCAATACACCACCCAGGCACAACGTGCCTAACATAAAAAAAATTTCGATGGCAACAAGGCTAGAGGGCGACTGAGAAAGACCTGGATAAATGGAGTCAGGGAAGCATTAACAACTCACGGCATGCTCCCTGACCCAAGCTCTCCGGCTGGTGGCAGAGAGACGTCTGTTTCTTCCCGCGGCACCCAGAAGGGGATAAGGGGCGGATAAAAGTAAAGTAAAATTAGGGAGTAACTATTTTCCTTGAATTATATCAATATTTTGAATCCTGGGCGCTGATATATGGCTTGGGATTGGTGTTCCTTTGCCAAGCACCAACGTCTGGCTTCGGTACACGTCGTACTCTTAACGTGTTTTGCGCTAAGGTTGTTTTCATAAGTCAAAGTCACATCTTTAGATTGACACAAATCTTGGCAAGATAAAACGTTACACATTATAACATTCTCACATCTTTAGCTGTCACTGAAATGGTGGTTATTGGGTTTTTTAAAACACACACACACACACACACACACACACACACACACACACACACACACACACACACACACACACACCCACACACACAATCGATACTATTCAAGTCGTTTAGGAAGGGTGTTTACCTAGACCTTTTCTGTTGGGGTCAAATCAGACTGAGAAGGATACAAAAAACCCTTCAGAAAGACGGAGGTGCTCAATCAAATAGCTTTTTCCACGCAGGAATGGGTTTTTTTAATGTAGGGGTTTTTTTACGCCCCCGTCGACACAATTAAGATCATTTTATGAGGCGGGTCCGACCCTGCCTGTCACAGAGTGACCCGGGGATAAGAGGATACATTATCCCAGCAGAAAGTCCGAGATACTCGGTAAAAATTGTATCGCGAACTGCATGTAGGGGATGTTGCAACTTTTAATACAGAAAATTAGGCTGTTGGGGCTTTTTTTATGTCTTTTTTTCACATTTAGATTATTAGTACTTGAAGTGTGTAGCGGTGTTTTGCTTGTCGGCAGATCGAGTCATTACTCCCCGTGATTTATCACTAGGCTGTCGATTTTCCTACCCATACGAAGACAACCGCAGAGCACACAATATTAACAGTTGTCTTTTGATAGCAAAAGTAAAGACAGGAAAGGTGAAGTGGAAGCGGGGATAGGAGCTTACCCGTTATGGTCTGCGCAATAAAAGGACAAACAAAATAATCGATTATTAAATATCACAGGTGTACTACAAGGGATGGCGGACAACAAACAGAAAAGCAAACAGTTAACCCCCCCCCCCCCCCCCCTCAACCAACCCTTTCTCCATCCACCATCGGCATCCCCACACATCCCACACACAACATCTAGGCGGTCGATCAACTTTTTGCATATCGTTATAATTAGTGAAAGTACCAAGCCCATTATGCTGATGTGGATAGATAAATTATATGACCACCCAGGCAGCACTGAAGCATGTCTAAACAACTGTGTGCCAAAATCGCACTTAAAACGGTATTAACAGCCACACATAGTATCTTGTCCGACTAAGAACATTGGTCTAATTATTTAAAAGATAAACTTACACGTATTTATCTCATCCATACACCCTTTCACTCATGTATTCTACCTGTTCCTTTCTTCTGTCAATTTATCTCTTCTTCTATATATTATCTTTATTTCTTCTTTTTTTATGTTCTTTCTTCCCTCCTTCCTTCCATACCGACGTCTGTGGTTGCATTTAAGCACTTCGCCCTCACACACAGAAGACGTTATTTCGAATTCTTTGGGGTTACTTTGTTGGGGTTTTTAAAATCAAGCTACACCTCTGTCGCCAATACCAAAGGCAGGGTTGAAGCAGCCGGCCCCTAAATGACATAAATCTTATCAATCTACAATTGCGTTTATTACTTCTTTTTATTACACAACCAAAACCAAAAGCATTATTCGCTCTTCCATGACCATATTTTCACTCATACTTTCGTTTACTTTCAGCGGAAATAGCATTTGAACGTCGGTGTTTTTACCCACTTTAGATCATATAGGAGGCGGGCTTCCGACCCTGTCTGTCAGGGCCAACCCAGACTGAGTGGGATACAACATCTCAGCAGTAAGACCGAGGTGCTCGATAAAAAAAAATTCTCAGGGAATCGAATTTAAGTCTCCTGTGTGCGACAGCGAAGCGCATATTTGCTACACGACAGATGCCGGGTTTTTTTTGTCAGCAGAATTCTAACTTTTAGCAAAACTATGAATAATAAACGAATATTATTACGCTTTTACTCCTTTTATCACCCATCCATACGTCCATTGCCCCGTTCTTCCCGATTTTCTACCTTTATTCCGTCACCCAGTTGTTGATGTCAGAGGGCTGGTCAGCGAGGGAGTAATTAACATGAGGGCGGACAATGGCGGGGGATAGAAGTATGGGTAAAGTGGAATTGGAACCACTTATAGCCATAAAACCTGATTCGTAGCCTAACCTAAAAGCGCTTGATAGAAACAGGACCACAATTACAACGAAGCATGACAGAAAATAAACCAGCAGAATCAACTCGGAAAATCAGCGAAACGAAAGTCCATCATAACAACATAAAAAAATAATCGATGACGTATTCCATTACATCTGTAGCTATCATCAAACGTGTGACAGGCGCACTGGTCTTTCGCACGTGAAATACATTCTAATAAGGAAGTAGGTGTTTTAATTAGTGGAAGGTGACTGTGAAGGTGAGCTGACCTCCATATAAAAGCTAGACGCTCGACCCTGCTCTGACTTTCGTCCTGTTCTTGTGCTTGTAGTTGTTTGTCCACCCGGACTTCAGTATTGGGACGTTCCGTTTGCGCCTACAGATTTTTGTGTTTGCTATTCTTGTGAGTAAAGTTAACAAATTCTGAAGATCTATTTACTCGTCGAGGCTGTTTTGAGTGAGAAGAAATTCTTATTTGCGCTCGACTGACCCCCACAGTAGCCCAGGAAAGGTCTTCAATAGGAAAGCTCTACAGAATCAAGGTGAGGAGATTTGTATGTTTCTAGTATGTTTCTTGCATTCAATCAAAGTAGGCCTACATAAGAAAATACCGGGAAAAAAACATTATAACACCCCCTGCCTCCCGCCCCCACCCCCAAAAAAAAACCCCTACAAAGTAATAAAAATAAAACGCATACAAACGTAAGGGTCCTGAAATAAGGGGGGAGGGGGGTGGCGAATACATCCTTATGGAGAACGTTGACTGGGACCGTAGGATGAGAAATATTAAGTAATTAATTGAAAAAACACCAAAAGGTTTTGTTATAGCTGTGCAGTCTCTTTTTGCGGGTTTTTTTAATGTGTTTTTGTTATTGTTGTTTTTTTGTCCTTGTTGCTCTTTGTTCGTTCGTTTATTTGTTTTTTTATTTGTTTTTTCTTGTTGTTTGTTTGTTTGTTTACAGCCTTTTTTTAGATGGGGTATGAGTGGGGGGGGGGATCTTCTGGCTAACAAATTAGCTCCATTTCCAACGATTCTTTTCCAGAGTTTTAAAGTATTAATTCCGTAATAACCTTCATTTTTATAATAGAAAGCATATAATATACCATATACCCATCCTTGTTTTCTCTTACCTGTGGCTTTTCATCGGGTAAGTATACGATCAAATCTCGGTGGGGAACAGAGCATCTTTGTCATAACATCCCTCCCTCCTCCTTCCCAAACATTTCACCCCTTTTCTCTGTGAAAGCAACGTTGACGGCAAACATTATTCCTTGAGGACAACAAAATAATTATAAGTGCACCAATACTGACGACTGTAGTAGTAGTAGTAGTAGTAGTAGTAGTAGTAGTAGTAGTAGTAGTAGTAGTACTAGTGCAGTAGTATTAGCCGTAGTAGTAACAGTTGTTGTTGCTGTTGGTGATGGGGGTGGTGTTGTTGTAAGTGTAGTTCTACGACTTTAACTCTTTAAGAAATTAAGGGGGTGGTTTAAGCAGACCATAACTGGAAATTGGCGTCAGTGGTCTTGTGGTTTGGCCGTTGGGCTCTCTTCCCGAAGGCGCGTGTTCGAAATCTGTTAGGAGCTCGGTGTTAAGCCCTCGTGAAAGGCACTAAACAAGAAGTTTCCTCACTTCACTCAGATGAGAATGAATACTGGGCTAAAGACAGCACAAAACCTTGTCAGTTTGTTAGTGTTTCAGTGATTCATCAGCTGCTTGCACTACATTATGCTTCCCGGAGGGTCGAGAATGCCTCTGGGTGTTCAAGGGTTTGCTGGGGTAATCATGATAAAGGTTGTAAAGCGCATAGAGCTCGTTGTTTGGCATGGATATGCACTGTAAAAAGTGTACAATTTACCAATATTATAGTATACTATTATCTGCCCCAGCCTCCAGCATGGCGGACGAGCGACTAAAACCGAAGACCCTGCCCAAGTACCCTTACGATGGGGAAATCGTCATTGCTGGCTGCGCGGCTCGCTTGCCAAGGTCGCACGATATCGACGAGTTCACGCAGAATCTTTATGACAAGATTTACATGAACACCACAACGCAGAAAGCTGGAC
Source organism: Aplysia californica (assembly GCF_000002075.1). Lineage (NCBI taxonomy): Eukaryota > Metazoa > Mollusca > Gastropoda > Aplysiida > Aplysiidae > Aplysia > Aplysia californica. The sequence goes on from NW_004797345.1 coordinate 1,020,385, forward strand.
GATACGAAGATGGTAAGTGTGTGCATGTGTGTGTGTGTTTGTGTGTGTGTGTGTGTGTGTGTGTGTGTGTGTGTGTGTGTGTGTGCGCTTGTGTTTGTGTGTGAGAGAGAGCGAAATATAGCTTATTTATCATTTTCCCTGTTTTGGTAGCTGTTCATCAGGTGTTTATGTTAACAATATAATATATCATGTTTTGGATAGATAAACATTAACTGTGATAATAATAATAATAACAACACAAATAATAATTATAATTGTGATAAAAATAATAGTGATAATAGTAATAATAATAATAATAATAATAATAATAATAATAATAATAATAATAATAATAATAATAATAATAACAAAAAGAAGAAGAAGAAGAAAAAGAAGAAGAAATTATTAATAGTATTATTTTTATCATTTTATTATTATTATTATTATTATTATTATTATTATTATTATTATTATTGTTATTATCATTATTATCATTTTTATTTTATTTTTTATTATTATCATTATTATTATTATTATTATTATTATTATTATAATAACAAGAATAATTTTCAATTATAAGGGGCATTTCCACGAAGGTTCACGGTATTCCAATCCTTTTAGAATTTTGGATATTGAGCTAGGGATAGTTATCGTTTTATTGTGAAGTTGCCATTGGTATTACCTGTATAGCAATGGTAGTTTCTGTTCTTATTGTATTTATTTCGTGTTTGTTGTTCATGGCGCCATAGTGGGCCCCTTCATCGCCTTTCGCACTTTGTTCAAGGGACAGAATACTCAATAACATAATAAGAGATTATGCTACCCCGTTCTCGCAAATATATAGTGAGTAGTTGAAGGGCTCTATTGGTAGGACCTATATTCTTTTTCTCTTCCTTCGTTGTTTTTGTCTATCTGCCTTGCTTCTTCCAGGCACTAAATGGCCGTAAAGTGTCGATGTGCTTCTATTAATCATTCAGTCTCAAACTGAAACTCCAAACTCAAACGCAAACTTTAACTCAAACTCAAACTCAAAACTCAAACTCAAACTCCCAGGCCTGTACGGGAATCAGAGCATCATGTGTGCCATGCCGGACATCGACAAGTTTGACGCCGCCTACTTCGGCATGCACCCATCTATGGCGTTCGCCACTGACCCCAACTGCAGGATGCTGTCGGAGCGCTGTTATGAGGCTATCATCGATGCTGGTAAGTCTTGCAATCTATCAGAGTATTTACTGTATATTTTTTTTATTGGAAGGAGGTTTTGTCTGTTTGTTTGTTTGATCGTGTGTTCATTCGTTTGTTTGTTTATGTGTTTGTATTATGTTTGTTTGTTTGTTTGTTTGTGTGTTTGTTTGTGTGATTGTCTGTTTGTTTGTGTGGCTTTATTTTTTAAATACTCAATAGAAAATTCTCCCCTCAAGAGTATCGAACTCAAGCCTTTTGCGTGCGACGGTGAAGCGCATACCTTCTACACCACAGAAGCCGTCATTTTGTTTATATGAATGTTTGAGGTGTTGTTTTTTGTGTTTTTTTGTGTGTTTTTTTTGGGGGGGGGAGTCCAGAAAAAGCCCACTGTGTTGAATTCACAAAAGGACACAGGTGGTTAATTTAAAAACTATGTTGTAGGGCAATATATTCTTACTCATAAGCACTACTTAGCTGGTCGCTGAAGTGCAGCTTCCAGGTTTTTGTAAGCTAATTTTAATTAATACATCACACACCTCAGTAATAGCCCACACTTTGTAATGTTGCTGGATATTCTTGCAGTTCATACAATGTTTTCACTACTTTAAAATAGATACCATTTTAATCATGTCGCTTTTTTTTTCAATTTTAGAAACTGATTCATAAAGCTATCGCTGACCTCCTCTTCTCGTTGGACAACATATTATAATTTCATGTCAGCAGTGCTCTCCGGGCTGCTATGTCGCTCTTTTAGAATATCGTTACAACACAAGAGGTGACAGGGAGAAAATAAAACGAATGAAATACAAATTAATGCGAATGACACCAACAATAGCAGTTGCAGCAGCAGCAACAACAACAACGCAGCTACAGCATAAAACAAAATGATAACAGATTATAAGATATAAATCAAAATTATTCATTGAAGGTATGTAATGTTGATACTGATACAAACTGTCGATAAAATAATAATAATAATATAAAAACTGAATTTTTCTTTTAGGTGAAAGTCTGGAAACCATGAAGGGTTCTCGCACCGGTGTGTTTGTCGGAGCCCTTCAGTCTGACAGCACAGAGTGGGGTAGGACTCAGGAGAGAATGAATGGCTACACTTTCATTGGCTACGTGGCTTGCCATCTGGCCAATCGACTCAGCTATTTCTTTGACTTCAGGGGTAAGTTGTGTTTTGTTTTTTTCTTAATCTTAAATTGTGTAGATCATTTTGTTTATGTGTTTCAGATTTTTTGAAGTTTGGCTTCTGCGTTGCTTTTAGCCATTGAAATGCAAAACACAAAGCAAGTGTTAAAATCAAGTCAACCTTTTCAACAATATTGAAGAATAAAAGCTAAGGGTGCGGTGATTGTTTTGTTATGTTGTTATTTTAAACTACTAGATTCTATCAAATATATTATATTATAAATGTTCCAAAAAGTGCATAATATGTACGTGGCTGACCAAGAAATGTTGCGCTTTTAACATGACCCTCATTGTTGCAACCTTAGAATGATAAAGTTCTATCTGACTTTTTTTTTACCGTTTTGTATTACTTAGACCATGAGTTCAGTAACCAAATGTCCTATTTGCTCAACCAAAATCGTACGGTTATCCAGAGTCGTTATCAAGATATTCAAAGACTTGCATTCGAAAAACTTTAACCGTTTGTGAAACTAAAACTTTTTTAAGTCACATATCTCAGAACTAGGTACTGAGCAGACAGAACTTTCAAATTCTTAAGCAGCGAACTGAAGCTGGGGCCATTACCACCTCGAGTTAATCAGAACTCTAAGTCTCTTCGTCTCCCTCTGTACTCAGGTCCAAGTTTTACCTTGGACAGCGCATGCTCCTCTGTGTTGGCTGCTCTGGAGGTAGGGATGATGCAGATCCGTATGGGTCACCTGGACTACGCCATTATCGGGACCTCTAACCTCGCCCTTGACCCCTTGGGTTCACTCACCGCTACCAAGGTCGGCATGTTGTGTAACGACGGAAAGTGTAAGGCCTTTGATGCTAAAGGTGAGGGTTTGATTTGGATCTAGTTCCTTTTTACGCCTTCTCCCTTCTTCCTTTTCTCTCCTCTACTTTCTCAAAAATCTATCTATCTATCTATCTATCTATCTATCTATCTATCTATCTATCTATCTATTTATCCCCTGTCATTCTTCTCTCTCTCTTTCTCTCTCTCTTTCTCTCCCTCTCTTTCTCTCTCTCTTTCTCCCCCCCCCCTCTCTCTCTCTCTCTCTCTCTCTCTCTCTCTCTCTCTCTCTTCTTCTCTCTCTCTATCTGCCTGTCTCTCTCGCTCTCTTTCAATATATTTGTCGCTCTCTCTCTTAGCTCCATGTCACATACACACACGTTCTCTCTCTCTCTCTCTCTCTCTCTCTCTCTCTCTCTATCTATCTATCTATCTATCTATCTATCAATCTATCTATCTACCCCTCTCTATCTCTATCTCGCTAGCTCGCTCTCTCTCTCTCTCTCTTTCTCTCTCTCATCTCTTAAGCTCTATGTGTCTGCATGCGTGCTTGTGTGTGTGTGTGTGTGTGTGTGTGTGTGTGTGTGTGTGTGTGCGTGCGTGTGTGTATGCGTGTGTGCTTGTGTGTGTGTGAGTGCATGACCAGCGCTTGTTCTTCAAAACTTCTCTTTTTGCGATGATACAATCCACAGCCAACGGGTTCGTGCGTGCCGACGGCAACATGTGTATCTTGCTGTCCAAGAAAGCGCTGGCCAAGCGTTCCTACTGTACTGTGGTGCATGTGAGGGGCAACAGCGACGGATTCACACCAGCTGGTAGGTACTTATAGTTACATGATGCGAGTTCTATTGTCTTTTGACGGAAGGATCTTTTAGTATATTATGCGACTTCTATTATCTTTTGGGGGAAGATACTTTTTTTTTGCATTATGCGAGTTCTATTGTTTTTTTAAGGGGAGGATACCTTCAGTACATTTTACAAGTTCTATCGTATGAGGGAAGAATACATTTAGTATATTATACGAGTTATTTTGTATTTTGTGGGAACGGAACTTTTAGTGTATAATTGTCCCTTTAGTACATTATGAGAGTTCTATTGTCCTTTGAACGCTGATGACCTTTAACACATGATGTGAGTTCTGTATGCCTTTTGAACGAAGGTTACCTTTAAAATATTACATGAGCTCCATTCTCTCTTGAGAGAAGGAGATTTTTCGTATCTTGTACCACTTCTATCATCTTTTGAGTAATGGACTCCTCTCTGTATATTATATCAATTCTATTTTCTTTTAAACGAAAGAGACCTTTAGTCTTTAGTGGGAAATTTGACCACACTTGTTGTCTTTAGAGCGAAGGAAACCGTTCGTGAATTATGCCAAGAAGGAGACCTCTAGTATGTTTTGCCAGTTCTAATGTATTTTAAATCAAGGTGGCCTGTATTATTATCCCCGGTTTTTCTGGGTTTTCTGTGGTCTTTTGAGCGAAGGAGACTTTGAGAATAGTATGCCAGTTCTATTATCTTTGAGCTTTGGTGACCTTTAGTATATTCTGAGGAAAGGAGGTTGTCTTCTGTTTTTATATTATTACTATGCTGATTCTATTGTCTTTTGAGCGAATGGTACCTTTAAGACTGATGTTTGTGATGAAATGGTAGGTCTCTTTTGCGTGCTGGGAAAAGGTTTTTATGTAGTAGAGTTAAGTACAGAAATGTATGTCACTCTCCTTACTGGCACACACACACACACACACACACACACACACACACACACACACACACACACACACACACACACACACACACACACACACACACACAGAT
>NW_004797345.1:1028861-1040886 GCF_000002075.1 Aplysia californica
TGATGTTGTTCTCCCAACTCTTCTTCGGTCTGCCTCTGCTCCTTTTCCCTGGATGCTGAGTTGCAGGATCATCTTGGCAAGACCGGATGAACGGGTGATGTGTCAATACCAGTGCAGTTTGCGTTTCCGGACCAGAGTGAGAGGGTCAACATAATACATGGTCCAATTTCATTTTTATCCGTTGTTTGACTTCATCATTTGTGATGTGATCTTTGTAAGAGATACCAAGGATTTTTCGGCAGCATCTCATCTCCACAGCTTTGATCCATCTTTTAAGGTCTGCATTCAAAGTCAAAGATTCACATGCATACAAAAATACTGACATGACCAGGAAACGCATCAGTCTGATCTTTGATTTGATGGTAATATTTCTGTCGTTCCAGATGGTTTTCAACTTGGTAATTGCTGCTGAAGTTTGCGCTATTCTGGAGATTATTTCTGTTTTGATCCTTCGTTTGTCATTATTGCACCCAGGTATTTAAAGGTATTTGAACTATATAACGCAGTATAATACGTTCATACCTTTCAAATGTCCTCCAGGCATGGCGTCCATCATCAAGTGCATCATCGGCATTCACCAGGAACACCTTCCTCCCAACCTCCACTTCGAGACGCCCAACCCCAACATCAACTCGCTCTTTGACGGCCGTGTGAAGGTCGTGACGGAGGCAACACCCTTCCAGTCCGGACTTATCAGCATCAGCTCATTTGGCGTCGGAGGGACCAACTACAATGCAGTTTTGAGGTAAGTGTGGGGGTGGCCCCATTGACTATGAACTACCAAGTCTTGAAAACTATTTTTTATTTGTTGTTTTTTGTAATTGTTTTGTTTCGTTTTTGTTGTTTGTTTGGGGTTTGTTTTGGGGTTTTTTGTTGTTGGTTTGGTTTTTGGGGGGTTTTGGGGGGTGGTGGTTTGTTATTGTTGTTGACTTTTAGATTTTTTATATAGTTGTTGGTTTTGTGTCAACTCTTTTTTTAGGATGGGGTGCTTTTTGGTGGGTTTTGTTGTTGTCGTTGTTTTTAGTGGGGAGGGAGGTTGTTGTTTTGTGGTGGCATTATGCCTTCAAAATCATACGTATTGTAGTGAGTAGGGTGTTAATTAAACAAGAACAACAATAACAGTCTTCATCATCATCATCATCATCATCATCATCATCATCATCATCATCATCATCATCATCATCATCATCATCATCATCATCATCAAAATAATAATAATAACACCACAGATTAGATCTGACCTCGAAAAATAACCTTCATTAGAAAATGGTGTAAAACTGAAACGTTTTCTTCGTGCCCTCGTTTTCTTCAGATCGGACAAGAAAGTCCCACGAGCCCCGCACCCGGACAAGGACTCCCCCCGCCTCTTTGTGTACGGTGCTAGGACCAGCCAGGGTGCGCAGCAAGTCCTGGAGGACATCAAGAAATACTCGGATGACGTGTACGTTCACGCTCTGATGGAGCCCTCTGCCAACCAGGCTCTGAACAAGATGAGGTACAGACTCTACACCGTGCTCAACGCCAAGACCGGCACCTACGAGACTGTGAAGGTAAATTAATCCTTGTACGTTCTTCTTTTGTTGTTGAGTTTCACAGTGTTTGGAACTGCATACAGCTATAGGAGCGCATGAGACTTTACTTTTCCGATCTTGCTGCCATCTGGGTTCTAGCCCTTCGGCCTGTCGATATGGCAAGGAATTTACAGTTTATAATCAGCTGTGTTTTGTCGCTGTATTAAGTATTTCCGATATCTGGGGAAGGCGGTAGATAGGTGCTGGGCAGGTCGCTAAGTGCAGGGCAGGTAAAGAGATGGTAGAATACTGTTTCACCTTGGCAGTCACACAATGGGCAGTCAGGTGGGGTATCCTCGCCGATCCTATTTAGGTAGGAATTCAGTATAATATGTTGTGCTCGCTCAACGCCAAGACCGGCACCTACGAGACTGTGAAGGTAAATTAATCCTTGTACTTTCTCCTTTTGTGTTTGATTTTTCGGAGCTTGTAACTGCATAAAGTGAGCTATATGAGTGCGCGAGACAAATTAAGCATTTCCTGTTTGGTAGGAATTAATTTTGAATTTTTGCCGTGGTGGCGGCCGACGCCTACTTTTATCAATTTTGGGACCACTTTGGGATTTTTAACGTGCGCTACTTGCACACGGGACCTCCGAGATCTTTTCGCCATTTTCCAAGAACGCTAGGTGTTGGATCCTACCCACGCTAAGATCAGGGGTATGGTTGAAAGACAGCAGTAAGAAGGAGCCAACGAATAGCAGTAGAAAGGAAGCAGAAAGAGTCAGGAGCCCAGAGGAAGGGGGCAAAGGGGGGGGGGCAGAAAGTAAAGACGAGAGCAGACGATAGAAGACGTTTAAAGATATCAGGAAAGAAGGTGAAAGGAGAAAGAAATTGAGAGAAACAAATGTTTCCGTCCCCGTTAGGTGCCGAACCCGAGACCTATTGAATGAGAGGCGAACACCGTAGCTCTGGACGACAAGAGCCCCTTGCCTACTTCTACTCTTTTTTTGTTTTTGTATTTTTAATTGTACACAGGAGACAACAAAGAGAGTAACCGCTACAATACAGTCACTGATACGTCTGCTCTTATGACATTCATTTAGCTTATTAAGTCTGCCTAGATTATCTGTCTGTCTGTCTGTCTGTCTGTCTGTCTGTCTGTCTGTCTGTCTGTCTGTCTCTCTCTCTCTCTCTCTCTCTCTCTTTCTCTCTGTGTGTGTGCATGTGTGTGTGCGTGTGTGTGTGTGTGTGTGTGTGTGTGTGTGTGTCTTTCTCTCTCTCTTCTCTCTCTCCCTTTTTCTCTCTTTCACGAACAAACACACACACACACACAAACACACACACACACACACACACACACACACACACACACACACACACACACATACAAACACAAGAACCGTACCTTTAGGCCACTTTACGTAAACCCGAACGCGAATACTTCTCCACACAATATATTTCTCATCACTAACCATTATACCTCTCGCTTCTCCAGAAAGTGGGATTTGAACGTCGTCCCGTGTGGCTCTCCTTCTCGGGCATGGGCACACAGTGGGACCACATGGGCAAGCAGATGTTGGCCTTGGAACCGTTCCGTGAGTGCATCAAGAAATGTTCGAAGGTCGTCGAGCGGTTTGGAGTGGACCTGTACGGTGCTATGCAGAAAGGCATTGAGAACGCCATCAATGACCCCATCATGGCTTTCGTCGGAATCACCAGCATCTCGGTAACTGTCATTGTGTTTCGTCGTGGTAAAATCAGGCGCTCGTCAAAGTATTGTAATTGAGAAAACCAAAGCATCCCTTCCCGTTGGACAAAATTAGTAGACCTATATAAAATTTTGTTTTGGGCTCAGATCCTTTTATGCCCATTTAAAGACTCTTTAAAAACTGTACTGAAAAAAATGTAGATCATTAGAGAGGAGGCAAAAATTTGCAGTTTTAAGGACATTACAGCTATGGAAGTCATCAAATTTAGGCGGCCACTTTTTAGCAAATTTTACGTTAGACACCACGCGACCACCATCGCCTACAATTGAAAATATCTTGACTTACTTTCATTCTAGATATGTGGGTATTGTTTCATCAAAAGCTAGGCAAACGAATTGGCTTTTAGGTGGTACCAACACATCTGTATGTCCAAAAATAAACGAGCACCTGATTCTTTTTGTAATAGCAGATATATCTCGCTCCCATCAACAAAATTACATCATTTCCGATGCAGGCTACTTCGACCCTGTCTACTAGAGCCAACTTAAGGTGGAAGGGATAGAATGTCGCAGTACATAAACATTCCTCTCATACGAGAATACAGCTCATGTCTTCTGCATGCGACCACGAAGTGTTTAACCGCTACACGACTGACACAATCACAGTGAGCAGCAGGTCTGCGTCTTCACGAATCAGAACTGCCGCGCTAATCCATAATTATGTGGGAGTAAAGCTTTTAATGCTCAAAATGTGACAAACTCTTCTCTGATATAATTGGTCTTATTGGCTATAGCAGAAGCCACAACTCATCGCAGTCCTTTTTCCTTCTTCTCTTTAAGAAATAATTTTCTCTGCAGAGTTTTTAGTCATCGTCAGACATTGACGGATCCACCATAACTATTATGAATACAGGTGGAATGACATCTTGTGAAAGTTTCTTAGACTTTCCTTTAACTAATGAGTTATACTTCCCCGCTGTTTCGAACAACGAACACAGAATCATTGATTAAATAGTTACAGTTATAGAGGTACTTGTTATCCATGTTTAGGTGCAGTAAAGTTGTAGCCTTGTTTTAAGCACAACTTTCTTGAATACACCAGATGGCGCTCTATGACCTTCTGGTGACGATGGGCATCCAAGCGGACGGAATGCTGGGTCACTCTCTGGGCGAGACCGCCTGTGGTTACGCCGACGGCAGCCTTACAGCCGAGGAGGCTATACTGCTCTCTTACTGGAGGGGTCGCGCTACTGTGGACGCTGTTGTTCCGGAGGGAAAGATGTTGGCAGTTGGTTAGTGGAACTCCCCCCCCCCCTTTCTTTCTTTTCTTTTTTTTTATTAGTGGGGGGGGGATTTACTGTTGTTGGGGTTCGGGGGTTTGTTTGTTGTTGGGGGGGGGTTTGGGGGGAGGGGGATATTTGTTTCTTTCTTTGTTGGTTTTTTTTTGGGTGGTCCCTTCGTCATTGTTCTTCTTTTTTCATTTCCCCCTCATGGTTCTGTAGTATTTGTATGTTTCTTTTTCTGTCGTCTAGCTTTCTTCTAATTATCCATTCCTCATTTATGGTTTGTTCCTTCTTTTCTCATTTCCCGAAATATCCAAAAGTCCATTACTCTCTGTTCTGAAAAAAGATCAACGGATCGGTTCCAATTGAATATTAAAGTTACCTTTTTCGACGCATATTCAGTAACTAAATCCATTATATAAAAATTATGTCTTCATATTTTTAATATATTGAGGTTTTGAGCATTCATTCCTTCATTCATTTATAATCACATTCGTTTATCATTCACGGCCTTTTAGCTTGTTCGAAATCGTGCTGCATTTCATGTCCTTAGATGCAGGGCTATGGACTCAAACTTTCACGTGGTATGTCATGTCCGGGAGGACGGCATGATAACAAAATGCAGAACACTGAAGTTGGCCGGCAATTTTTAACCTTCCAGCACAAACATTCTCCTTTCCCCTCGAACAATCCCTCTACTCCCATACACCTGCAACACCCCCCCCCCCCCCCAACCCAACCCTTTTTCATCCCTGCCACTTTTTCCCTTCAACAAACTTCAGGTCTGACATGGGAGGAGGCCGTTGCAGCCAGCCCGAAGGACTGTGTGGCTGCGTGTCATAATGCAGAGAGCTCTGTCACTATGTCTGGCCTGAAAGCTCCCATGACAAAGCTCTTCAATGATCTCAAGGAAAAAGGTGAGTTGAGAGAGAGAGTAAGAGAGAGAGAGGGAGGAGTGGGGAGAGACAGACAGAAAGACAGACAGTCAGACAAATGGGCGAAGAAGGAAAAGAGAAAGAGGAAGAGAGAGGGGAATGGGAAGAGAAAGAGAGAATGAACGAAGAGAGAGAGAGAGAGAGAGAGAGAGAGAGAGAGAGAGAGAGAGAGAGAGAGAGAGAGAGAGATGGAGTTGGGGAGAAGGAGAAGGGAAAGAGAGAAATACATAAAGAGAAAGGGAGGAGAAGAAGAATGGAATCCAAAGATAAAGAGAGAAATTGTAGAGAAGGAGAAAAAGAATCAGAGCGAAAGACGTCACAGCAGAGAAAGTTGCAGAGGCACAGAAATGCAATGAGTGTTTGAAGGGGTTAAGACTGGCAAATTCAACTGGAATGACTATTATTTTTTTATACAAACAAACAAACAAGTGTGACACCAAAATAACACAAATAATAATGTACAATAACATCACAAAATATGACAGCAACAACATGAACAACAACAACAACAACAGCAACAACAACACAGCAGCAGCAAGACAACAATAGCAAAAAAATAAACCCCGACAACTACAACTTTGATGACAGTGACCACGATTTTGGCGTTGACATTGACGCTACTAAACCAGTTATCATCACCGCAACTATAGGCTCAACAACCCTGGGGTCAAGTGTACTTCGAAACAGAACGACTGAACTGTTTCCAAAGGTGACATAAGAACAGCATTCTTCGAAGTTCTGAAAGATGATCTCGTTTCGGTCGGTGATCGCTGGGATGTAGTTGTTTTAGTTAGTAATGGCACACTGCAAAATGTCAGAGGTCCCGTGTGCAGGTTACGCACGTTAAAGATTCCTTGCTGGTCCAAAAATCGATAACTGTCGCCACCCGGGCAAAATTCAAAATTTCCTTCCAACTGAAAATGTTTAATGTGTCCCTTGCGCTCATATGACCTTATGCAGTTGCGAACGCCGTAAAACACTTACCAAAAAAAAAATAGAAATAACGGTCTGTCTGTTTCAGGTACCTTTGTCAGAGAAGTCAACTCCCTTGGCAAGTCCTACCACTCCCAGTGGGTTGTACCAATGCAGGAGATCATGGAGCGAGAACTCCGAGGGGTGTGTTTATTTAGAAGCGATGTTATAGCTGTTGCTGATGTTCTTGTTGTTGTTGTCGTTGTCGTTGTTGCTGTTATTGTTGTTGTTACTGTTGCTGTTGTCGCTGTTGCTATTGTTGTTGTTGTCATTTTTTCTGTTGTTACTACTGTTGTTGTTGCTATTATTCTATTGGTGTTACTATTAACTATTTTACGGTTTCTAAGAAACATTAATTCGCCTTTTTAAGGGAGGGGGGGCAATACCTCAAAAGTCCAAATTCGCCTCAAAATTATGGATTTTGAGTTGTAGGCATTTTTAGCTTCTTCAGACTTTCTTACAACTATTTCGTAGTATTGGAACCCCCTAAAGCCGTATTTCATCCCATACCGGGCATGTTTGTCACCACCATTTCCCCATAAAGTCTATCTTATATTTTTCTTTATCGCCCGTTTTCTCAAAACGCGGTTTTGTTATATACTTCTTTAAATAACCCCACAATTTTTTCCAATCTCCATGAAATTTTCACAGAATGAAGAGAAGATGTAATATTAAATATTTGTCGTTTGAATTTTTTATATATGAAATAGTTTTTTGTTGGTGGTGTCTGGAATGTGGATTTTCTCAGATTTTTTTGCGAACTTGAATACAACCTTAGGGGAAAATTCATAAACATTTTTAAAATCCGTTTAGAAAAAATGCAACACACTAATTTGTAGATTTATTTGATGTTTGTTAACATGCATGCAAAAACAACGTTTCCATAAAAACGCAAGTGTGGTTTACATTACGTAAGACATGTAAATAAAATCCAATATGGCTGCCGCAGTCATTGGAAACGAAACTTTTTTCGCAAATTTGATTTTAAGATTGCTTATTATGTTTGTTATATGTGTGAAATTTCGAAACATTTGCTCCAGACTTCAGGTGCAGCCCCCCACCCCCCTCCCCTTAATAGTAATGCTTTTCTTTTTAATAGCAAAATGCTGTTGCAGTATCAAGTCTTTTAGACAGCCTACCCATTCTTATGAATTCATTAGAGGCCTGTTTTTTGCTTCCTTTTTTTTAAGGGGGGGGGGCGGGAATTTGGTACGTCCAAAAAGATACATCATTGTTGAAGCTATGGTTCTTTCTGTTTTGATCTTCTTCAGGTTGATGTTAATGTTTATTTTATTGTTATTGCCTAGAACATACTTTGCATTAGCTTTCAACCGTAAGTAACAAAAGTTTAAAATCAAATATTTCTTTTTTTTTAACTGTTTGCCCGTTTGCTTGTTTTATATCATACTTTCTGGCCCTTTTAAGCCCTGATATTTTTAATTGCGAGATTAAGTTTGTTTAAAAGTGTGTGGTTGTATGTGGGGGAGGGGGTATATTTACTACCTAATACCAAAAAAAATGCGTTTCGAAAAACTCTCACTAAAGCAATGCTCCTGAGTCCTGAAACAAAGTGAATCAGCACATTGCAATATCAGTGTAACGTTTGTTTATCTAACCTCATCCTGTCTATCATCATTCATTCTCTACTTCTTTTGTATGTTTGTCACTCTCTTGTGAACTGCTATTTTCGGGGTGCCTTGATAGTCGAAGTAGACTTTGTGCTGTTGAGGCTTGAGGGGTGAACAGAGTACGCCTGATTCCCCGTCTGGATTTCTCTGTTGACATCCACCCCTTGGCGCTCATATGACCTTCTGCAGTTGCTAGCGCCGTAAAACCTTACTCAAAGAAACAAACCCCTTTTTTAACTTTGGCAGAAAATCATCGGCAAGAAGCGGTCATCCAAGTGGTTAAGTACCTCTGTTCCTGAGGAGAAGTGGGGCGAAGAGAGTGCTCAATACGCCTCCCTGGATTACTTTCACAATAACCTGCTGGTATGTCGTGAATTCATCCTACTGTATTTCTTTTTTTTTTTTCCTCTCTATGCACTCTATCTGGCGCTTCAGGGCCTCCTTTCATAAAAAATTCTTTAAATCTGCTCAAATCCACCCCTCCCCCCTCCCCCTAAACTGCAACCCCCACACATTGGAGAGAACAGCTAAACAAACACACATGCGCACTTGCTCTTTTTCTTTCGCTTTTGCTTTCTCTCTCTCTCTCTCTCTCTCTCTCTCTCTCTCTCTCTCTCTCTCTCTCTCTCTCTCTCTCTCTCTCTCTCTCTCCCCCCTCAACCTCCCACTTCTTCCCACAACCAACAACCACACCCCCCCAATCACACAAAACATCTTCCGCACTTTTCCCTTCCCAACAAATCCGCATCCTCATTTCCGCCCCCATCCTCCCCCCCAACCTCTTTCTACCATCCACCACCACCCTCCCCACGCCCCCTTCCCGCAAGAACCCTCTCCCAGGGCTAAGCGGCACGGATGACCTTTTTGACGACTTTGACAACCAGCTCATCAACCTGGGCCGCAGGACTGAAGACCCGGCCACCGCCCGGGAGGAAGGTCAGCTCCAGATTCTCAAGGATGACCCTCAGGGGAACACGCCAACTGATGACGTCACTGGTGGAGCGGCGCAAGACACCGGAGAGCAAACAGCATGAGGAGAGTGTGAGAAATTATACACTAAGGAATAAAGGCTGTGATGTTACAATCTCAAGGGTTTCGTGTTTCCTTTATGTGCAGGATGAGAGAGAAATAGAGCGTGAACAACACAATTACTGTGTGTGTTGTGTGTTTGTCGTGTCAGATTCTAGATTAAGGTATTATTCTTTCTTTGCTTTATTTTTTAAAATCTCTATATCTCTTTTCTTCTCTCTCACTCTCTTTTTATATTCCTCTCTCTTTTTCATTCCTTGTCTGCCTGCATGTCTGCCTGCCTGTCTACCTTCCTGCCTGCCTGCCTGGCTGCCTGCCTGCCTGCCTGCCTGTCTGTCTGTCTGTCTGTCTGTCTGTCTGTCTGTCTGTCTGTCTGTCTGTCTGTTTTTTAAATAAATATTTTTTTCCCCTTTCTTCCTTGACTATCTTTCAGTCTCTCAGTAACTTTTACTTTTTCTCACCCTTTGTCTGAAAAGCTTGACTACCCTGAAGGAACTGCCACGCTCACACTTTTGTAAAACATGACATTAATATCAGTTATATTGATCTGGCACTTGCTACAACACAAACACACACACACACACACACACACGTTCACACACACACACACACGCATACGCACACGCACACACATACACAATTTACATTCAGGCATTTATCTCCACCTTTAAGAAAGAAAATGGTGGAGTGCTACATCTTCCTTAAATTCCTATAAGTCACTGAGACCTCAACTGAGAAATAAGAAAACGAAAAAAATATTTATTTTGTGGTGTCCGTGACCTAGTGGTTAGGCTTTCAGGCTTGCAATCGTAAGGTCGTGGGTTCGAATCTCTTCAGGGACCCGACTTTGTGTCCTTGGGAAAGGCACTTAAGGCGAATTTTCTTAACTTCAGCCAGGAAGGAATAGGTACCCAACTATAGGCAGTGAAAGATCTTGTCAGTTTGTTACTGTTTGAGCGCTTTATCAGCTGCTTACACTGTATGCTTCCTGGGAAGCTGAGAATGTTTATGAGTAACCACTCATTCGTTGATATGATTTAGTTTTCCAAGAATTGTCTAGCGACATTGTCCCTGGGAGAAAGTGCTTTGTTTTGCATGGGGATGTCTACTGGAATGGCAATGTGACAAAAATATGGGAAAGACATGACGTCCTAGCACTAGTCCGATACAGTCCACTAAACCAAACACCCTGTTTTGTTAATTCCACCCCAAACCACCCCAAAAATGGGAGTTTCGTGGTCTCTGTTTCTCACTGACAGATGATTCTGTCCAAAATCTAACTAACACAGTCCATATGCAAGAAACAAAAGGTCTTGTGCTCTACACGAAACCAATACCTCCTTAAAAAAACCAAATTATACCAATGAGCACATGTAATGTTAAGTCATGGTTTTTCGTGGTATTTGTGACTGCTTTGTTTTCCAATCTGTCTGAAAATATCACCCGAAGATTCTGTTGTTTACAGAGACAAACATATTTTCCTTTAATTTAATATTCAAAACATGCCCATTCCACTAATATTGATGCTCCTTAATACGCGCGAACACATTTCATGTTTGTTTGATTTCGCACCATTTTGCCAGCCCTTAAAATTTTCTCGTTTCACCTCCTTTCCTGCTCTCTTTAACAATGTTCTGTCGTCTGCTTTCGTCTCCACTTTCTGCCCTACCCACTCGCCTCCTTTGCCCCCTTCTCTGGGCTTCTGACTCTTTTTACAACCTTTCTACTGCTACTCCTTGGCTCCTTCTTACTGTTGTCTTCCAGTCACACTCCTGATCTTCTGCGTTTGTTTGGTTTGGGGTATGACACATAGTGTTTTGATAATGTAACTGGCAAATGAAGTATAACATGATAGACTGTTTTCAAAGTTGTTCTGTGAAAACACTATCTTCAATCACAGCCCAGCAGCTCCTGTGGAATCGATCATTATTTTATGTCGAGACAGCATTGATTCCAGATCTCCTTTAGCTGCTTTAGAAATGTGTCACTCTCTGACCGGTCGTGTTATCTAAGTGACACCCATGTACTTTTCTATTTGCGTATTCAGTTAAGCGTGTGTGAGAAGTCCTCCACTATGTGTGTATATTTTCCCCTTCTGTGAAGCCACAACGTCCTTCTTGTCCTCAAAATGTTCCTTCTCCCACACCCTGCACATTTAGTTGGTATAGTTGGTTGTTTGTTGATTATACTTTAGGCTACCGAACTCGTAAATGTTTGGTTTTGGTTCAAGGGTTCGAAGCTCAGCTCAGCTAGATGTTGTGTCCGTGGGAATAGCAGTTATTAATACGAATTTCCCTCACTTACTCAAGTGGGACTGAGCATACATTGATACAGTTTGTGGGTGCTTTCGGAGCCTGTGAAACGGCAGCTTTCACCGTACGCGTCCCGGGAAAATGAAATTTTCTCCGATTGCTGTCAGGTAAACCGGAAAAATAAAATAGATTGTAAAGTGCATAGACCTAGAGCTTGCTTGTGTCGCACATAACTTTGCCGTACAAAATTAGTAGAATAATATAAGAATTATTAGTTGTTGGTAGGCATATGAAAAATATAAATATCTAACTGCTCCTACCCTCCTCTCACTTAAAACTTACTCCCCTAGATGGTTACATGGAGGAGATGGCAATGACATGAGTATTGCTTAATTGATTACTTGATTAATTAATCAATTGATTGCTTGATTGATTTGTTCACTCAGTGATTGATTGTAAATTGTTTATACACACACCAATCGACATATTTCGCAATTTATATATTTTTGGGGACGCACTGGCCTGTCCTTGCCTATCAGTTCAAATCCGGACTGTTTGAAATACAGAATCTTAGCATATAAACTATGATTTATTGTTTAAAGCAAGAACATTAAACAACTCCACCATGAGGAAATCTCACTTCACGTCTTCTTCCTACATCCCAGCAGAACAATATTGTCTACGATTGTTACGTCATTTTTAGAG
>NW_004797345.1:1041085-1053786 GCF_000002075.1 Aplysia californica
AGATATAAATATAGATATAGATATAGATATAGATATAGATATAGATAAAGATAAAGATATAGATGTAGATGTAGATGTAGATGTAAATAATAATATAGATATAGAAATAGAGGTAGGTATATAGAACTCATGTATTTGTATATTATAGTTACAGCAACAGCTGCAACAATAGTAATAGCGACAAAAACAACATCAACCATTTAAAAACAGGAAATCCACACATCAAGCAACAAATAACCAAACAAAAACATTTATAAAAGAAACAACAACAAAAAACCGTCGTGCCAATATCCTCAGAGCCCCGTGCGCTTCCACACAGCGGCCAAAAAAATCCCCCAAGACGCCATGGTCATTGAGTTGGCCCCCAACCCGCTGTTCCAGTCAATCCTGAAGCGCACTGTGGGAGGTGGAGTGACTGTGTTCAGTCTTATGAAGGCTGGTCAGGCGGACAATGTGGAGTATTTCCTCAACCAGATGGGACAGTGAGTTCTTTCTTTGTAATAGCTTGTTTGTTGTTTTGTTGTGTTGTTTTTTAACCAGGTTTAGTTTTAGTAAGAGTTTTACTGCTTTTACGGCACTTGCAACACGATAAAGTTATATAACTACCGAGGAAAAGAGGTATTACAAGAGAGTAACAAACAAAAAAAGGAGGAGAGTTCAGGACGACAGATGGTTTGTGTGTGTGTGTGTGTGTGTGTGTGTGTGTGTGTGTGTGTGTGTGTGTGTGTGTGTGTGTGTGTGTTTGTTTGTTTTTTGGTAAGTGTTTAACGGCGCTCGCAACTGTATACGGTCATATGAGCGTACGGGACACATTAAACACTTTCAGTTGGTAGGAAATTTGGAATTTTGCCCGGGTAGCGGCTGAAGCCTACTCTTATCGTTTTTAGACCACCAAGGGATCTTTAACGTGTGCAACTTGCACATGGGACCTCCAAGACTTTTAACCCTTTTTTCTAGAAGGCTAGGTGTCGACCTTTCCTACCAGAAGATCAGGGCTGAAAGACAGCAGTAAGAAGGGGTCAAGGAGAAGCAATTAAAAGGTTGCAGAAAGAGTCAGAAGCCCAGAGGAGGGGGCGAAGGAGATGGGGGTGGGGGCAGAAAAAAGGAGACGAAAGCAGACGACAGAACATTGCTAGAGAGCAGGAAAGGAGGTGATAGGAGACAATTTTAGAGAAGACATTTTTCCGTCGCTACCTGGATTCGAACCCGGGACCTTTGGATGAGAACGAACACCTTAACCTCCAGGCCACGAGAGCCCCTCTTTTTTATAGGAGAGGGTTTTACGGCGCTCGCAACTGCATAAGGTCATATGAGCGCCACCGCGAGAGCCCCCGATAGATGTTTGATTGAAAAGACGGTGCAAACCACAGCAGAGCACCCGTCAACCACCTGCAACATAGGCACTATAAGCCTCTATGGCTTGTATTATTAATAGCTAGCTTTTGTTTGAGTTCTTCTTAGTAAAGATGAGCACATCAACATGATAACAGCCATTTAGTGCTGGGGAAAAAAGCAAGGCTAGACAGACTTAAAAGAGGAATAAAAAAGAAATAGTAAGTACTTACCATTGTTGCCTTCCAAACCCCTACAAAAAAATGCTCAGTCCTAATCTATGGTTTGGATGCACAAGGTATATATTTTGTAGAATCCGAAATCAGTTCTCTCTTCCTCTTTGAGACCTGTCCCCTGAATTCACTGTTCTAAAAAGCAAGAAGATGCCTTGTCTTTGACGCAACCTCTTTCTGCCCAATGAATCTAACAGCAACAAAACTTGCAAAACAACAACAATAACAAAACAGCAACAACAACAACAACAACAGCAACAACAGCAACAACAAAAACAAACAGAAATAACAGCTGACCATCTCCGTTCCCACCCTCTGGCGTAGACACGTTCAATCTTGGCCTCAAGTACTTGCATCGGTGACGAAATCAGTATAATTTGATTATAAGAATGTAAATATGTATATAAAGTTGTTACTAATCAAATTTTGATGATACAGTATGTCACACAAAAGTATTTCTTCAAACAGAAAGGTGCTTACATTTGTTTTGAAATCGAGATTGGGTGTTTACAGGTCAACATGTTTATTGCATGTACACACAATTTATGTTGATGTTGAAATGCTAAGAGTTGCAAACCACAAAAATGTGAGTCATTTCGAGTGCAGGGCAACTGATCCCCAATAGGTCTACCAAGAAAACCAAAAAAATATATTACCCAAGTGAAAAAAAACCAACAAGACAGTTAAAAAAGAAAGGAAAAAAAGAAAATGACTAATGTTGTTATCCTCGGGATGAATTTAATGTTACCGCCATGAAAGTAAAATTGTACACATTATTTCACGTAGCTTGTTAACAAATTTGTAAACAGACTGAGGAAGAATTGTCATTTCTAACTAAAGGACACTCCCAGTTAATAGCACACAGATCTGAAAGCCTTACCATCATCATTCTTTCTCTTTCTTTCAGGGCATATGTACAAGGAATGGATATGTGCCCACTGAAACTGTGCAGACCGGTGCAGTTCCCAGTCCCAAAAAGCACACCGCACGTCTCACCAATTGTGGACAAAATTTGGGATCATTCTGTCTCCTGGTTTGTGCCTAATGGCGAGCTGGACAGACGTAAGATGCGTGGAAATGAGAGAGCATTTGACCTTGACTTCACCAAGAGGGAGAACGAGTACATCAAAGGTGCGTGCTAAGAATACGAGGAGAATGACTGAGTAAACGTGAAAGAGGATTAGAAAGAGGATGAAGAAATCATAAGTGGGGCTAAATAAATTATAAGCTGACAGCAAAATTTTCTGGCATAAATTGTATAATGATGGTGATAGTGACGGGCAAGAAGTGGGAAAGATGGAGAGAGAGCAAAATAAAAAAGAGAGGACCAAGAAGGATGGTAGATGTAATAGAAGAGCCTTTAAAAAAGGAAGCTAAAAGGGAGAGATAAAGATAAAAGGAGAAATGAGAGTGATGGGAGTGATGGGAGAAGCAAGCGGAAGAGTCCTTATAGAAGATTAATCCCCACCTTATCAGAGTGAGGGGGTGGGTTGTTTTTGTTTTTGTTTTGTATTTTGTCTCAAACACAACACTGTTTTGTAATCATTAGAGAGATTTTTAACACTCTGTTTGTGTCAGGTCCTTTGCTATATGGCTGTATTGTCAGGGCGTGGAACACTTTGATTTTCCAAGAATAAATGTCTCGGAGAAGATGAAAGCAGTAAGGAGGAGGAAGAGGAGGAAGAGGAGGAAGAGGAGGAGGAGGAGGAGAGAGAGAGGAGGAGAGAGGAGGAGGAGGAGAGAGCGCTGTAGTTTATAAGAACACAATGTCATCATCTATAACAAAAAAAGACAAAACAACTACACCTCTTTCCATAACCTTACCGAAAATTGAAAGCACAAAGAAAATCCACACCTATCTTAGAATTCGTTCCTCACCCCCCCCCCCCCCCCCTTCCCCATATACCGCCACCCAAAAACTAGCACTCCACCCTCAGCCCAACATTCTAATACTCAAATCACATTGCCTATTTAATATATCTATTTGTTCATTTGGTACAGTCAGATCAAATTCGGGAGGGTTTTTCACGGATTTGATCAGATTGTGTCAAAATGACAGTTTTTGCCACTCCGTGAAGAAAAATTCTTGCCGGCCCTGACTGCATCAAAATATGAATCAAATGTATTTTGTTTTAGTAAGATTTTTACAGCAGTTGCAACACAAACAGGTCTTATGATAAAATGTGCCGAAGATTAGAGGTGTTACTTGGGAATAACATACAAATAAATGAATGATGAGAGATACGGACGATAGATGTTTAATAGGAAGATGTTTAAGAAGGAGCAAACCACACCAAAACACCCGCCAACCACTCATCAGTCAAATGTGGCATGTGAGCAATATGGGCTGAATATAACACAAATATAATCAATTTCCTCCCGAAGAGCAGGCTTCGGCCGCCACCCGGGCAAAAATCAAGATAAATACCTACCAAAACCAAAATGCTTAAGGTGTCCCGCGCGCTCTTAATATGATCTCACGCACCTGCGAGCGTAAAAACCGTTCGAAAAACAATTTCCTCCCTCTTTTCTCTGACCTCTCAGACCACATCATCAACGGAAGAACCATGTGTGCGGCTGCTGGATTCCTTGTCATTGCCTGGAAGACGATGGCCTCCTTGAGATGGACAGTCTTCGAGGAGATGAACGTGGTCATCAAGGACGTGGTGTTCCTCCGACAGCGCTTCCTCGAGCCCTCAGGTAGACAGTTTTACAGTGAGATAAGGACTTGGGGGTGGGTGGGGGGAGGGTAAATGTGCATGGCATGGGCGGTGAAAAGAGGGCAGGAGATGTGGGGGAAGAGACGGACAGAGAGGAGAGGGGAGGGTGGAAAAGGGGGGGAGGAGTCGTTTCTTTTTCCACCTTCCTTGTAATCTACATTTTATAGAATTATCTGAACATGGTAATTTTTTTTAATTTTTTAAATTTTTTTGGGGGGGGGTTATCGTTTTTCGCCTTCTCTTTTGTGAGCTCTCACCAGAAAAAAAAGAATTATATTTGTATGAGTATTAAGAGCATGGAAGAAGAAGAAAGTTAATATACCCTAGTCTTGATTCCTAAGCATGATGAAAAGGGGAATGGTACTTTTCTGTTCTGGCTTCCGATAATCAAATCCTAAATTTCCTGTTCGTAGCTGGAGTTTACCATAACGTTGAAGTCCAAATAGACATCATGTGCCTAGTGTCATTTTAGTTTTTTATCCCCTATAATTTCATTGAGATTGACGCCATCTGATTAGTAGACAAAGGGGCGTATGATAGTGTCCACCAGTGCACTCCGTACACAATTATTATAACGTGTAACTGTTACAGATAGAGATTCAAGGAATACTGATGTATATCAAGGATCTGAGAGCAATGATGATTTTAGATATGAGGGCGGTGGTGAGTGAAGATGTGAGATGGTGTTTATGTAAATATTTATTGAGGAGATATTATTATGCATGTGTAGCATGAAGAGAAATACACACATGTAAGTCAATGCAGAACGAGGCATAACTTTCGTGCATTCCACCTGAACAGCTTGGACACTTTCACTGAACTGTTACTCATGAACTCAAGTGCGATATACTACACATAACAACAAGACAACTTAACAATTTGGTCTTAAGGTTAGACGCCACACGTTCATTCACTGTCAGGTGAGCTTTTTTATGATAGCGTTAGTCCAATCTTGTGTCTACTTAAATTATTTATGCTATTTGGCTAAGACTATTTGCTCACCAATTTATTGAAGCCGATCATAATAGCAAGCCCACTTACGCTTTGAAATGAAAAATGAGTTTTCCAGCACATTTTCCCTTCCACAGATAACGACGTGAGCTTCAAATGCCGTGTTCAGACCAATGGCATCTTTGAGATAAGCGAAAACGACGTCCCCTTGGTTCGCGGGTCAGTCTTCTTCCCTGACGAGGAGGAGGGAGGAGAAGGGGGAGAGCGACTGGTCAGCATTGATGTGCCAGAGCAGGATCTGACTCGCCAGACTGTCCTCAGTGCCGATGAGATCCGGCGCTCCATGCGAGTCCACGGCTGGGAGAACAAAGGGGAGTTCGATGCCATTCTCAGGGCCAACTGGG
This sequence comes from Aplysia californica, assembly GCF_000002075.1. NCBI lineage: Eukaryota > Metazoa > Mollusca > Gastropoda > Aplysiida > Aplysiidae > Aplysia > Aplysia californica. The sequence goes on from NW_004797345.1 coordinate 1,046,726, forward strand.
ACTGTGAGTACAACGTCGTATGCGTCTTCGTTTGTCTTTTTAGTTTAAGTAAGAATTTTACAGCATTATTAACGCACTTAGGTCATATATTGTAAGTGCTGAAGATTGAAGGTTTAACCGAGACAGTTACAAACACAAAAGAGAAAGAGAGGTAAGGACGATGGATGTCAGAGAGAAAATAAAGGACAAATTACACCCGAGCAAATGCCAACCACCCGCGCGTTTGTCTTTGTTTTCTGTGTGGTTCTGTGTGTGCAAGTATACACAGGTTTGGTTGTGCCCAGGGGCGTTAGTGCATGATGTTTACACAATATGTGCACATGCTGAAAGCGTAAGTGTCGAGGGCGTGCATGTATGTACAATTGATTGCGCACGTTTTTCTTTAGGAGCTTGCACAGGAATAATGCTATGTGCCACATGCTGAATACTCATTCTCATTAAATATTCATGACTGCTTTTAAGCCTATTCGGAACCGTATCGAATATAAACTTTCACTTCGAAACGATTTCATCCGTACATTCGTTTGCTTTAGCCCGCGTATTTTGTTTCTATTATCTATAAAATCTAAGACATAGTGTCAATTTTTCAAATAGATTCCTAACTTTGTTAAAAACTAAAAAAGACAAACAGTGTGAGAGTTTCTTCTTTGTTCATATAGTTTGAATCAGCGTTGAGAGCTATCTCACAGCAACAACAAAAAACAGGAATAGAACCCTTTTCTGCTATAAGGGCTTTTCAATTGGCATTCAAAATAAAGATGTTATACTACATATTATTCCTCATTTTTATTTTTTTTTAAATAACAGTTTGGAAAGAATGAACATATGTTTGATAATATTTTATTTTCTTCTTTTTGTAGTTTTGTTTTGTTTTGTTCGTTCGTTTGCTTGGTTCTATTCATTATTATTTTTTCAAGAGAATTTTTTAGTTGTTTTTTTTTAGGGGTGGGGGGGGTGGGGGGATGAATGTGAAGCATATTTTTAATACAGCTCATTCTGACTACTTTTGCCTGTTTCAGACACCCAGGCGGACATTCTGTGGGACGGCAACTGGACGCCCCACATCGAGAACATTCTGCAGTGCATCACTCAGAGCAAGGGACTCAACTCGTACAGTGACATCGTCAGCATCGGCAGAATACAGATCGAGCCCCTTGAGCACTGGGAAGCTTCTGCTACCACGGACGAGGGAGAAGGTAGAGGCCCTCGATATTTATATAATTTTTTTTCTAATATCTCGGAGTGGGGGGGGTATGGAAAACACCAATGCATTCCATGTGTTGACACTAAACATGTGCCGAATTTTCTGTGTTTGTTGATCAAATAATTTTGATGTAAGCTGGTTTATTATAGTATGCATCTTCTTTGTGGACCATTAGCCAAGTTTGAAAAAAGGAGGAGCGAAAGAAATAGCAGTTTATGTCTACGGTTCTCATTTTGTTGAAGATGTTAGCTTTGCTATTGATATGGGTGGGGCCATGAAAGATATTGTCGTGTGTACTTCGCTTACAGAATATTGTCAGAGAAAAAGAATTCACTTCAGCTACGCTATCTTCACAAAGCTAGTAAAGAAGAAAAATGTCTTTCGTCACAAAGGAAAAATTCCCTTAGATATGAGGCTGCAGCTTCGGAAAATATTTATGTATATGATGATATTACCTGGAAAGAAAGACAATGAGGATCTTTCTAGTTTTATCATCTTTAAGTCCAACGTTAAAGTAAATCAAAAGTCTTTTCTGAAACACAGTTCTTTATTATGTGGGCGGTCTTTAACTGACCACAGTAACGACATTTACCTACAAAGAAAAAAATAAATGATATTGTTATTACGATCTGTTGTATGTGGCGTTAACTCTGATGTACACAGTCTGGCGCGCACACAATCTTTTACGAGCTCAAATCAAAGATAGTACATAACAAGATGGGCCACTCAGCCAAAAAAGTGTCCGCCGGAAGTCCACTCTTTGCTTCAGATGGCGATGCAGTCTGTTTTGAAGCTCTCTTTCGTTTTTCCAGAAGAAGAATAGGAATAGGACCTCCTTGCGAGCGCAGATCGACTGCTGTTCATCAGCAGTTCGGGTTCGTTCAGTGCGGAGTTTTAGGGTTTTTAAAAATATTTTAATGACCTCTCGCCTTTCATTCTAAAGTCACATTAAACGAAGAAAACAATCACCCTTTCCTCCGGAAGAGGTTTATTTGTCAGCGTAACCGTTTTAAAAAAGCGTTCTTTCGAAATATATTCAAAAACTTGCTAGTTTCACTTCGATTTTTTAAACTCAAGTAGGGTAACTCTGTTCGCAAAGGGTGCGCATTTGCGAAGAGGGCGCCACCGAATTTTGAGGACACTTTTTAATTGGCTCCAAGAGAGAAGTGGCCCCTCTTGTTATGTAGACTCTTTCCTCAAATCCGTGCATCGATTCCAAAATGCACTCCTGACTACCAAACAAAATCCCATACACAATATACTAATGATGGTGCTAAACGTCTAACATGCAGCCACGCTGCATGTCCAACTAAAGGACTATACTGAAAAGAACAAAACAAACGAAGGGACATGGGTGGGTGGGAGGTGTTATTGTGAAGTCTCAGGGAATTTGATGCCATAAAAGATCGAAAACTTTTTTTCCACGCTACTAGTCTTTTTTTTCTTTCTCGTTAGTTTATTAAATTATTTTCCAGTGTCTAGTCTTTTTCTAATTAAACCATATAACACTACACTGTATGTAATCTTCCCATCCATACATATCATTATGCTGTATCTAGTTTTCCTATTTTCAAATACATAATATCATGCTGTATCTAGGTCTAGTCTTCCCTTTTTTAAAATATTTGATATTATGCTGTTTCTAGCCTTCCCATTTTTAGAAATATTTATATTATTATGCTGTGTTTCGTCTTCCAATTTTTTTATCTACGTGTTGTGCTGTGTCGACCACTCATCTCATGTTTAATAAATAATATTGTGTTGTGTCTTCAGTACATCGTATGAAGCACGACCAAGTGACAGACACCACAGTCACAGGAAACATCGTCATTCAAAATGTCGAGGTCAAAGCCAAAGAGCTGCCCGTGGCCCACGAGCCTTTCCTGGCTGAAAAGTCGGAGTACGTCCGCTTCAAAGCAGAGCTCAAGCCGGTCAGTTCCTCGAGTGGTTAGGTTGTGCCTTGTCTCGTCTGCCCCCCCCCCCCCCACGCACCCCACCTTCTCTCTCTCTCTCTCTCTCTCTCTCTCTCTCTCTCTCTCTCTCTCTCTCTCTCTCTCTCTCTCTCTTTCTCCTTTCTTTCCACGTCTGTCTTTCTCGTTCTCCTTTCCTCATAGTCCATTTTCTTCTGTTGTCCTGGTGTTCTTCTTTTCAATACGGTTCTTTGTATTTTTTTGTTGTACATTTCTTTCTCATTCTACCTATGGCTCCGTTTATTTTTTTACATCTCACTAATTCTTGGCCTCATGAATATATCCATTTGCTTATGGGTTCAGCCATTGATCCAGTGGCGTCCGTAGCCTAGTGGTTAGGCTACCGGACTCGTAATCGTGAGATTGCGGGTTCGGGGATTCGAGCTTCGTGAATATATCCATTTGCTTATGGGTTCAGCCATTGATCCAGTGGCGTTGGTAGCCTAGTGCTTAGGCTACCGGACTCGCAATCGTGAGATTGCGGGTTTGGGGGTTCGAGCCTGAGCTCGGTCCGACGTTGTGTCCTGGGGAAAGGCACTTTACACGAATTTCCCGCTTGGCTCGATCCTATCGGAGACGGACGTTAAACTAGGAGGTCCCGCCCCTTAAATAACATAATAGTGTTGATAGGAGCGTTAAACACATACCATTTTCAACCATTGATTTATTTCTTTATCCTACTACTGTTTATATCCTTACCTTTTCTTTTTTGCATATCCTCCTACATCATACCGTGTGCCGCGTGCTCAGAGCGAGGAAGTTCAAGGCTACACATCGGACTGTCTTGAATACACAGTGGCGGGCCTGTCCAAACTGGTGGTGGAAGACCGCAAATCTGGGAACCTGCCCAACCGGGATGATGTCGTATCTGTTGTCAGCAAGAGGAAGTGCCAAGTTTCCATTGATGGCCAACTAAAGAAGTACGCCGAGAAACCAAACCACGGAATGGCGAAATTCCTGCAGAAGATTTTCCAGCTTCACGTCACTGCAGATTTCTCAAAACAAGTTTCTGAGCTGAAAGAAAACTTCCAAGAGGAACTTCAAGATGATGATCTACTGTCTATTTTGAGCTCTAATAACAACCTTCACCCAGCTCTGCAAATTGTTGTGGACAACACGAGAATTCCCAACAAGGCAGCCATGCTTGAAGTGGATGGGACAAAGTCGAAATTGTTTGAGAACATCACAGAAAAAGTAAAGAGATTCCCTCAGCTTGACGCCTCGTACACACTCTCAGACTCTGTTGATGCGAAGGATCTGGAAAAGTCGCACAACTTGCGCTATCTCAACTGGAGTTTGAGTAGCCCTGTCGAAGAGGACCCAGAAGACAAGTTCGATCTGGTTATCCTGAAGAATGTCCTCCACAGACAAGCAGATCTCGCTAAAGCTTGGGAACGCGTAGCTGCAATGCTAGAGGTTGGAGGATTTGTACTTGTTCAAGAAATCACTCAAAACTTCCCCATTGGAGCAACATTCGAGCTTCTTGGAGGTAACTATCCAGTTTGCAAAGACCGCCGGGACAACGGACGCTTCCTGACAGAATCCAGCTGGCTTTCCTTCTTCAAATCCATGGGATTCGAGTCTGTATACCAGAGGTCTGATGGAGCTCTTTCAACTCTGTTCCTTCTGAGAAAACCCAAAACAGATCCAGGTCTGACCTTGTTCGTGAATACAACAAACCCAAATACGTCATGGCTTTCAGAGGTTCAGTCCAAATACAAGCAGGTGGTAGAGTCAAAGGACGAGAATGCTAGATTGTGGATCTACGCTGACACTTTCATTACAGGCGCCCCAGGATTTTTGAGATCTCTCAGACAAGAGAGCTCTTCTCAGCCTTCACGTGTGAGGTGCATTGTCAAGGGGAATGTGGATCCTACCAGCAAACTCGTCAAGATCACTCCAGGTTCCGAGGAGTTCAAAGCACTGTCAAGGTTGGATCTTTGCGTCAGCGAGTACAGAGACGGACATTGGGGATTTGTGGCTGCAACGCCAATACCTACTGGTAAGTCGTTCTCTAAATCTTGGGATTTTGTTATTGTTTTTGTTGATGTTGTTGAGGTAGTCGTGTTGTTGGATGGTTTTGCTGTCGTTCATGTTAGGGTTGTGATGTTGGTGTTGCTATTATTGTTGTTGTTGTGTTGTTGATGTTGTTGCTGCTGCTGTTATTACTGTTGTTATTTTATTATTATTATTATTATTATTATTATTATTATTAATATTATTATCACTATTATTCGTTGTCATTGGTGGCACCTTTTTTCATTTATAATATAGTATTTCTTTTACTTGTCTCAGGAGTCGCTGCTCACGTGATAGTTTTAGGTTATCTTGAATACTTGTTGTTTTGGGTTGTTGTGGGGTTTGTTTGTTTTGTTTTGTTGTTTTATTTTAGTTGACTGGTTTATTTGTTTGATTTCGTACTACGGTAAGAATATTCAACACGTCCTCAGACCCCAAATCTCAGGCAGTGCCCAGTGGGCGTGCCTACCTGCACGTTGACAACCCAGGAGAGAATGCCTCCTTCCATTACCTACAGCTTCAAGCCACTCCCAAGTCTGACAACTGGGCAGCTGTTTACTACGCCGCTGTCAATGACGTGGACGTTGCCATGGCAACAGGGCAGACAGGTGCCGGAGGTATGGCTTCCGAGAACTTCCGAGGTCAATCAGGTCTCGGGGTGGAGTTTGTTGGACGTGACAAAAATGGACGACGATTGATGGGATGCGGTAAACAGAGGGTAAGTTATCGCTAGTTAGCTAGTTGTCTGTCTGTCTGTCTGTCTGTCTGTCTGTCTGTCTGTCTGTCTGTCTGTCTGTCTGTTTTTGCTCAAGTCAGATGAATTACTAACTGGAATAAAATTAAAACCCAAGGAAAGTTGTCGCTATATTAACTTGTATGCTCCAAGTGTTGACACTTTCTCTCCAGACAAGGTCAGGCGCGTCGCGGGAAATTTTAAATAACCCAACGGCATATTTCTCTGTCGATTGTTTGGACGTCTTGTGCGATAATGAGTTTTAATGGTCAATTATTTGTGGGTTAGCCCCTTAGACTCTGTCTGTCACAAAACACCAAAGGAAAGGATCGAGGAGGCTCAAGTCGTTGGAACAACGATCGTTCAAGTTAGCCTTTGGCTTTTAAGTTGTAACATAAATCTTTTTTGCTGTCGCACATGGGCAACTCTTGACCTGCTGGGCAATTTGTATTGATTTAATTTTTTTCAGCTATGTAACCTCTTCTCCTCACACTTTTCCGTATGATCGTATGATGTCTTGTTGTTTGCAAAAATGCACCTTTCCGAAAATAAGTAATATGATAATGTTTTTAAAATATTTACGTTTATTTATTTTTTTTCGTTTTGCCTGGAAGATGATCGCCACGGAGGTTGATCTGAGGGAGACAGTTCACGTGCCCATCCCAGACAAAATGAGTATGCGCGAGGCCGCAGCTGTCTTTGTATCTTACGGTACTGCCCTCTATGCTCTTGTGGTCAAGGCCAAAGTTCACAGAGGTCAATCGGTGCTCATCCATAATGGAACTGGGAGTATCGGCCAGGTATGCGAAAAAGTGTATTATATAAGTCATTGTTTTGATGATGTCAGTGGTGGTGGTCGAGGTGTTTGTGGTTGTGTTGGTGATAGTCATCGTCGACATGGTTGAGGAGACGGTGAGCAGGCATCAGCCGAATAAGACGTGAAGATGGAGAATGACAACAAGGACAATAGAGGAAAAGACGAAGGGTGGAAAAGGGGACAAACAACAGCGATGTGGATGAGGAAGACGATGATGAGGGGGGAAAAAAGTAATTCTGTATGGTGAAAGTAGAAGGGTAGAAGAAAAGGAAAAAGAGAATGGGGGATGAAGAAAAGAAGGAGGAGGAGGAGGAGGAG
>NW_004797345.1:1054340-1061848 GCF_000002075.1 Aplysia californica
TGACACGCCCACACACGCACATACGCACACGCACAAACACACATACAAACACACATACACACATACACACACATACACGTGCAAACACACACACACACACACACACGCGTGACACACACACACACACACACACACACACACACACACACACACACACACATACACACATGTGTATCCTTTCCACTCCCCCTTTATTTACTACCCCCACCCTATTTCTATGGCTTCTTTTATCTCTATTATTCCCCTTCTTGTCTGTATGAGACCTGGCTCGAGTGGGTACTCTGATTCATGTCTACACCGTTGCTTCTATTTTCGTTTGATTAGATCTATTGTAAAACGGTTTTTCCACTGGAAAAGAGCGCGTATGGTTTAGAACCGTGCTTAACAACTTTTATAATTATAGCTAGCGCCCTCTTATTCCACCTATAAGAGGCTAACAGTAAAAGTTTCGTACCGCCCCTCCTACACCTATTTCCAAGTGGGGTTTTGAATTAAATAATACCTATCACAGCTCAGGTGATCCCCACCACCCACGTATATAAACTAAATCGCCAATGCTAGCAAGCATTAGTTTTGAAAGACAGATCAGAGGACTGAAGATTTGGGCTGTTTGACGTCTGATCACGTGGTTATGCTTTTATGTTTTGTCATGACATTATATTGAGGTGTGTTGTTGTTCCCAGGAGTTGATGTGGTGCTCAGCGCCTTGCCAGGAGACGGACGTTTGGCCAGTCTGAGAATTCTACGCAGGGGCGGCACTTTCCTCGACCTGGCTGCCAGCCTTACTCCAGATGTCACACCGTCTTCCAGTAAGTATAGGTTACAAGCTTTACTTGTTACAGGAATCTCAGAAAAATTAACATAATTATTTGGCTAAAAAATTCACTATATTGACGATTAAGATAAAGGGTACTGCTTTTTGATTGTGTCCAAAAAAAAACTTGTCTTTTGAGTCTGTGCGCTTTTCCTTTCACGGAAGTAATACTAAGTACTCTAACAAGTATGAGTAAGTCATGTTATAAAAACAACATTTAAATAAGTGTGCACAAAGCTGCACAGCATCCAAATTTAAACAAATAAATAGAATATTGGTAGTTGTCCCCGCACGAGGCTGATTTTTTCTATGATTTTTTTTTTTTTTAAATTTATGAAGTAAAGTCTGTTTTTTGTCAAACACCGCAATAACATTTAAACATTATCCCACAAGAAAGATGGAAGGTTTAATTCAACATCGGAGAAATTGAGCCATTGACATGCTCCGCATGCTTCTGCTGTTGCCAGAGCATTCAACAGGAAAAATCGTATATGAAACAGCACTCTATTGGTTTCTTTAATTTGTGTTTGCTTGTGTTCGCTTTCACTACTTTGAACAATGGTGATTTGGGGGTCGAGTGGAAAATTAAGGTTAGAGTCCACGAGGAGTCCGAATTATTTTCTTGGCCTTCCCGGAATATTACCTCCCTGCCTGGTGTCCTGGCAGACTATAACAAGTGTTCTTCTCTAGTAAAGACTTTCATCATGTTCAGTATTCTGCTGAACTTCAGCTACTATAAAACAACAACAATAATAATAATAACAACAACAACAACAACAACAATAACAACAAAAACAACAACAACATCCACAAAAATAGCAATAAAAGACAACTACAAAAACAGCAACAACAGCAGCAACAACAGCAACTATAACAACAACCATAACAATGGTCTGTGTTCTCAGGTGTGGTCAGCCACCTGGCAAGCAAGAGCATCATGGGCCTGGACTTCCTCCAGATGATGCTGGACCCAGAGTTCAGCAAGGACAAGGTCACGGTGCAGCGACTGCTGGAAGATGCTCTCAGGGAGGGCTACGTGACACCCATCAATGTGAGGGTTTTGTGTTGTATATCGTAGACTGCACACGTATTATACCTCCTTCGACTCAGTTTGTTGTCTGAGATCGTGCTGAAAGCATTTACATTTATTCAAAATAATGAAATCGAAGAAACCGGCATTTTTTTGTCCGTTGGGAAATTTGTATCCATGTAATTTTTTTTTTTAATTTTTTTTTGGGGGGGTGGGGGAGTGGGGAGTCAACACCTTTTACGTCCATTAAAAAACAACTTTTCTATGAGGATTTTTTTTGGGGGGTGGGGGAGTGGGGAGTCAACACCTTTTACGTCCATTAAAAAACAACTTTTCTATGAGGATTTTACTGAAAAATGTTGATCAAAGGCTCAAAATAAATGTAATGTGTAATTCCAAGGACACTCAGGCTTTGAAAGTGACTAATTTGAGCCAGACATTTTCTCGCAAAATTTTCTACTGTCACTAAACGACTCCCACCCCCTTCAATGGCGTATATCTTTACTTCTATTTTTGGCAGATGGGTATTTTTTCATTGAAAGCAAGACAAATGAACGCGCTTCAAGATTATATCAAAAACTTCACATGCCTAAAAATTGACGAGAGCCTGATTCTACTGCGTGGCAAAGCTATTAAATGACTAAGGAAGGCGGATGCTTCGAGCCCTGTCTGTCAAGGCTACCCCTTGCAGAATGGAGTTCAGAATTTTAACTGACAAACGGAGATGTTCAATTTTAAAAACCTCCTCACACAAGAATGAAACTCCCGTCTCCTGTGTGCAACTGTGAAAAACCTATCCATCACAATACAGACTCCGATGTGTCCACATTCTCAAGTTTTCTATTTTATCTTTCGATCCTTCCCATAGTATAAATATTTAGCTACCCTAGAATTACAAAGTTCTACCTGCTCAGTACCTAGTTTTGAAATTTTTTACTTTAAAAATGTTGAGTTTCACAGCATATCAAGCTTTTCCAATGCATTGTCCCGATAACGACTCCAATTTCTGACCTAATGGTCTTATAGTGACTCAAAACGGCCAAAAATGTCATATTATAGAACTTTGTATTTAAAAGTAGCGATTGTCTTAGCACGTACATACTAAGCCGCCTATTTGCTTACCAACCTATCTGTCAGTCGTCCTTACGTTTTGTCTACCTATCTATCTATTCTATCTTTCTATTTTTTTTATCTAACCATCTATCTATCTATCTATCTATCTATCTATCTATCTACCTATCCAGTTTTATCAGTGACCTTTGTGTAAGCATCAAGCGGCAATGTTTCACATTTCATTGTTCTAGATCACCCTACGACATTCACATCGCTATTAATATTTACAGACGGTGACTTTTGACCCCTTGGAAGTGGCGGAAGCTTTCAAGATGGCGGCAGAAGGATCTCAGAACGGGAAAATTGTCATCAAAGTGAGTAGCTAAAACTCAAAAGTCTGTCCCAGGGAACAGTTCCTTAAACTGCCGTTGCAACATCAAAAGCGTTGTCCGTGCTATATCACAAAAACAAACGTAGAAATAGTCCAAACGCGAGAACAACAATTTACGGATAATTAACAAAACTGCTCTAAATCCGGAAATATACGAAAAGAATGAACGCTAAAATAGAGTATCAAAATAGGTCTTAGAACAACAATCTATTTGTTGATAGCTTTGACAACTCGAGAAAACTGCCCAAGTTCAAGGGCATTCAGTCGTGGATTTGAACCAGAGCAATCCGCTCCATAGTCCTGCATGATACCACCCGAGCAAACAAAGCGCACCCACCCCGCCACCCCAGGAGATGTGTGTACAAAGACTTTTTTAAAAACATGTTACTTGTATTCAGGAAACAACAAATCGACAGACCCGTACTCGGGACCACGCCGTGGCTGGTTCCAATGTTTTTTAAAGAAATAAGCTGCCCACGAGACAAAGTTTTGCATCGTTTCAGGAAGAAGCAATTCTCTTGGAGATTATAAAGAAGAAATCGAAGAAAAAATTAAAAACAGAGACGATACACCACCGTGATTGCCAGACTCTTGCTCCTGATGACATTTTTCCACAATGGCTATTGGGCGGGGGGGTTTTGTTTGTTTGTTTTTGTTTGTTTGGTTTGTTGTTTTGTTGTTGTTGTTTTTTGGGGGGGCGGGGGATTGCCGGGGTTTGTTTCGGATTTTTGGGGGGTTTTTGGGTGGGTTTTTTAGGTTTGTTTTTTACAAGGGGGGGGGGTCACCTTGCGGTAAATTTAGACTCTTTGGGCAGAGATGAGAGGGATGGTGGTGTTAATGAATAACACAAATAAGACAAAATAGTACTGTCGAACCTGCCCTAATGGACCATGGTGTAAGACAAACTCCTCATCAAACGGCCACTTTCCATTCCCCCCCTTTTGCACTTTCTTTACATTATAATGACACTGTGTAAGACTATCACTTGTTTAGAACGGCTTCTTTTTCTCATAGACACTTCCCACTGTAATCATCTCTGTTTATTGACGTCTGCAGTTCCGGGAGGAAGAAAAGAACAGCACAAGTGTTCCCAAGGCCGTGTCCTTGAACGCAGCACCCCAGGTGACATGTGACCCTGACAAGAGTTACGTCATTGTTGGAGGTATCGGTGGCTTCGGCCTTGACCTCGCCCAGTGGCTTGTGACCAGGGGATGTACAAAGCTCGTCCTCACTGGCAGGTGAATAGCTTCAGCGATTTTGTTTATTTGAAATTGTTCATAGCAATATAGAACTTTACTAGACTGTATGTTCATGTCATATGTGTGTGTTAGTGTGTGAGTATGTATGTGCTTGAGTGCATCAGTGCGTTAGAGAGAGAGAGAAAAATAGATCGAGAGAGAGAGGGGGGAGAGAAAGAGAGAAAGAGAGGGGAAGGGAGGGAGGGGGAAGCAAGAGTTTGGACTTCGACAGGCTATTTCTTAAGGTGTCCCCGCATTAGGCTGCTAGACAAGAGTAGCTTAATTGGAAACGCTTCTACATATGCCTATGGACATCAAAATGGAAATCAGTAATAACAATAATTAAACAGATAGTATTTGTATAACACAAATTCCCACTCGACAGCAAGCTCTATGCGCTTAATAATGATAACTGCATCTATAATTATATCGCATACTCACGCTCTAGAGAATACCGTATGCGCTTTACAGCCAAATATAAATACATTGTTGAACATAAAAAGCATGGTTATGGTTGGCAACTCAAAATGTGAAAAAGAATAGCTATTCGTTGTTTAAAAGCGAAATTAAAATTAATGTTCTATGGTTACAAAATGAACGAAATCACATTTCGAAATAGATCGGTAGTCGCTCCAGATGATGCAGCTATAAAAACGTTATAACATTCATTTATATGCAGATGGCAGTAATGAAATCTTAGCACAGATGGTGCAGATGACAAATTAGCTGTTGAAAGTCGTGTTGAATTGGATCGAAGTTGCCGCTTGCCTGCTTTTATCTGGGATGGTATTCCAGATGGCGGGTCTAGAAAGATTAAAAAACGCTCCTTCTCCAGAAGTAGTAGTAGTAGTAGTAGTAGTAGTAGTAGTAGTAGTAGTAGTAGTAGTAGTATAATTATTATCAATATTATTTTATTATTATCATTATTATCATTCTTTCAGCAACAAAGAAGTCCTTCAGTCAGGTTACCTCCAGAGACGCATCAAGCTATGGCAGAGCGAGGGCGTGAAGGTGACCTCTGCCCTTGACCCTTGTGACAACATTGATGGGGCGCGAGGGATCATGGCCTTGGCACAGACTCTGGCGCCAGTGGGCGGGGTCTTCCTTGTCAACAGGGTAAGAGAGTGGGTGTTTGGCGGGTGCTCTGATGGGATTAATTGCTTCTTCTTTCCTTGCAAGCACCTATCGTCTTTATCTCTCCTCATTATTTCTTTGTGAGTGTGTTTGTTATTCTCTAGTAACACCTCTAATCTTCGGTACTTATACTCGTATATAGTGACCTAATAAGTGCGCCATTAATTTCTTAATAAAACAAAATATGTAAGAGAAAAAACCCTGCAAGAACAGTGCGTGTAAATTTCGAGACCCCTCCCCTTTTTTGTTCCTGTCATGAATAAAAGGTAAAGGCGTCTTTCGCGAATAACGTTATGGTGACCCAAAAATGGCCATACGGAGAGTGAAAACCCGGAATGTGCGCGGTACATCAAGCGAGTTCTGAGTGGTTACTTAAATTGACTTTGCTGCTGGAAGATGGAAATATATATTGTAAATGTTTTACGACTCGAAAAAAGGTATTCTTTTCCTTAACATACCAGGGTTCTAACATCATGATGCTTAGTTTTAAGAGAATTGGGACTTATAAATTCACACTTTTACCCCGTAAAATATGTTACCACTTGCATATAAAAAAACAGAAACAAAATTGAACGTTTCATGCTATACATCTTGTTGTCTGCCTTTTTTAAGTTTCAGAAAAATAAAGCAGAAATTGAAATGCTGATGGGATAACGAAGTTAAGCTTCTCAAGCACTAGAATGACAAGAATTTGTGTCGTTATTGAGTTAAGCTGAAACCTAAACCTTACTTTCTCCAGATGTACAGAGCGGGTGACCTGGTGGATCAGTCAGAGGACGCCTTCAAAGAGATCTTCCGCCGCACCGTTCAGCCAATCACCTACCTGGATTCGGTAACCAGAGACCAGACTCTGAGGTCAACAGTTCACCTTTTCGTGGCCTTCACCTCTGTCGTAGGCTCACGAGGACAGGCGGGTCAAACGAACTTCGCCTTCGCCAATGCGTACATTGATAGAGTGTGCAAGAAGCGTGCAATCGACGGACTGCCAGGTAAAAGAAATGACCACCGTGTTGTACTGATTAGCCCTCGATAAAGAAATTCTGAAACAGTCTTACAAGTTATTTAAAAACTGTAGATTGATTAACCATTTACACTGCCTTTCATATCCATAAGCTTCTTGAAAGAACATCAAAACATTACTATTGTGCCCGCTTAAAAAGCTGTAATCTTCCTTTCCATTCTTCATCTCGCATGTTCATTCGCGCCTTCTTGCAAAACATGAAGATATCTAAAAGCAAAGTATTCCTGCTTCTTCGATGCCTCCAGCAACAGTGCGACATGTACATTTAGATGCACACTGTGGAACCTTGCTGTATTGTACCATCTTTATATTCGTCCTTCTTGCTTCTTTCTTTTTTTACTCCAATTAACATTAGCCCAGGTAAAGAATGCCGGCCTAGAATTCCAGAATGCAGATAATTTTTACACAACTTCTTCTCTACGTTCCAGCCCGAACCATCCAATGGGGAGCTGTTGGTGACATTTGCTTGCCAACCTCCTCATGGGAAGAGGACACAGACGGAGCCTCCGCTTGTGGTACGGAGCCACAGTCTCTGAAGTCTCGCCAACAGGCGCTGGACGTACTCATGAGCAGCCCCTACGTGGCCACGAGCTCCTACGTTTTGCCCAGTTCCGATATTGGGGGCTCTGGCTCTCAGTCGCGTGGCACCAAACTGCAGCTTATTGTGGCCAAGGAGTTTGGTAGGTGTTTGTGGTTATGGTGGTTTAAGTCTGTTCGTCTGAGTTGCAGGAGAAAAGGGTGGAATAGAAAGGCAACGAAAACATAATATTGTCTCGCACACACACACACACACACACACACACACACACACACACACACACACACAC
>NW_004797345.1:1062319-1065007 GCF_000002075.1 Aplysia californica
AGACAGACAGACAGACAGACAGATAGACAGACTGACAGACCGACAGACAGACAGACAGAGAGACAGATAGACAGACAGACAGACAAAAAAACAGAGAGAGAGGGGAGAGAGAGAGAGAGAGAGAGAGAGAGAGAGAGAGAGAAAGAAAGAGAGTGATAGAGAGAGAGAAATCGCTCACCCTCACCACCCCCGTCCCCTCTCCCTCCTTTTCCTACCTCAGGTCTCCCTGACTTCTCCGAGTACGACCCTAACTCCACTTTGGCAGACCTTGGAATGGACTCCATCATGGGAGCTCAGGTGAAGACAATCTTTGACAACGAGTACAAGCTCTTCCTCACCACTGGAGACTTGAGCAATCTGACCATTGATGATATGAGGAAGATTGGTGAGTGAAAATAGAATTGTCATTTTCAAATGATGATAACTGTTTCTCTGTGCTAATCCAGTTGAGCGGAGTCTGTTGTGTAGCAGTTAAGCGCTTCGCTGTCGCACGCAGGGGCCCCAAGATCGATTCTCGAGTGGGGAGAAAATATTTTCATCAAGCATCCCCGTCTTTCTGCTTGGATGTCGTATCCCTCTCAGCTCGGGTTAGCCCTGACAGGCTGGGTCGGAAGCCAACCTCCTAAATGGTCTAAATTGTGTCGTTTAGGGGGGGGGGGATGTAAGAACAACTCGTTTAGTCCAATTGATGATCAACCTGATTGACATTGGTCTTCCTGTGCTGTGTCAATTCGATAGTATTAGGGTTACGGTGGTAATCATCAGGGTTTTTTTTATTGTAGTATACTAGCAGGGTGCGGTGGAGGAGCGGTTAGTGCGCTCGTCTCCGAAGCAGAAAGTCCGGGTTCGAGCCTCGGTTCGGACACGGATTTTTTTCGCCCCCTCGCCTGCCCACCCAGCAGTAATGGGTACCTGACTTCGAGTTGGGGAAGTAAAGGCGGCGTGAAAAGGAACTGGCCACCCTACCACAAAGGGCCGGAGGTCATGGAAGTCTCACTATAACAAGGCAATCCCAAGTGTCCGGATCGGATGCGTGAACAACTTTACTTTTTATACTAGTAGACTGCCAAGTTGACCAATTGTCAGACTGATTCAGGGGTTGACTGTCAAATAGAGCAGGAATCTCGCGGAAGGCCGTCATTTCTCGACTGGCACCTTGTTTTACATCCACACTAACATAAATTGTGTGTTTAAAAGCCTTTGCTTATATTTGGAGAAATTATTACACATCTTTATCCAAATTGTGATCTCTCTCTCTCTCTCTCTCTCTCTCTCTCTCTCTCTCTCTCTCTCTCTCTAATTCGTAAATTTACTTTGACAATGATGAATTGTGCAGTCAAATGTTTAACTTTATTAGCTAATGTATTTCTTAATTTTTTCCTCTTCTCTTTCTACTTATTTTACATTGCAGACGAGAAAACCTACGTGATGCCCCAAAGCAGCTGAACAGGCAGCTAGGATGTACTGTTCGTTTGAACAGTGGGTCAGGAAAAGGATCCATTTTGCCACGTTGATTACAACAATTGTTTTATGCTCGAATCTAAGCTTGTGTTTGATTTTGTCATATCACTCAAAACATAATATTTACTTCTACCCCAAATATCGATTTGTTTCAACTGTCGGAACAGAATAAAAAAATTGTTACCTGATTAATGTATTATTGACCCCATGTGTTTCGCATCCAAGTTTCTGTTTCTGAAATGAAATATTCTGACATCACTAACTAAAGCAGATAGTATTGTGAAGTTGAGTGGGCCTCTCTCGGGAGAGATTCATAGACAAATAAGTATAAAATATCAAAACTTTACCATGTTCGTTTGCTGACACTGCTGCTGCTATCGGTATCTTTTTTTTCTTTTTTTTAAATTGTACTTGAAGTCAACATCATAAATGTTTAATATTATGATAGAAGAGAAAAAAAGATAAGAAAAACCATTGTTTTCATCCTTACCCAGATTTTGTTTCTGTTCCTCATACAACGACATTCCAAAGGCATGCCTGCAGCTGAAATAAAATCTGCAAAATTGATAAAAAGAATCAAGTTTCAACATGTGTTTAAAACAAACGATCCATGTTGAAATTGTGTACCAAGGTTTTGTCACTGCTTTTGTTAAATGTATATTAGTGAAAGATTTGTGATATAAAATGTAATTGTTTTAGGTGAACGTGCTTACATGTTCTTGTTATATTTTCTTGGAAATGTGCAATGTTTAACAAGTAAATATCAAAATGCCCCATGTAAACATGAAATACTTGTACGCTGAGGTCTGAAGTTGATTCACATTTGCTTCAATAAAGGACAGACGAGCACTGACCTTTTCATGTTTTCCAACTTCAATTGATGGAGCTTGACAAAAGAGCTCAGTATTATTTAATTTCTTTGTGGACTATGTCAAAACAGAATCAGGAAACCAAATAAAAACAAACAAGTCGCAAGCTAGTAAGCGGCATGTTCGATCCGCTTTTTTGAATATTTGAAAAAAATTGTCTTTTGAAAGAAAAAAATCAATTAAAGAAATTAACCACATTTTAATATGAGTGTTGTCTTATGGCAATTGTTTATTCTGTGTTTAGCTTGACAAAAGCGACTCTCTCTCTCTCTCTCTCTCTCTCTCTCTCTCTCTCTCTCTCTCTCTCTCTCTCTCTCTCCCTCATGTAACACCTCTAAAATCTTCTGGCGCTCATATG
>NW_004797345.1:1066059-1068559 GCF_000002075.1 Aplysia californica
ATGGCGGGGGCGGGTGTTTATGTTTATGTGTATATGTGTGTGTGGGAGTTTGTGTGTGCGTGTGTACGTGTATATGAGTGCTTGTGTGTGTGGTTATATCTGTGTGTGTGTGTGTGTTTGTGTGTGTGTATAATGCGTGTGTATGAGTGTGTATGCGTGAATGTGTGTGTGGGGGGGGGGGGGGTGTATGATGAGAAAGTATGTGTATGTGAGTGTGTATGTGTTGTTTTGTGTGTGTGTGTGTGTGTGTGTGTGTGTGAGTGTGCGTCTGTGTGTCTGAGTATGTGTGTGTGTGTGTGTGTGTAGATTGGGAGAGAGGATTCTAGCCCTATATTACCATAGGCCATGGACACACGCCTGACCTATACGGACAAAACGTGTATCATTATCATTACTAATCCCTCTTGAAGTGCACTCTGGTTGTATCTGACCTTTGTGCTGCTATCACAGTTTTGGCACCAGCGTCTGTGGTGTTACAGTGGTTACTGTAAAGTTCTGTTCCCGAGAGGGTACATTTTGCATCAAGTATCAGAATCTGTTTGCTCGCTATGATGATAATCATTTCCCACTCAATCAGAGTTATCCTTCACAGGCAGCGTCGAAGCAGCCCGCCTCTTAACAAATCATGTCGATGGTGGGTGGCGTTAGAGTGAAACAACAAAAGATAAATGATAAAAGCAGTTTTAGTTAGGGAATGATGCTGCTACTGTCGCCTTTGGGTTGTTTAATTCGTTGAATTCAGTAGTATTTTTTTTTTTTTTAATTGCTATCATCGTTCTTATTATTGAAATCATTCTTAGTTTTATCATCATCATCATCATCATCATCATCATCATCATCATCATCATCATCATCATCATCATCATCATCATCATCATCATCATCATCATTATTATTATTATTATTATTATTATTATTATTATTATTATTATTATTGTATTATTTTTACTACTACTACTATTATTATTATTATTATTATTATTATTATTATTATTATTATTATTATATCTATTGTTATCATTATTATTATTACTATTACTAGTGTTTCGTCGTTGCATTTTTCTCCTATTCTCTTGCCCCTTTCATGGCTGTGTCACCGTGCTTAATTAAATGATTTATAGCTGCCACGGTTGAAGTACACAAAATGAAATTCAATAAGATTATGAGAGTGGTTTAAAAAACAACTGCTTACTCATTGTGAAAACCAGTATTAAGATTAATGTTTGCAAAACTAAGTGTGCTCACCTACAACGAAAAAATGAAAAGGTAGATTAGTGCATTGTTCCATAGCACGGCTTCACCGAAAGAGACGTGGTGAAAATAATGAGGCATTCAGAGCGTTAAGGTTCCAATCAGTGGAAGTCGTAGAAGGGTGACATTTTTATCGCTACTACAGCAATTTGTTGTTGTCACTGCCCCTACCGTTCTTAATTGGTTTTTGTTGTTTGTTTGTTTGTTTGTTTTTTGTTCGTTTGTTTGTTTGTTCCCTTTGGGAATGGCCTAAAGACACTACAGTCAGTGGCATTGTCCCGGGTGGAGTTCTGATGTCAGTCCTACGCACTTCACAACAAAATGTTAGTTTGGAGGTGGGATCCAATTGTTTCTTGTGTCTCCACAAGAACTGATTTGAAGAGAGAGATAGAGAGAGGGGGGGGCAGACAGACAGACAGACAGACAGACAGACAGACAGACAGACAGACAGACAGACAGAGGTGGGAGAGCTGGGAGTGAGGGTGAGAGAGGGGATCTGTTGTACTCTATCGGAGAACTTTTTTACGCATCTAAAACTTCGTAAAATGTTTGTCGTCGTCGTGTGTAAGGAATGTTTGTAGTGAGGTTAAATGTTTCACGTGTTTTGTGATCAAGAATTGTCAAAACAAGTGTCTGCATGAAAAAAAAACTTGTTTTCTTAACGAGGCTTCAAACAGCAGTCGAGACCTCAGTTTAAACCATGCGCAACAACACACTGAGAGTGATTTTAAATCACCATGGAGGTTGTGTGTCAGTGTTTCATTCTGCACTTCATTCAGAGCGTCTTTGCTGTCACTGTCAAGTGTCATGGAGGGGTTTGTCACAAGGGAAGGTTGGTCTCATGGTTACCGGCTATCGATTTTGATAAGACAAAGACTCTTATCGAACTACAGTTTGGAGATGCTTCACACCAGGATGCATGAGGACAGTCTCAAGCCTGTTGAACGCTGAGAATATGTAAAGTTAGTATCAATAACCCTTAAAATTTTGAATCAATAATCATGCCTCTTTCCAGGAGCTGCTCGCTATTCCAGTGTAAGAAAATATGGATCTAGATCTATTGGTAAATAATAGAGTAAAATTTCTCGCTATACCAGTGTTTGCTTGTTTTAAGTAAGTCACACAAAGCTCTTGTCTCCCCCCTCTCTCTCTCTCTCTCTCTCTCTCTCTCTCTCTCTCTCTCTCTCTCTCTCCATAAGCAAAACTCCTCAAAAACGCCACGCCTCCATTCTTGCCAGTGTCAGTGGCT
>NW_004797345.1:1072799-1073996 GCF_000002075.1 Aplysia californica
ACACACACACACACACACAGGCTTAGACACACATTCACATGCACACACATACACGCACGCATACGCTCACACATGCACACGTACACAGTCACGCACGCACACACTCACACACGTGCACACACAAACACACGCACGTGCACTCACAGACAGACAGGCACACTCCTCACGCATCATTCTCGTGCCGCATTCAAAGGTTTCTTCTCGCAGTCTCAAACTCACTCTAATATGAAAGAAATATCTCCCGCTTCCCACAGTCTATCTTTCGTTTTTCCTTTCTCGTGCACTCTACCCACTTCTTCTACTTCCTTTGTTTCTCTCTGCCGTTTGTAACAGCTGACATCCCCCCTCCCTTTCATGGGGATTGTCGGAAGATGGTGGTTTGACTTTGATTTGTACTGTTTTGTTTTGGGTTGTTGTTTTGTATTCGGTTGGGTTGGGGGGGGGGGCAAACTGAGTATTATTTGCTGCAGATCACACATATTATAGCCACTACAGCTGTCGCAAATCAATTTTTTTTTTCCAGAAAATGTTCAAACTTAACTGTAAAATATCAAATTATGGGTTAAAACAAGGGCACGCCAGAAGTTTTTACTTGGTCTAGCTAGAGGCACAATATTGATTGGTCTATCTCCGTCGGAGACGTCTCAGAATAGATAGTGCGAGTTGTATCCCTCTCAGACCGGGTTGGACCTGACAAGATGGACAAAAGCCAGCTTCCTGGATCATTTAAATTACGTCGATGACGGTATACATTTATGTATTTTAAAATTAAAAAACAACAACATTTATTTAAAATTCTGTCTGCTCAGGGCCTATCGTATTTCTATCGCCAAAATATATTTTAGTTTTAACAAAAAATTTACAGCACTTGCAACACAATTAGGTCATTATATTTATATTAAGGGCCTAAGACTGGAGGTCTTACAAAAGAGTAACAAACACAAAAAGAAGGAGGAGAGATACGGACGATAAATATTTGTTAGGAAAACAGAAACAGACCATACCAGAGCACCCGCCAACCGCCCACAGCGCCAACTATAAACCATCTGACCCTGAAATCTGCAATGCGCTGCAATCTTCCGATTGGCTACTGACCAACGGTTTATCAACCGAACACAATCGTGACCTAGAACATTAAGACACACATACCATTTAATTATTTGATTTTGAAAGATTTATCACATTTTGCACCCCCCC
>NW_004797345.1:1074096-1076581 GCF_000002075.1 Aplysia californica
TTTTTTGGCGGGGGGGTCTCTTTTTTCGATTCTGCAGTTGTCATTCTTTCGTTGCAAAAAAAAGCCGTCCTCTAAGCTTGGTGGTGGGCAACTAAACTCGCACAAAAAGTCAAGGAACAAAAATTCAAAGAAAGATAACTGAAGAACAGTTTAACAAATTTATTCATTTTTTCCAAAAAGTTGCTTTCGACTCTTTAGATTAAGTGTGTACAATTTTCAGATTTCAACAAAAACGAGAAGTACATGTAAAATGAGTTTAAGTCACACTGGTCGGATTTCAAAAGTCTGAACAGCCATAGTTCTTCATGAACATGGTCAATAGTGGGTGTAGCCACCCCGTTTGATCTAACGCTCGGCACAGCGTCGACGTATGGACAAAACATGTCTTCGGAGGACTTGTTGCAGTAGGTTCTGCCCTTCCTGGACGAGGTAGCCAAGAGTTGCTTAAGGTTTTGTGCAGGAGAGTGGTTGTCTCTTATCTGCCAGTCAATGGGATCCCAAATGTTCTCTATTGGGTTCAAATCCGGACTACAAGCTGGTCAGTCCATGCGGGTGACAGCTCGCTGCTGCAGGAAGTCCCCAACGATGCGTGCGCGATGTGGCGGGGCGTTGTCGTCCTGCAGTACAGCCTGGTGTCCAATCTGTTGCAGGAGAGAAACAGCAAGGGGACGCAGGATTTCCTTCCTGTACCTTGCCGTGGTCAAATTGCCCTGTATATGGTACAGGGGGTCTTGTGGTAAGCTGAGAAGCCTCCGCACACCAGAACGGGCCCTCCGCGGTAGGGCGCCACCTGCTCTCCTCGGCGCCTTCAGACGTGGGATCCACTGTCTGGGTGCAGCAGGTTGAATCTAGATTCGTCCGAGAAGACTACCTGGTCCCACTGACATTGTGTCCACTGTGAATGGCGAGCAGACCACGCCCGACCAGCTGCTGTGTGGGGCAGCGTGTGCCTTGGGCGCCTGGCAGGGACACGAGAACCGAACTTGGCTCTACGGATACAGTTCCTTGCCGTCTCCTCGCTCTCGTGGACATTGGCTGTCCCCATAGTTGGTCCCTGGTGCCGTTTGCAGTAGTGGTTCGTGACGTCACGGCCTGTCTGACGATGAACCGGTCGATGCTGTCGTTGGTCAAACATGGCACCCTGGTTGAGGCCTTTCCTGGACCCTTCCGGCCGCTCGTCATCGTTCTTGCAGCCTCCATATGACTGATGGGGACACCCCAAGTCGATGTGCAACAATTGGCAACGTGGAGCCATCTTGGAGCCAGGCAAGGACTCGTCCTCTGTCGACGTCAGGCAGCGAGCGTCGTTGGACCATCTTGTTGTAATGAAACGTGGCTGAAAATCGCTGTCTTATAAAGGATTGTAAGGGAGCAATAATCACTGCTAAGACATCTGTTTAGCACGTGCCAAGCTTAGTCTTAGCTAACAGTCCCTGTGCCAATGTTGCTGAAGCAGAGAAATTTTGCCCATTTTTCATGATTTTCGACTGTGTTACAGAATGCCCTGCGCCGTCACTGTGAAGCTGGTGCGGGCAAATTTGCTGTACAGGCAAACTGTGTCTAGTCGACAGTGCGTGTGCCAAGTTTGGTTGACTGATTTTAACGAGTTTGTGAGATATTGAAGTTGACAGGTGAAAACACAAGCTGTTCCTTGACTTTTTTGGGCCAGTTTACTTATGATTTCAATCTTGCAAGCACACAGGATAAGCGAGTTACTGTGTCGAGTGTGTCCGTCTTGTGCTGAGCTGCTGCATCTTTATGAACCCGACTAATGAAGTGTTTCCATCTGTCAGCTGGGACATGTGGCACTCAGCCTGGGTTGACCCTAGCAGGAAGGGTCGAAGTCGGAAGGGTCCTTCCTTGTCGAGGCGGGTGACGATATATTGCTGAGCTCTGACCCACCGTGACGTGCTGGCTGCCATTGGCCCTGCGTGGTGTTGGGTCGGAGCTGATAATCTTGTTCGGTTTCATTGCAGACTCACTAGGACCTGCTGATGTTCATGTGGATGAATAAATGGTGAGAGTGCCGATACCGGTATGCGGGTGAAAAGTCGGTCAAGGACCCTTGCATGGTTGGCGCTACTTACCGTTATTGGACAACCATCAAAAAAATGTTAATATGGTTGTATAAAAAATGTAAATTAATTCTTTTAAAACTTACTTTTTATTTCGGATTTTTAAATACTTCAATCATTCTGACTTGCAAAATAATACCAAGACGTGCTGTGAACTAACGCGAAAACAACCATCTTGTTTTCCGCGCACTTGTATGACTTTATAGATCTAGATCTAATGCATATGTGAGTGCCACAAAACGGGTGTTTTTTTTGGTGAAAGATGAAGTCGTTAAGGTTTGTCGAGTGATCTACCCTTATATCAGATAGATAGATAGATAGCAGGGGCGGCTCGTGGGTCTAAAAGGTGGGCGTGCACAATTAAGCTATCTTAGGCTGAAGATAATCAAGGTCAGAGTAAATGGGATGGT
>NW_004797345.1:1078138-1080630 GCF_000002075.1 Aplysia californica
ACACACACACACACACACACACACACACACACACACAACACACACACACACACACACATGAAATAATCCTTGTGCATTACCAAACAAAAAACCCCAAACGTCCAAGTTTATAGTGGTTATTCATCAGAATGAAAATGTTAAGTCTGAAATAAACATCGGCAATCATGATTTGCCACTCATTTCTATGCTTGGAAGCTGGAAAAAAACCTATAATATTGTCATCATTTTCTACTTCTGTCCAAGCTCTCTAAGTAAGCTGATGTTGATCGACCCCTGCCTTATTTGCTTTCTGCTCTTTTTCAGTTGGAGCAAAGTATTATGTTCAACACCTTTATGTCTTTTCAAATACCCCAGAAACTGCATGCGTCTCTTCCTAAGTGTTATTTATGAGCGGCCCACCCTGGATTTTTTTCAGCATTACTTCGTTTGATTTCTTTTTCTTCTGTGAAATTCTCAACATTCTGGAAAAAAATCAGAGTACTGGTACCTGTTGCTTCAAGCTATTGTTTTAACCGTCTTCGGTTATTTCTTAGCATTCACAGTCGTATAACAGAGTTAAAGTTTTGCCATTGTTAGCATTTGCAATTTGTTTCGATTTGTTTGAGTAAATTGAAGCATATCGATACACCAACAATCACTTAGTACTGGGAAACAACAGGAAAGACAAATAGAGACAACAGAGGGTGGGAAAATAAATAGGACCTACCAGTGTTTCCCTCCAACCACTGAAAAAGTATGTGCCATGGTCTAAGCATTCATTTGCTTGGCGTTGGATTTCTTTATAGGGGGAGGGGGTTGTTTGTTTGTTTGTTTGTTTGTTTGTTTGTTTGTTTGTTTGTTTGTTTATTTGTGTGTTTGTTTCTTTGTTTTGGTGTTGGTGGTGGGGGTGGTGGTGACCAAATTGTTGAGAACGGTATGCAAGATTAAATTTGGTGTCAGTTCTCTTCGTTTTGGTGCCTACACTAGATCCTCTCAGACTGCCCCGGGTTGGGGGGGGGGGAAGGGGGCAGTAATCAACCTTCAATCTCAACTCCTAGCACAGGGTGGCCCAAATTTGGTAATAAGTCGTCATCAGGGTTCCTAACATTTATTAATAATGTATGCTGCTTCTACTAAGTGATGACATTGCAGAAAAATATCCAACCAGCTGATAACTGGCACGATCAGCAAACCAACCCTTTCGTGGATCCTGGAGAGGTGGGAGGAGCAACTATGGCATTGCATGCACTGCCTGCGATGATACCTATTCCCCAACCAAGGAACCAAGGAACCAAGGAAGTATTGCTAGTTTTTGTTACCCTATTTCTCTGCTACCAGAACTTCGAAACAGTGATAAGAATAAGGCAAGTAACCTCTGTATGAATACGTGAAGAAAAAATTAGAGGCTGCCTCAAGCCCGACGTTGTGTCTTTGGAAAAGACACTTTACCCGAATTTTCATCACTTCATGTATATATATATGAACTACACAACAACCCACCCGCACCTCATCTTACTGAATCACCACTTTTCAACATCATCATGGTCCTGCAAGTGTATTTTGGTGTGTATATTTAGGTGTATATATATATAAATGTATATGTGTGTGTATTTATATATTATATAATATATATAAATAATATACTTATATGATATGTTACAAATTCAAATATTTTGGATGCAATTATACAGATACAGGCATATGATGATGATGATGTGAATGACGACGATGATGAATGGTGCGGAAGTGGAAGAAAAATTCAGCCCGCAGCTAATGACCCCGCCCCCACCCCCGCCCCCACCACCTACAGACAGCCGCATATGCAAATCGCTGTTTATATTGAGGGCGAGTCGAATCAATAGGAGCAGCTGCTGTTGCCACTTTGATAACACAATTGTCGCTGGTAACACATTCCGCATCACACTGTTATTATATGCCATTTATGGTGTGCTTGCTAAGAATCGGTGTGTGTGTGTGTGTTTGTGTGTGAGTGTGTGCTTGCCCACAGAGCTACCACATGTTACAGTGTAGGACTAATGTGTTGTAGCTACTATTTCGTATCAAAGACTTGCTCGGTGGTCTTATGAAAAGCAAACTGTAAGTATGACTGAAATGTATTTCGACATTCCGTATCTTAAAAGTGATCCGAAGTTTTACTGTAGCTTCAGAATCATTTGTAGACTTATCGGGAGTTATCAGCTTAACTCATTGGGCTTTAAAGCGGAGTGGCTCGGAAGCAATTTTAATACATGAGAATAGAACAGTAGTTTAGGAGTGCGAATTAATACAGGGAAATATTAAGTTGACATTTTATGCAGCAATAAACGTTGGTCGTGCAACATCACAATACATTTAATATGTTCAAATGAATAGTCAAGAGCATACACACATGCACTTGCCTGTCCAAACGGTAACACACATACACATATATTCACACAAACATACTCACGCGCGTCGAGCACACACACATACATACATACATACATACATACATACATACATACATACATACA
>NW_004797345.1:1080854-1082504 GCF_000002075.1 Aplysia californica
GGGGGGCGTTCTTGTGACCCACATATGTATCGCCCCACATTGATGTGAGGTTTTTTTTTCTGAATCACAATAAGGTTACAGCACACTTTTAAAGAGGGTACTTTAAGTAATCCTTATGGGGCATCTTTACAGCACGTTTCACATTTAATTACTTTTCAGCTTTAGAGTTGTAATTCTACCTACTGCACTGTCCTATCCGTTTAAAGGTTCTCAATAATCCAACATTTTGATTTTGTCCAGGTAGCAGCTTTGTCTTTGATATCTTTTTCTGTTGTTGTTGTTGTTGTTGTTGTTGTTGTTGTTGTTGTTGTTGTTGTTGTTGTTGTTGTTGTTGTTGTTGTTGATGTTGTTGATGTTGTTGATGATGATGATGTTCTTTACGTTCTCCACTTGGCTTTTCATGGTGTGACTGTGGTCAAGTTTGACTCCTAGGTATGCCGGTTGTTCTTCTTTGGGATGATGATGATGATGATGATGATGATGATGATGATGATGATGATGATGATGATGATGATGATGATGATGATGATGTTGTTGTTTTTGTTAATGTTGGTGGTGTTGCTGTTGCTACTGATACTTTTGATGTTGGTGCTATAGCATAAATCAGCAGCGTTAGGGCTGGTACAATTCAGCTTGACACGATGCAATAGCAAGTGAACAGCTACAACAACAGTAACAACAACAGCAACAACAATAATAACTAAATGCAACAACAAAAGCATCAACGACAATTACTACAACAACAACAAACCAGTTACCGCTGATGTTTAACGTCCGTCTATGAGGATACGTGAATAATCCTACTGATAGGACAGGGAGTACGTGAAGGGCCATAATGTGACAAATGAGGTTATATCCATTATTCGAAATTGGGCCTTTTCTGCCCTAGATCAAAAGGGAATCTTGCATCTTTACTGTTTTAGAATGCTTGGTCACACAAAATGCCTCAAACGACTGTTTTGATTCGATTTAGTTTTGTGTTCACTTGCAATCATATCCTAGATGAGATATCTTTTTCTGCGTGTTCAATTATTTCCGAAAATGTTTATATTACATGTATTACCGCATTATGTCACAAAGCTCTTCAAATATTCCGAGGAAGCGAGGAAATAATGTAGACCGCAATACACTTCCAATCGTTAATATCTGAGCGCTTCGTAGCGAGCTTGTCAGAGAAGGTGGGTGGTTTGAGGATGATCTGGTTTAGTTTTCTTCTTCTTTCCTATCAAACATCTATCGTCCTTTTTTGTATTTGTTACTCTCTTGTAACACCTCATCTTCGGCACTTATATGACCTTATTGCTTATTGTGTTGCAAGTGCTGTAAAACTCTTACTAAAACTATACACTTATTAAAACTAAAACGGTCAGAGAAGCTGACAATGTCAACCCCGTCTAGAAATATCTTGTGGAGCTTGCATCAGCTAGTCATAGTTTTATCCTCTAGTCTACCTTGTCACGTCCCACTGACAGCAAGATTACTGACGCCTTAGACATGCCCTGTCTGATAATACGCAAAGAGCCGTTGATAAGAGTCGTGCAGAATGGAAACAAAGGAGTGATGTAAGGCTCTCGTTACTCGTCATCATCATCATCAAGCGTCTTGTCTGGAGCAGACATTGGGACACTTGCGGTTTAAACAGAGAGGGGG
>NW_004797345.1:1083226-1085620 GCF_000002075.1 Aplysia californica
TTTTTTTTTTTTGTTTTTTTTTTTTGTTATCTGTCCACCCTTTTCTTTTATTCAAGGCTCTTACGAAATGTGTTGTTGTTCATTGTGTTGTTAACTCCTTCACTGTCACGGCTGGTTTAGAATCGTATCATTGAGCTTCTGCGCGCTCAGGCGAATAGGTAAAAGTGCTGCTGTTTTTGTTGTTATCCATCCAGCAACAGCTGGGCTCTCGCCCTTCTGTCCAATGCCATGTAGTGATAAGTGCAGGTTTGCTTCAGTTGCTGTAAAGTTCCATAGAGTAGAGTGTGTTGTCAATGCTGGGTCTCGGAATGAGAAGGGTAGCTCTGATGTCATTTAGGGCTGTGTAGTGGAACAGGTGATCCACAGTCGCATATGTGTAGTCACACAAGGGACTCATTGGGGGAAGTTCTGAATGCATTCTGTTCAAGTGGAAGTTGAGCTGTATTCGAGCATGTTCTGCTCGTAAGCGGAAGATCGTGGTCTGTTTCTTTCTCTGTAGGTGGTTGATATTTTAATTCCGTTTTGTTGTAGTCATATGTTTGAAAATACCCCCAGTGGGTCGGGGGGATATAAATAGACCCACTGCTTCGTCTGCAGAAGGTGCAACCCCCTCAAAGGCGAAGTGTCGCACACGGACCCCAACCCTCTGGGATTCGTGTGCGACGCTTACTTTGGTGTATCTTCCTCTTCTCCTTCCTTCTTTCTTTCTCCTTCTATCTTTCCTCCCACCGCTGACCTCATGTGCAGAAAAAAGAGAGGCCACCCATCCCACAGATTGTTATTTATAAGAGTTGTTTTAAATCGCAAATATATTTACACTGAATTTTAGTATCTTAGCATTTTAAAGTCTAATTGTCGACATACCGTGCAGTGAACTGTTGTGAATGCTACCAACTTGTGTTTTGCGCGCTCATATGCAGTTGCGAGCGCCGTAAAACCCTGTACTACTACTACTACAGGCTGCAGAGATCTCACTGGAACTTCCTTTTGGGTACTGTATTAGTATTCCATATCCGGTTTTGGTTGTGCCTTTGAATCCTGAGCCGTCTGTATAGACGTGTATCCAGTCATCTGAATAGCTGTCGATTGTTTGATGTGGTGCAAGCATCAGCGTCACTGGGTCTGAAGATTTTGTGCTATTAATTATTGTTTCTGGGAGATATTGTAATGATTGTTTGTTTTTTTAATAAAGGTGGGGAGGGGTGTTTTGGTTGACTCTTTTGGTTTCTTTTCTGTTTTGTGGTAGATGGTGACTCTCCGTTAGTTGTGTGATGTGATGCATGATTGACTTTTTTTGAAATTCGTTTCTTTGGTTTCCATAATTATACTAATTTCCTGTTTGGGTGGTTAAGGCACATTCTTTTGGTTCTTTCATGTCGCTCCAAGTAGGTGTGGATCTCATGCCACCATTTATGAAACGAAGGGCATTATTTTGGACCTTCTTAAATGTGTTGCAAGTAGTTGTACTACACATTGTGAGTAGACTATTGCTGTATTCCAGGGAAGATCGGACATAACCAAGGTATAGAGTTCTCAGAGTTTGTTTGTCTGATCACCATGAACTGCTTGCGAGTTTCTTTAAAAGTTAGTCTTTTTTTTCGCCTTGTTGTTTACGTTCTCCACTTGGCTTTTCATGATGAGACTGTGGTCAAGTTTGACTCCTAGGTATGCCGGTTGTTCTTCTTTGGGGAGATTTTCATTTCCTATCTTCAGTTGGAGTTTTTCTTTGGCTGCTTTATGGCTCTTTGTAAAGATGGTGTATACTGTTTTCATACAGTTTATTTTTAGTTTCCTTTTCTGAAAGTAATTGTGGAGCCTCTTAAGGTCTTCATTTAATTACCCTGCTTCTACTACCGTGCTGTGATGTGTCTGCCAGAGAGCAAGATCATTAGCGTAGAGTGTCTTTTCGGATTTGTGCACGTCCGTTACATCATTGAAGAAGATCAGGAACAAAGTGCAACTCAGACAGGAACCTTGGGGTAGGCCTTCCTCAAATACTTCTCTTGAGGAGTGGGCATTGTTTTCCTTGGTTCCAATTTTTCGATCCGACAGGAAGAACTTGATCCATTTATATAGTTTGCCATGTATCCCGAAGTCCATCATTTTCATGAGTAGGCCTTTTCTCCTCACTCTGTCGTATGCCTTTTGGAGATCTACAAAAATGGCGACACTGTGTTTAGTCTCCTGAAAACCATCCTGGTTGTTTTGACTAAGTTTAAAAAGCTGATGCTTTACTGATATGCGCAAAGGCATATGGACAAACAGACATACTTATGGACAGTCACTCAAACAAGCCGTCAAGTTATTCGCATAACTAAACAGTTTTGTTTTGTGTGTGCGTTGTATATAATTACGGAGGGGAGAAGAACACACTTACACACACACACACACACA
>NW_004797345.1:1085764-1087655 GCF_000002075.1 Aplysia californica
GGGGGAGAGAAGAAAGAGAGAGAGAGAGGGGGGGAGAGAGAGAAGAAAGAGAGAGAGAGAAAAGAGAGAGAGACACAGAGAGAGAGAGAGAGAGAGAGAAGATCTGGAAAAAAATGTTAACTAACCAGTTGTTCAGGCTACTTATGATCGTTTGCGTTGGTGGTCCTGGATTGTTGTTTTTTCTTCGATTTTTCCTGACAAACTTATTTCCAGCCCTTTTTCTGTACACATGCCCCATGGCTTTCTTTATTGTCTCAATGAATTATCTTGTCATGTTTGCCATTGTAGAATTTCATGGTTTGTCTTCTTTTCTGTCCATGATGTTTTCAGCATTCTCCGTATGAACCACATTCCTGCTGCTTTCAATATTGTTTCAATACAGTTGTTGATTGTTCTGTTCCTATATGAAGGAACTGACCTGCAACACACCTTTAATGTTCTGTCTTTATACATGTATAATCTTTGAAAATTTATGCTGTTTTTTTCTGTTTGTTTGTTGAGTTGTGTTTTTAAGGGGGAGGGGGGGGTTATGGACACACTTCTTTTGGTATGCAACTGACTTATAGGAATCTCTTTTTTGTGTGTTTTTTTGTCTCTCCAGCATCATACGGCGATATGAACATCACAAAGGTTCGACCACCAAATGATATTTGAACCTAAGAAGGTGAAGGAGAAGCATTACAAGAAAGATGGGCAAGTACCGCTTCGTTTTCTTTTTGTAAAACCTTTATGCACTGTTTTCTCCCCTACAGTTTTACTGCCGTTTATTTTCCCAGTTGTTTCCCTTCACATTCGTTGTCGCAACGTCATTATTCATAGAACGTGCAATGTACGCGAGAAGTTTTGTTTGAACGGGTACATGTAGATTTCTAACCCACCCCCTCCCCAATTCTCTTTTAAAAGGGGGGGGGGGGGGTTCGCCGTCAGAAAAGAAACCCTGGTAATCTTGTTTTTCAAAAAGATATACTGATTATGCGAAACAAAGGTAGCTCTTTGTGAAATCTTTTTACAAAAATGAAACTAGTTTTTAAACCACTCACGCCCATGTGGCTGCATGGCTTCATTCTATGATTTCAGAGTCTGTTCCACAGCCTAGCACAGGACCAGACCGTGGTGACCCCCCGGGGCGGTGCTACAGACTGAAGTGTCTTTAGGCCTTTCCCAAAGTGGGAGTCATTAACATCTCGAGTTCTTCTGCGCAGTAGAATTGTAATGGTAAATGGGCTGATTCATCAATTTCACGCTCATAACAGTGCCTGAACTGCTGCTTTTTCTTTCTTAATCCTTACTATTATCATTTTCCTCTACTTCTTTTGAATGTTTGTCACACTTTTGTGACCCACTCTTTCCGGGGTGCCTTGATAGTCGAAGCAGACTTTGTGCTGTTGAAGCTAGAGAGGTGAGCACAGTAAGTCTGATTCCCTGTAAGGACTTCTCTGTTGATATTCACCCTTTGGCGCTCATATGACCTTATGCAGCTGCGAGCGCCCTAAAAACCTCTACTAAAACAACAGACTGCGGTGATTAAAACACTCACAGCGATGGAATTTGACGCCAACCTCATACCCAGTGCACACTGCCAATCGAATTCGTCGTACTGAGTCGGAACCGATCAGATTGTCCTCAGTGAAGGGGCAGAAGCTTCCATTTTGACACAATTCGATATCTGAAAAGCAGACAGCTCATCGAGAATTATTCTGATAAAAATGAAATTAGTTTTCAAGCAACCCACTCTGTAAAGTTTTTTATAAAGTAAAAGATAAAGACAATCGAATTTAGTTTGAATTCGGACAAATTGCTCTTCCTTGATATACGTAGCAGCTGTTGAAAAGTAGCATAATACGAGTTTTTTGTCTGACGTTCCGATTCCCATTTCATGAAGGGGGGGGGG
>NW_004797345.1:1087755-1090419 GCF_000002075.1 Aplysia californica
GGGGGGGGGGGAGACAGTTCGGTTAAGCCATAAAAAGCAAGGGTTGAGGCTTTTTATATCAGAATATTATATTGTGTACATCTCATACAAAGGTCAAGGAGAATAGGTAATAGTGAACCAGAGAAAGAAAGAAAACGTAACGCAAATGATACTAGAGACGCCATGAACCGCCCAGTACAGTTGTTTGCCTAGTTCTAAATAAAGATATCCGCGGTGAGAAAGCAATGTCATCGTGCTGAAAGTACTGGCAAAGCTTACGTCAGTCCTTTCTGTCAAGACTAACTTGAAAACGTACTGCACGCACGCACGCACATGTCTAAATTGTTCACGCAGAATGCAAGGCCCGTACCAGCCAAGTGTAAGTCAACCACAGTGACGGGGACGCAAGTCATGTCGGGAGCCCCAAGTCGTGTCGGGAGCCCCTTCGAGCAAATGTGAAGCTTTTCGACGGCTCACATCAATGTGTACATTTTTCTTTTCCAGCAAATATCACTCTTGGAGAGTCGTGGTGAACAATCTCTTTTAAAGTTTAGAAAAGTATGTAAATCTTTTTTTTTTTTCCTTTTTTTTTCGTTTTTTTTTTTTTTTTTTTGCCTACTAGCTTGCTTCAGCTTTGTAATTTTGTATACGAATTTATAACCACCCTCATAGTTCATGGTTATGTTCTATTTTATCCATTTACTTTGTTATGGGTTTGATCTGGCAGCCAGTGAATGACTTAGAGAGAAAGGAGAGAGAGCGAAAGAATGAGAGGGGGGGGGGGGAGAGACTATGAAAGAGAGAAAAAGAGAGAGCTCGGGGAGGGGCCGATTTTGAGAAGCAATAGCAGGTGAAAACATACTTTCACTTTCTTCTTATTGGAGGTGAATGAAGGATGGTATTGTCTTATATAACTTTTCTGTGACTGCAAGCTTAGCTCAATACCCCAAAATCCAGCCCACAAATGTGTCTTTGACCTTCCCGAAGATCTAAAAACTCTATCCTCCTTAGGAAATAAAGTAAGTCCTTTCGGAATAAGAATCCAGAACGATCTCAAAGACATTGATTTTTTCTGAAGACATAATCGAGCCCTTTGCCATGTCCAGCATACCTCCATGGCATTTAACCAAACCAAACATAGATACTAGTCTTGAAAAACACAACAAAAAGTCTACAGACAAAACTACATACTTAAACTCATACAAACAGCTAATAAATAGATACCCTGAAGCAGAGAAACTCTTTACAGACGGATCCAAAAATGATTCCTCAGTAGGAGCTGCTGCCTTTGCATCGCCACACAGCTTAAGCTTAAGCTGTACATTCCAACTCACAGTTTAAGGTCATCAGCTGACAAAAAGAAATTTATTTTGCTTTCTATGAAACTTAAAACAATGAGTGAAAGGGCATTTGAATACCAAGGCCCCAAGATCTGGAAAGCTTTACCAAGTACTTTAAGAGAGATCAAATCTTTTGATTCCTTCAAATGTCAGCTGAAGTCGTTTCTGTTTTTAAAATAATAAGATGAATATTTGGAGTAATTTTCTTTAGTCAGAACAAAACGTTTTATGTTACTGTTGTACGTTGAACTGTATTGTAAAGCTCTCAGAGCCTGTGTACTTTAATCGGGATTGAGCGTTATATAACTGTCATTAATTTATTAGTAGTATTATTATTGTAATAAAGAAACCAGATCTGAAAAAAATGTGTATGAATAACAAAGGTTTTCTTCTTTTTTTTAAATGCCCCCAACGCAGTGTGTCTTCAGAATATTCAGAAATGTATGCCCTTTTTTTGGGGGGTAATGTAGATGTTTTTTCCGGCCCCGCCGACCCAATTTGGTTCATTTAAAACCCGGGTTTTTACCCCTGACAGCGATGTCACCGTGATGAAAAAATCTATGTTTGTTTGTGGGGGGGGGGGGGGGGAGAAGAAGAGAGATGCAAGAGTAAGAGAGGGAAACACACACACTGACAGACTGAGAAATAGAAAGTGTAAGTACGTGTGTGTGTGTGTGTGTGTGTGTGTGTATGTGTGTGTGTGTGTGTGTGTGTGTGTGTGTGTGTGTATGTGTGTGTTTGTGTGTGTGTGTGTGTGTGTGTGTTGTGTGTGTGTGTGTATCGTGTTATGTGTATGTGTGTGGGGAGCGAATTTCGTTTGCTTTGTCTAATCCTCCATCTTGTTTCCTACTTGCAGGCGATAAGATTCCACTTATCCACTCTGGCGGCCAAAAGCCATCACTTCTCTCGTTGTCCCGGAAAGCCAACAAAGAGACAGAGAAACCAGAGGATGATAATCAAGGTCAAGGCCAAAGCTATGGAACGTATGATGGCGGCACTGATCCTGGTGGTGAGTTTCTTCTTGTTATCTGTGCCTTGAAATGTTCAGTTTCCGTTTACTTTTAAACCTTTTTTTGCTCTGGTTGTTTTGTTTGTTTGATTGTTATTGTTTGTTTGTTTATGTATCGTAATTGCTCTTTAATGAATTCGTGATGATGACGATGACGATGACGATGATGATGATGATGATGATGATGATGATGATGATGATGATGATGATGATGATGATGATGATGATGATGCAAAAGGTGTTGGTTGTTTCTTTTAAATTCACCCCAGGGCAGGGTGTGTGTAAAACCTTTACAGACGCGTGCACACACACACACACACACACACACACACACAC
>NW_004797345.1:1093270-1095609 GCF_000002075.1 Aplysia californica
GGGGGGTACACGTGTCAGCTTTTTCCTTGAGAGTAAGAAAAATGCGATGCTTACCCCGAGAGAGTCTGGGGATATTAAAAAATGCGCTTTTCTACTAACACGTGTCCCTGTTCCTTCCTATTCACAGTGCAGCAGTCTCGGTGATATTGGACTGAGCTCTTGTTCCGCACTTGCTTTGCTGTACTTTGCATTCTATGGAAATCTGGTCGTGCCAAAAGACAGACCAACATCCCCCCTCCCCACTCTCCTACGCACCCCGCACTTTGCACCCCGCACCTCACCCCAACCCCTAAAACATGGGTTGCGTCTGGAATGATACTCGGTATATCTTGACAATCGCATTCTTACACTCTTACAAACAATAAACAGGGTATGGCTACACTATAGCTTCACGTGAATTCCAACACTTGGGCGCAAATAAGGACATCTCTGGTCACGCAAGTGTCAAATTTTGAAGATGCGATAATGATTGTAGACGAGTGCATTCCTCCGGGAGGGAAGAAAAGTATTTATGGTCGAAGGAAGCCATTAAAAAAAGGTTTATTGTTGGGGAAAAAGGGGGAGGGTTGAGAACTCGTTCGTTCCCTTAAACTTCGCACACTTTGGGCCTGGCGAACCTGCTCGTTTCCAAGACAATGTGTTCTCTTTTTGAAATGACTTTTGAAATGAAAAATGGCATCCCGCATTTCAAAGTCTTTCAGCAAAAAAGTTGTTCTCGTGCAAAATCTGTTTAATAATCAAATTGTCAATGATTTTTTTGTCTCCTTCCCTGCCGATAGAAACGGATATAAATCTCGGACACACGCAACTGACGACTCGTATGCACAATTTGGTGAAATAGAAATTTCACAGCTTTCTGGTTCAGGAGATAGCTATTGAAAGGATTGCTTACTTAAAACTTATTTGTATGTATGGTATGGGCATTTTTGTGAATTTGTATGGCATGTTATTTGTTACCTAAATTAGCCCACTATACTTTTCGTCAGAATGACAAAACCCCGACATATCGGTTATCACTCCCTTTCGCAATAAGAACTGCAGTGTCAAGGGGAAGGGGGGGGGGGCTGTCATACAAACAAAAGATAACGAATTTCTATTGGGTAAAAAGCGAAACTTGAGCCACGGTCCAACTTCCTGAATGGAAAGGTTTTGTTGGGGGTTTTCGTTTGTTTGATTGTTTGATTGTTTGTTTGTTTGTTTGTTTGTTTGTTTGTTTGTTTGTTTTCTAAAACATTGTGTAGTTGGGTGTAACTGAATTATTAGGACCAAAATGTAAGCATAGAGAGAAACTTCGGGAGACGTGCCCTTGAAATCAGCCAAGAAACGGAAGAAAAATACCCGTGTTAAAACCGCTCAACGTTTGAAGGACACGTTAGGGGAAAACTTTAACCAGAACACGTTGTTTTCTTGAACCTGACGACTGATGCCCGTGATCTTTCAGATTTTACGGGGCGGTTGGCGGGTGTTATTGTCTTGCCTTTTTTAAAAAAATAATTCTGCTGTGTCTGTTCACCCTGCCTTTTCCAAGATTTATTTGTTTGTTGTCCTTTCGGCGTGCGTCTCTTTAACTTCATAATGCTATTCCCTGCTCCATTCAAAAAGGAGTACAATATATATATATATATATATATACATATATATATTGATCGTTATATATATATATATATATATATATATATATATGCTACACATTGCGATAATCTCTCTGTCGGTAATCGAAAGCAGATACAGAGGTAGATGATGGTTAATGTTTTACTCCCCTACAGATATAATTTAGATCACAAGAAAATTGTATGGACTGGCCCTACCGTTCCGTTTAGGCCGAAGTTGGGTGCGATTGTTCATTGGTAAAAACTCCTTTGGCCTTGTTACACTTAGCTGTTTTTAGATTATCAGAGTATCAGTTTTCTTTTTTGTTGTTATTTGTTTATGTGTGTGTGTGGGGGGGGGGGGTTGGTAGTACTTTACTGTGCTCGCAACTGCGTAAGGTCATATGAGTGTCTTCGTTAAATTTCATGCCCATGGTACTCACGTTATCAGACAACGGGTCGATGTATGACAAAATTTTCTTTAAAAATACCTGGTCAGCTGGTATCGACACTCTGGAATTGATGAGCTCACCAAGATAAGGTTATTTTGAGGCCATTGCCTCAGCTGTTTTTTCAGGTGAACAACCTGATAATCAAATAGCAATGACACGATTTTGTAATACCTGTATTGATACTATCTGTTGATATGCAGGCCATGGGCAACAAATAAGTAGACCACAACAAAGTTTGAAAGCGAAGTAAAAAGGAGGGTCGAATTATTTCTTCTTTCCTAAATTATTTGTCCCCTCA
>NW_004797345.1:1101199-1108643 GCF_000002075.1 Aplysia californica
TTGTAATACCCAATTTGACGCAGATTCACCAAAAATAGGTGGGACCCCCCTTAAGGCTATTTTTAAAAACCTTCGCTTTGAGCCCAAATTTATGGCAAATAATGTACATTTTCTGTAGAATTTGCGTTTCTTTTGGCTACTAGAAATTTGGGCTTTCGACAGGATTCACATCAAAATCGTGGAAATGTACTTAATACAAGATAGCACTTAGCTTACGATAGAAAGGGGGTTGGTTCTTCTTATATGTTCTGTATGCCTTTCTTTTTTCTATTAAAAGTAACACTTTATAAAACACACAATGTGGGACTTATCACAGACGAGACACTTGGCTCTGAGGTCTGGACACCGGGTTTTTATTTAGCAAGATACGTGATTATTACACCCCCATTGACACAATTTATATCATTTAGGAGGCGGCTCCGACAATGCCTATCAGGACCATTCGAGAATGAAAAGGTACACTGTCCCAACTGAAAGACCGAGATACTCAATGAAAATTCTCCCCACATAGGACTCGAACTCGGGTCTGTGGGTGGTTAGCGGATGCTCTGGTGTGGTTTGCTCCTTCTTTCCTATCAAACATCTGTTGTCCTTATCTCCCCTTCTTCTTTTTTATGTTTGTTACTCTCTTGTAACACCTCTAATCTTCTGGCGCTCATATGACCTTATGCAGTTGCGAGCGCCGTAAAACCTCTACTAAAACTAAAACTGAACTCGGGTCTTCTGCGTTAAACGGTGAAGCGTCTGGCCGCTACACAATGTAGCGTGTACACCGAGGTGAAAGAGATTAATTTGAGATAGAAGAGTGAAACAATCCAGGAGGTACTTGGATTCGAGCTTCCAACTTCAGAGAAGGTCATTTCGTTTCGTATCCTACTGCATCAAAGCGATCAACAAACCCAAAGATCTTCGTTGCGTTCCCCAAACTCAGAGCTGATATAAAACATTGTCTATGGGAATATGACATTGCCTATGTTCTTCTGTTCAGTTAATGGGATGAGGATGTTTAAGCAGAGAAACCTATGTGTCTCTGTTCGTCAAACATATGATAACAGAATAATTAAAACTATTCTTGCTCTTTCAGACAGTCCAGTCCTTCCCTTTTTTGGTCGAACACACATTTCTGTTTATTCGTCAGCTCACCTTAACATAACGTATTTTTGGTCTTTTAGAAAACACGTCCAACTTTATAAAACGTGTGCTATCTCAAAGCTCACGTCATCGTTTCTCCACACCATTATTATAATCTTGCTACTTTAGACAGCGTGTCTTCCTTTCTGTCAAACATGGATAATCACTAAGTGTTCAAGACAGCCTCTCATTATTCAGCAATTGCCTCTGATCCTTGGCGAAGACTCAAATTCGGGAAATTCATTTAAAACTTGAAATTCTACTATTTCAGACTTTGAGTCCCCAACCTCCATGAGATTAATCTGAGTAACACCATGCGTATACATGTATATTGGCTTGGGAATGGGGTTAAAACCCTCTGTCCATGGTTTTTGTTGTGCGCCTTTTGAACAACATCGATCCTATTATTATAATACACTATGAGCGGGAGCTGTGGTAAGGACAGAGCTCTGTCTTTGTTGTCCCATTAACTGTATACTCTTTCTCTCTTTCTTTTTTTCTTTTTTTCTGTACTTTTCTCTTCCCCCTCCCCTTCTCTCTATCTATCTATCTATCTATCTATCTATCTATCTATCTATCTATCTATCTATCTATCTATCTATCTATCTATCTATCTCTCAGCTCGCTTTCGAAACTGTCTTTTTAAGCGTTCTGATCATTCAGGCAACACAAGGGAGAAAAACAGGTTACATCTTTCAAAAACGAATACATTGGAGACCCCAGACAGATTGCATTATTTCGTCATCCAACTTTCCAGAACGTTCTTTAAAAAAGTAGAGAAGTAAAAGATAGATTGATAACTAGACTGACAAACCAACAAACAGACAGGCAAACAATTAGACCAACATATTAACGAACAATCATATACCTAATCTCAGCGACCTTATCTTTTGTTTTCCCATTTCGTGTTCCACCCCTTGTCTTCGCTTACTCTTTACCCCATAATGACCAAACTTAACCATTCACATTGTCAGATCCCCCCTCCCCCCGCCCCCTTTTCTCGCGGTTCTTCCCCTTGCCTACCCAAAAACAGACCCCAAAAAATTGCGACCATTTTTTTTCCCAAGACTCGACTATATTACGTCGCTCACTCTCGACGCGGCTACTTTCGCCCCAGCGCACATCTTTCCGGGAATCGCTTCTTGACTCGTTCCGAAGAGGTGAGCACTGTCCAAACTGTCAGCTAGTGGATTCTAGTGGTTTCTTTCTTCATTCTAAGACCAGAGAGAGGGGAAAGGAGTTCATGGGAAAGGAAGCCACAGAACGCACTGCTGAATAAACGTGAGCAGTCATGATCAGTTCATTTTTTGCGGCTAACCGGCCAATATAATTTGGATTTTTCTGTAATATGATTGGTGAGTGCCCTCCTTTTTTCTGGTTTGTCGTCTGGGTTTTTTTTCACGGATCCTCGTGGATATTTCTCTCTGCACCAGACCCGTGTGCTATTATTATTGTACTGAATTTATTTTCACGTCGCTGGTGTTGGCACTGCTATTGTAGTTATTTAGCCGTTGTTTCTTCAGCTCCTGCTTCTGCTACAGGTGTTTTCTTGTTTTAATGTAAGTATTTTACGCCTCCCTTGAGACAATTTAGATCTTTTAGGAGGCTGGCTTTGAACCTGCCTTCCAGAGCCCACCCGGGCTGACAGGGATACATCGTTCTAATGGAAAGACTGAGGTACCCGATAAAAAAATTTCCCCAAACGAGAATCGCACAATGTCGCGTGCCTGCAGTGGTCTGCTAATTTTATTTTTTTGTAGTAAGCGGATGGCTGGGGAGAGTGGTTTGAAGATGCTGCATCTCTACGGTCCCAGCTTTTTTCAGTTTTTCTGCTCTTGTTTGATTCGGTTCCTTTAATAGAATTGGGCTCCTATCGTGCTAACTGACCGAAAATTGAATTTCAACTATATTTGACCATATAACGTCATGGGTTCGAATCCCGTCAGGGGTCCAACGTTGTGTCCTTGGTGGGAAAGGCGCTCTACATGAATGTTTCTCACTTCACCCTGGTAGGAATGGTTATAGACAACGAAATATCTCGTCAATTTGTTTGTGTTTGAGCTCTTGATCAGCTGCTCGCACAGTATGTTTCTGAGTAGCCGAGAATGTTTCTGAGTAGCCGAGAATGTTTCTAAGTGTTCTAGGATCTACTGGGGTAATAATACAGTGTAAAGTGCATCGAGCTTGCTGTGGAGCAAGGATGTGCGCTATACAAATGCTATTCCATTATTATTGTTCTTGTTGATTCTGTTCATGTTGATGCTGTTTATGATGGTGGTGGTGGTGGTAGTTTTGTCGCTGTTGACTCAAGGGCTCCACGTTCACCGGGTAAATTTCCACTTATGCACAGCTTTGAGTATGCTAATAAGGTCATTTTTTGCCTGTTTGGCTTGTTTCATCGCAAGTTGCGTGATATCTCGCAGTCGAGCAAAGTGCAAATTTTTCCTAATATTATGCTCGAGACCTCAGTGTATTTTAACATGAATAATGCTCGCTTGTTCTTCATTTTCGCTGACAATTTAAACAATCGTCCGTGATAAGTGTGTGTCTTGTGTGACAAACGTGGCATTTCATGTATGTGTTTGGACACAAAGTAGATGATATAGGCGGCAAGCTTCCGTCCTTGCCTGACAGGGCCAACTCGGGCTGAGAGGGACACAACATCCTTGTGGATAGACTGAGATACTTAATGAATATTTTCCCCACTCGCGAATCGAAATTGAGTCTCCTGCGCACGACAGCAGAATAGCTAACTGCCACGCTACAAACGCCAATTCTGCCAGAATAGGAGTTTAAGAGGAATTTTAAAAATCCATTGTGGGTTTTTTTTTCCTTAGAAAGGGGGGGGGGGTATGGTTGCTGTTATCTTTTCAACAGGACTATTCCTTAACTTTTAGCGAGCATCTCTGTTTTTCTTCTGGGCTGTGGTATTTATTTCTGTCTTTTTTTTGCGGGGGAGGGTACATCCATTCGTATCGAAAGAGGATAATGCACTGCACTGTTGTCGTAATCTTTAACTGCTTGGTTGGCTGAGGTTCAAACAAAGTGGCTATTAGTGTGTGATGATGTTTCATGATCCTGCCTTCTGGCTCTCTTTTTGGCGGGCTCGTCGTCTCTCTCCCTGTGTCTGTTTTCTTTGTGTTAACAGAAACTGGTGTCCTGTATGCAGACCAATTGTAGACCACGGCCTTTGTCAATCTATATGTAACGTCCTCCGGCCTCTTTTTACATATCGCGTCCTTGAAATCGGGATGGAAGTTTGGTTTCCCGACAAGTTGTGCGCACTCAACAGTTTTTTGTTGGCCTTCTTTATTGGGGGGGGGGGGGGAGTCTTGAGGTTTTCTGTCATTTTTAGAAGAGGTTGGGGTGAATCCAACTTGAGTTCATCCGACAGCCCTAATAGTGGGTGGTTGGTGGGTACTCTTGTTTAGTTTACTCCTTCTTTTGTTTCAAGTATCTATCATCTTTATCTCTCCTCCTTCTTGTCTATGTCTTTTACTCTCTTGTAACACCTTAAATCCGCCGCACTTATTCTGTATACACGTATGTGTTGCAAGTGCCGTAAAACTTTTACTTAACAAATTACGTGACGGGCTTAACACAGCCACTTTGGAAGCGTCGCTCGGTAGACAAAGAATTACTGGGCTGGAAAATGCTTGAGATTAGCACGAAGTTGCGAGTCCTGGCGCCCGTATCCTTCGTTACCGGAAAGAAGAAAGCTAGTGTTTAACTACGAGCCTGGGCAATTCAGAACTGGCGAACCTGTAATGCCTCAAAAGGGATTCGAACCAGGGCACCAGCAGAGAAGTCCAGAAATATACTATTTGAGCGCGCGACGCACCCCATTCCCCCTCCCTTTCCCCTTGCGCAGACAGACTGAACTAAAAAGAAAGTACAGCTTAAGATAACACGCCCCTTGCAAATCCTTTTTAAGCCCACCGCCCCACCTCGTTCTCCATAACCATGCGCTCAAATAAAACAAGTCGTCAAATTTCAGTTTGGTCATGTTCTTTCATCCGCTTTGGGGAATACACATGCCTTTATTTACTTTGCTTAAACATCTGGACTTTGATGACTTTACACTGTAAATTACACTGCCTGTAACATTATCTAAGTCGGCAGAATTTGATCTGATCGCCCTGTGTTCCTGGGCATTTGTCAAGGCTGAAAGTTTTCTCTTTTTTTGTATTAACTCAGTGATATGGAGTATTACTGTTGTCAAGAAGAGGTAAACTTAAGAGTGCACAATCACGAGCAAGACGCACGTGTGTTTGTATGTATGTATGTGTGTGTGCGTGTGTGTGTGTGTGTGTGTGTGTGTGTGTGTGTGTGTGTGTGTGTGTGTGTGTGTGTGTGTGTGTGTGTGTACGTGCGTGCCTGCGTGGGTGTGTGCGTGGGTGCGTGCGCACGCGAGTCCCGCGAGTCGGGTGCGCACGTGTATGGCTCACTGATAATAAAGGATGATTTGGCAAAAGTGCCCACTCCTTTCCAATGTACAATCGCTCCCAAACATACCGCAATAGCACTCGTTACGTCCCGCAATAGCACTCCTTACGTCCCGCAATAGCACTCCTTACGTCCATGCCAGTTGAACGACTTTGTTTCCCTGATGAAAACATTGATATTTTATGTTATATTTCTTCTCTGTGGCCTTGGTATGACCTGTTCGAAACCTCGATACACGTAAGCTTTGTCATGTTTTACGTCACTGTCACAAGCATTAGCCAAACTCATTTCCAGTACTCCCTGTCTAAGCCTGTTGGGGGACCACATGACTGATATTTCAAGTCAAAGGAGACAACTTCGATGATTGTATCAACTGCTCTGTAAGACTGCGTATAATGTCACTTTCGAAATTACGTACGGCGGAATCTTCAGTCGATATGCGTTCTTGATATCCGGAAATAGGAGCACAGTATGTCCCCACGGTCTTTGCGCACCTTGTGGGGTGCACTTTGCGAAACGAAGAAAAGATACAATGGAGCTGGGAATGTTCATATAGAAAACGACACCTTCATAAAATCTTCGCGCTTTAGAAAAATAAGTTAATTTAACAATTGTAACATGTACCATCACATTCTTCTAAATATAATGGCGCCGAAGCACCAAGACCTTTCTTTTCACCCTCCGTTGCCCTGATTTATGACGTCTGCGTGCCTTTTTTTGCACACGAATCCCCAGCCTAAATGACCAAGTGGGTGGTTTGCTTCTTTTTTCCTATCAAACTTCTATCGTCTTTATCTCCCCTCCTTCTTTTTTGTGTTTGTTACTCTCTCGTAACACCTCTAATCGTAGGCACCTATATGACCGTATTATGTTGCGAGTGCCGTAACACGTATTAAGACAAATAAATGACCATCGCATTGTAAGACATATAACATTTATGTTTCTTTCTTTCTCTGTGTGTATGTCTCTCTTTGTGTGTGTGTGTGTGTGTGTGTGTGTGTGTTTATGTGAGTGTGTGTGTGTTTGTGTGTGTGTGTCTTTCTTTTTCTGAAGAGAGTGGGGGAGGATGAGGATAGATAGAGAGAGAGAGGGAGAGAGAGAGGGAGAGAGAGAGAGGGGGGGAGGGAGAGGGAGAGAGATAGAGTACCGTGGGTAATGTTTTAGAGTGTGATCGCTCCTTAAGAAATCCTTCAACATCTTCTTCTCGTAGATGTGTTGATCCGTTCCGCCCCTGTAAAAATCAGTCCATAAAGATTGTGTCTTTTTTTAAGAGGTGGGGTGTTTTGTGTTCGTTTGTTTTTGGATTGGGGTTTGTTTTGGGGTTGTTGTTTTTGGGGGGAGGGGGTGTTTTGTGTTGTTGTATTTTGTTTAATTTTTTTTTTTGGGGGGTTTGGATCTATCGCTTGTTTTGATTTGTTTTTGTTGCTTTTGTTGTCATTGTTGTT
The DNA here is from genome assembly GCF_000002075.1 of Aplysia californica. NCBI lineage: Eukaryota > Metazoa > Mollusca > Gastropoda > Aplysiida > Aplysiidae > Aplysia > Aplysia californica. The sequence goes on from NW_004797345.1 coordinate 1,108,222, forward strand.
ATTGTTGTTGTTGTTTTTGTAGGGTATTTCTTTCTGGCACAAAAGGTTCGGACTTTCCAATATCTTCCGGCCATAACAGATGTGGGCGTTATCGTGCTGACCGCAATACTCCACAGCTCGTTTTCCTGAAAGGAGGAAGATGATGAACAGAAAAGATACCTTGAAACCAGTAGGACTAAATTACCATGCGCAAAGAAAAGTAGAAATACGTAATATTTACATACGCATCATGTTACCCAACAGTACTCTCTCGCATTGGTGAACTAGACGGAAAGGGTAGAGGGCAATGTCAATAGGGGAACGTCCAATTACCCACAATACTAGGCAGAGGGTAATATGTCACCAAATATGACATGATAGAAAGAAACTGAGAGAAAAGGAGAGATAGAAAGAGGGGGAGGGAGAGAGAGAGAGAGAGAGAG
>NW_004797345.1:1110060-1127848 GCF_000002075.1 Aplysia californica
GTGCGTGCGTGCGTGCGTGCGTGCGTGCGTGAGGACGCAGGTAAGCGTCTGTTAGGGGGGAAGCCAAGATCGAGGGTTGTGTGAAAAGGACGACAGAAAAAAGCAAATCCTGACTTTAAGATATGTATGTCTACTAAACTGTGTCGATTATGATCAAAGCCATGTAGCGTCTTTGCCTAGTGGAATAATTGCCCGCACTCTCAGACATGAGACGCTGCATTATATACAATAACTAGCATATATGGAAAAATAAACAACAATGGAAACAAACCTCTTATGCGAGGAATAAAGTATACGCTCCAGATCTATATTCTTAATCAGAAATATGAACTTAAACGTCATTGATGAAGAAAAAAAAACAATAGGTATATTTGATATTAAACTAAATCTGAATATTTTGATAAATCTCTGTCAAAAGCTAAGTGTAAAACTGTGCACGCCATTTTGGAAAAGTGACGTATTATGGAGTCTCCCACTGAGCAGTCGCTATGTACAAGTCTCGAGTTTCTTTGTTTTTCTAACGTCGGAACAGGTCAACGCTACATGCAAACGTCCGTCTCTTTTGCAAGGCAGTGCTCAAAGACAGAGGTTTCAAATGGAAAATATCACTTTTCCTTATTTCTGATGGTCATCTTCGTACACCCCCGTTTTATCCAGTTCTACTTTTTCAGAGATGAGCGTCTATTCCTTTACAAAGGCTGGGTATAACGGTCCTAAGAAAATGTGTATTTTTTCTGGCTTTGATCACCGCTTTGGGCGACGTCTGAGGTAAAACCTTTGGACCACGAGTATATTTATACAACCTACACACGATAGAAAATACATATTTTCACACAGCCGACGTGACCGTGCATTAACAGAAGAAAAAAAAAACCTCACCGTCATCTTTGCTTTCTTGCTGACACCGCCGTATTTTCTATACACGACTTGCTCAGCATATGTTTATTTTCATGAGTGGGCAAGTAAATGTTTGAGGCGACACATGAAGGTCATTTGCTTTCAGCTTTCAGCCAAAATGATGGTCCAGTAATTAGATGTCAACAAACTATTCATTACAAACGTATCAGTCTCACGATTTGCTGAAAATTGTAAAGACCAAAAAGTGAATTAGTTCATGTGCGTGATGCAACTTGAGTTCTTGTTTCTTTTTCTTGATACTGCCAGCGCTACGTGTTCATCGAAAACGTCACCGGTTGGACACCCCCTCCCCCCCCTCTCTCTCTCTCTCTCTCTCTCTCTCTCTCTCTCTCTCTCTCTCTCTCTCTCTCTCTCTCTCTCTCACTCTCTCTCTCTCTCTCTTTCTCTCTTCGTTTCTCTCTGTGTGTCCGTGTCTCTCTGTCTGTCTGTCTCTCTATCTCTCTCTGTCTATATATATCTCCCTTTTTTTCTCTTTGCATTTATCATCTCTCACTTCATTCAACCACCTTCCACACTAACATACTCATGCGAAACCAAAATAGGTACCCTTAAAGAATAACGTTCTGAAATTGGCTCTCGTCAAATGGATACTTTTCAAGAACCAAAATCAAGTTACACGTATACATGTATGTATGCTAAGCATAGGGAAAAGTCTTGAAGTTATGTTTGTCTTAAAATCACAGGGAAGGTATCTCCGTTCCAGAGTGTAGCCGTTAGTTAAGTGCCTCGCTGTGGTTCGCTGAAGATCTGAATTCGATTCCCGGGGGGGGGGTTAGTATAGAGTATTTCCGTCATTTTACTTAGATGTTGTATCTCTCTCGGTCCAGGTTGGCCCTGACAGGCACGGTCGAAGCCCTCCTCCTAAATGATCCAGATCATGTCGAACGGGGCGTAAAAACATGTACATATTATTTTTCTTTCACTTTCAGTGCTCCCACGCTTTTACGCTTACTCATGCAAATAATCCATAGAACTTCACTCACTGTAACGTATGCTTTAGTAAGCCAAAAGCAGGATAGTTTTACTTGATGTAATTAAACCCAGTTGCTCTTTTGGTGATGTGAAGATGTGTGAGCAATCTTTTGGCTGTGTTAATACATTTCCCAGCAAGTTATAAATAAAAGAAACATTTTGCTTTCTATCGGTCTTTAACAGGGTGGAATGAGTGGGTATTTCGGGGTCAATTTGGGGGGTTATTTTCAGTCTGTCCAAAATGTGAGTCCCTTTGGAAAGACTTTGGAAAGACTGAAATATATTTATTGGCCAGTCCTTTCAATTTAAACGCCTTTCATTGATAGGATCGATCGGTTGGACGGAGAGCCTTGAAAACTCTCTTTATCAATCAAAGTTCAGAATGCCGCGTTTGGAAATTCGAAAAGTACCGGTAGCCATTCACACTCCGTTATTATGTCACCAGCTCTCGATCTACGTCAGATGTCTAGTTATGCCTGAACGTGTCATGTGCTCGTGTCCTGTCAAACAGAAGCACCCTTTTCGTACCGAGTTATTGTTAGCTGCTCTAAGGCCAATATCCATTGGCATAAGACTAAGAACACGGAGAACGCGTGACCCTATAGTAATCTAGCACAAACGATCATCAAACGCTGGCAGTATTCCACACTTTGTCTATCTTGCGCTCTCTGCGTGTTTCAGAAAGATACTGTGAGAATATTACAAGCGCGTACTTGCTTATACTAGCTTTTTATATCGTACAGTTTTTTCTATATTCTTTGCTTGCTGCAAACAGACTAAAAGCTTTAAGCATCTCCTAAAAGTGAACTGGAAACATCAACAAGATATCGCTGAGATCAACATCTCATTAAATTCCTAATCGAGCGCCCCCCCCCCCCCCCCCCTTCCCCCAAATAGTGCAAATATACCATAGCCAAAAAGAAGAGATAGACCTAACGTCATCCGATTAGCAGAGCAGTTGATTCTTCTGCACCGAGCGTTTCATCACATTTAAGATTTTGGCGCCAACCCGAACTCCTTAATTAGACCAAAACAATACAAGATCCAAGCAACATGATGCAATCTACACAAGTTTGATTGTTGATTAAGCCACGGGCAGTCGCTACGTCTTGTTGTGCAGAAAAATGGGCTAACATAATAAAACATGTCACAATGTCTATAATTGGTATTGGGGTTTTTTTTTAGCTTTGCCTCTTGAAAATCAAAAACGACTTAAGCTTTAACACGCATTGCGTAAAGGAGGGCGTGTTGTAGGGATCAGAAAAGCTTCTACTAATCATAAAAATATTTCAGACAAATTGTAAGGCAAGGATCAAACTTTTTAAGATCATTTGAAATTTTGGTGAAAATATGAATCTGTTTAAGCTAGAGAGGTGAGCAGAGTTGGCGTTCATATGACCTTATACACTTGCGAGCGCCGTAAAAACTCTACAACCACCCCCCCCCCCCCCTCAAAAAAAATGTTATGAATCTTTTACGTTCATTTCGGAGGCTGGCGGTTTCCACCTTTCCTCTCAGACCAGATCCGGGCTGTATGGGAAACATGCTCGGAGAAAGTCGCAGACACTCGATACCTTCGCATGCTGAAATCAAATCTTAGGCCTTTGTGTTAAGTGCAAAGAGTTTGAATACAGCTGGCTTTACTCTGAAAACAAACAGAACATGCGCAAAAGAAATTGTATAATACAATGTACACAGATTTTGACCTTTTAATCGTATTAGTGGAGTTCCGTTTAACAGAGTTAATTAACTTTGGCGTTGGTGGGAGTAATTAGGCTACGTAATGTAACATGTTTTTTTTTAATCCTTCCAATTAGACAGCACCTGAGACTAGATATAAACAGGAGTATTCCCTTTCTGAGTCACTTCTGCGATGAAGGATATTGTGGTTTTTATGACAGTCGTCTATTCTCTTTCTTTGTTTTTAAATTGTTAGTCTCCTAAAGACAGCAAATTTGTCGATTTGACCATTGACAAGGTGTGGTTAAAGAAAAGGCACAATGGAATTGTACACTGCTCAATGGAAAGGTGGCGCACCCTGTCAATCTGGTACGTTGGTTTTCTACAAAATCCCTTGTTAGTACGTTTGTTGAATTTTTTTATCGGGTTTTGGACCCCAATTTTGATCATACCCGATGATATGAACCTTGCTGTGCCATGGTGGTCGATCGTCTATCAGTTGTCAAGACTCGGCTTTTGCTTTTGAAAGAAGAACAGGAAGAGGGGAGCGCAGTTAACGCAGTTTGCACCCCGCTTAATTATGATGCGAATGACCCTAGCTTGAATCCCCAAGTAAGTGTTCTTGCACCTGGATTATTTGAGGAGTTCCCACAGCTCTCATCTCAGTTGGCCCTGTTCTGTCGAAAATGGATGTTAAAGGAGGTCATTAAAATGTCTCTTTAGTAATTTGACATTTTTGAAAAGGACATAACCATACAATACCATACTCGTAAAGGTACCATGCCATACAATACCATACCCTACCCTACTATACCATACATTTATGCAGCTGTGAGCGCCGTAAAACCTTACTAACTATACCATACAATATAGTATAGCATTAATGCAGGCAAAATTGTTTCACCCTGTGGCAAACAAAAGACCAGGCAGAAATAAAACAGTAGCCTGGAAACATGTCGGAATTTGTGCCTGTGGCATGTATTACTTTCTCGCATTGTGGTGAACAGTGAGAAGCAGCAAGTGCATGTGCTACCGAAGATGTATACTACATAAATAGTTCACGCTCTTTTAAACAAGTCTTCGCCAAGCTTCTCGCAATAATACTGTAGTTGTATGGTTGCCGTTTTCAGAATTGTTCTCTTTTTTTGCCATGTTTTCATACATCATCCAGTGCCAGATCTGCGGCAGACATCGGCGATCATGATTCTCCATTCCTTCCTTTGCTCGGATGCTCTAAAAAAAAGTTACGTTTCCCTGATCCCTCCCAGTTACCCATTTAGGTTACATAAGTAGGTTGCTCTGGGCCTACCCCTGCCTCGCTTGCCTTCAATTTGCCCGTAAGAGCTAGATGTTTAAGACCTTTATGTCTATTCGGGTTTCCCAAAAACTGTATTTGTCGTTTACTGATTATTTTTTACAGTGAACGTCCCACGTGGGCTTCATCAAGCACTACCTCTTTTGATTTATTTTCCTTCCACGATATTCTCAGCAGTCTCCTAAGAAACCACAGTTCTGTTGCTTCTATTTTATTTTCACTGTCTTAATGATTGTCAGCATTCACAGCCATATAGAAGGGTTGACCATACATAGAATTTCAGAACTTTCGTTTTGGTTGTCGTTGGCATGTTTCTATTTTTCAGGATTGGGCTCTTTTTATTGAAACTAGCCGTGGCCATAGCAATTATGTGTTTTATTTCTGTGGAACATTTGGCATCTCATGTTATTATGTATCCTAGATATTTAAACTGTTAGACTCGTTTGATCTTTTCGTCTTCGCTGATGGGATAACAAAGAGGATTTGCAGCTTCTTTTATATTATTACCACGCATTCTGTTTTCTTTACGTTCAATAATAATCCTTTACGTTCAATTTGTTTTACCTTTTAGAAATTCAAATGGAATGTTTAGTTACGGTTGTATTCTTTTGTTTTGTACCTTTGAGCTGTGACTTCAATTCCAACTAGTTATGCAATTGCCAGCGTCGTAAAACAATTACCCGAAAAATGCCAAAAAGGGAAGAAACGTTGTCAAGGACTGGTTGCGTGGAAAAATACCGTGGATCTAATCGATCGAAGAAATGAAGACACGATTCATCGCTGGCGTTTCATTTTCGATTCCTGTAAGAATTTATGGGGGAAGGGGGGGGGGGGGGGGGGGGGGGGGGGGTATTGGTTGGGTTGTTTGTTTTTTTCTTCTTTGTTTAGTTTGAGGACAAATTTCAAACTGAGATCTGTTTGAGTTATTTTTTGCTTTTGCTATTTCGTACAATCGGCTTCACATTGATTCCAATAGTGTAAAATTGAATGGATGGGTTAAGAGCATAAGAGGCAACTGCATTAAACGAGAGGGAAAAGGAAACAATCATGAATCTCCAAGCGAGGGATGTTTATCAACCGTTTGTGACATTGTTTGCGGTATTGTCCGTACACTTGTGATCATTCAACGAACAGAGTCGATTTTTAGTCCAACATAACCGCTAACTGACCCAACGCTAGAACTAGCGCTGCGTTCGACCCGCACTGCAATAATTGGACTCTGAGCCCTTTTACAGAATCCTTCATTAATCGATCTGATAATTCTTTATGTAGAGATTACTGGTCGACTATCCAACATAGGTACTGAATTGTCCCCGTTAAATCATCTGTATCAAATAGCTTGCAGGGGCCGGCTAATGCTGACACAGTACTATTCCAAGAAAGCTGCTTCAGGTTGTGTCGCTCTATAAAGGGTTGTATTGCAATGTAAGAGGCGGGTGCACAATATTATGTGGTGGGGTGGTCGTGTTTACTACCTATTTGATGAGATGGCATGATTGGTGGTGTGAGCTTTGAGATAGCTTCTTTATCTTTTCTCAAACCTAATGAACTGAAGCTGACAAAAATATAAAACAAATATGAAATATTCGTAACAAGCCAGAGGCTTGGAATGGGTGTCATCTTAGATTTGACAAGATTTAGATCAACCTGCCTTTTTCCCCGCCCAAATTCTGACAGCATATAAATAGACTGAAAAGTCTTACGATAAGGATACAAAAGTTCAAATGCTCTTTAATGTTTTTTTAAACTTTTGAAAGCTTGGTGAAACGTTAACTTGATAGGAGGAAAATATGATATGATGAGGTCAAAATTGAAAGAGTTATCCCTTATTTACCTGTGGTATTTATGTTAGAAAACATTTCACCTACTTATGGAAATGGCCAAACACGAGGATAATAACTGTCTGGCCAATGAGAAGTGATATTACTAGTGGTTAAATGTAAACCAAGCTTATACGTTATTATCAAATTGGGTATGTACTTTCTATAAATAGCACAAGTGCGTAGTTTCGATTCGATTCAGCAGGCCGCAAAGACAACATTCAGCAGAGATTCTAACTAGACTCTCTAACTAGATACTTACAGGAACGTTTGGCTCTTATGTGAAACCTGTGAATAATACGGGGCCTGAGTTGGCCACATCTAACCAGTGTTATGTAATTTTTTTCCATGAGGGAGTTAGATTGATCTCACGGATTTGAGGTGTCGTAACTACAAGCTTAATATCATTATAGATTTTTTTTGGCCTTCAGTTCTGTGGCATTAGATTGCGTTGACGCGGAGCTCGTTTTCATTTTCACAATACAGGATATAAAAATGGATCTGTTAAAAGGGCACTAACTCGTACACCTTTGCACCAATTTCAACAAAACATCAAACAAATAAAATTCAACCAGGATCATGTGAATTTTGGCAATATGAAGATAATGGAAAGATGTATTCGAGAAGTATCAAGTTTTGACTATTTCAATCAAAATTGAGTAAAACCAAAACTACAACTTGTTAAAAATCAACCAAAATATCCATGTAAAATTGGCATGGCCAACTAAATTCACGGAAGGTGGAAGTTATTTCAATATTTTGCTCCACGTTAGCCGTTAACTTACTTACTTGGTTAGTAACCCAGAGCACATTATGTTTGAATAGCCTCCACTTCCCATGAATTTAGTTGCCCATGTTAGTTTGAATTCACTAGGTGTTGAACATTATTACTCTCCAGACAAGCTCGATTGGGCCTCTTGAAATTTTGAATGTGCTTATAGCATGTTTCTGAGTCAATTCTTTGGTAGGTCCAAATATCATAATGATCCGTAGTGGTCCTGCATTCTGTGGGGCTGTGAGAACTGTCACAAGGGTCTTTACAACTAGTAACAACAAATTCACTCCAGAAATAAAGGGTTTTGTTCAAATGGTGAAAATAGTGAAATGGTATAGGTTTAACGCTCCCGTCAACACTATTAGCTTATTTAAGAGGCGGGGCCTCCGAGTTTAACGTCCATCTCCGAAAGGACCGAGCCAAATGGAAAATTTATGTAAAGTGTCTTTCCCAAGGACACAACGTCGGACCGAGCTGAGGCTCGAACCCCCGAACCCGCAATCTCACGATTACGAGTCCGGTAGCCTGACCACTAGGCTACCGTCGCCACCTGGGTTTTGTTCAGTTCCACTCCATGATCAGATGACTCGAAGTTTTTGCTTCTCCAATTTTATGAGAGATCGGCCTGTCGACCTAATCATAGGAAGCTCTGGTGAAAAGAAATGTTTCGGAAAGGAAGAGATAAACTTAGAATCCTAGTCGGATTAAATAGGGATTCATATCCACCACCACCACCCATCCCCCTTTTCTCCAAATGTCATTTCCTACCGAAAGACTCACTTCCTCTTCAGTGTGAAAGTGGAAATAATCAAAGCCATGGCTCATAAGCAGCAAGGGTAGATCTAACCCTCATTATGTTGGAGTAGCTTTGTTCTGTTTTATTTCATTGGGCCTTCATTACAGTCTACCCCGAACCCCACCCCCGACCAAATTCTCCCTCCTCCACATGACATATTATTACTCAATACAACTCGGAGGGATTTGACTGTTGAACTCGTTAAAGGTGTAAAAAAAAAAAAAGAAAAATCGTCATGATCAGGATTGTAGCCAAAACCTACTTCTGAACAAGCATTTCACTTTCAGTGGAACGTTTTTACCCTACCTTTTCTCGTTGCTCCGGCGGAGTCGGTTGCGAAGTATTATTGGTGGGTGGTTGGTGTGGTCTGCCCCTTTTCTATTAAACGTCTGTCTTCTTTATCTCGCCTCCTTCTTTTTTCTGTTTCTTACTCGTTTGTGACATCTCAAATCTTCGGCCTTTATAAACCTAATTGTGTTGTTGTAAGTTGTAAGTGCATTAAAACGTTTTATAAAACAAATAAAACAAAGAACTTACGAGGACTCTCGTGGTCTAGAGGTTAAAGTGTTCGCCTCTCATTCAATAGGTCTCGGGTTCGAATCTGGCGAGTGACGGAACATTTTCTTCTCTAAAATTGCCTCCTTTCCTTCTCTCAAACAATGTTCTGTCGTCTACTTTCGTCTCCACTTCCTGCACCCACCCCCTCAACTCCTTTGCCCCCTCTTCTGGGCTCCTGACTCTTTCTGTAGCCTTTCTGCTGCTACTCCTTGGCTTCTTCTTACTGCAGTCTTTCAGTTTCAGCCACACCCCTGATCTTATGGTAGGTAAGATCTACACTTAGCCTTGTCGGAGAAGGACGAAAAATCTCGGAAGTCCCGTGTGCAAGTTGCAAAATCGATAACAGCAGGCTTCGGCCTCCACCCAGGCAAAATTCAAAATTTTCTACCAACCGAAAAGGTTTAATGGGTCCTGGGCGCTCTTATGACCTTTTGCAGTTACGAGTGCCGTAAAACAATTACCAATCTTTTTTTAATAACTTACATTGTCGTGAGTGGGATTCCACTTTTTCTAGTGCAAAATAAACTCTCAGAGTTATGCTCTCTCATTACTGTGTTAGTGCTCCTCCTTGGCCAAGTCTGCACTTTGTGTGGTGGTAATCAGAAATATTGCAACACCATCTCTCTCCTTTTTGTTGTGCTGATCTTGTAGTTGTTTTTGTTTTTGTTGTTCTTGTTGTTGATGCTTTTGTTGTTGCTGCTACTGCTGCTGCTTCTACTGCTGCTGCTGCTGTTGCTGCTGCTACTTTTGTTATTTATCAACCCACTAGAATGAAATGCAGGTCCGTTAGAAGGTGAAGTACATGGTCGACTGTCTGAGAGGAAATAATTGTGGTAGCTTAAAGAAGAAAAAACTAATGAATTGAATCCCACTCGGGTGCAAATCTCAAACTTTCACTTTTCTCATCTAATATGTAACTGACTTCGCCACAGCGACCAGCTCTGTCCCTTTGACACCTCTGTGTCGATCCCCCCCTCCCCTCCAAACGTTCCCTCCACACACCCCTGGGGGGGGGGGGGGTCATGACCTACGTCGGTTAAAGCTCCGTTATCTGGCGTGTATTGGGGGCCCCCTGTTGTCTTTACTATCAAAGTATGTAGCTGCCAAATCTCAACCTTGCAAAGGTCAGCTTATTTCGTAAGGAGACATTTGCATCCAAACTATGGGAAGAAACTATATCATCGGTGTTTGCGAGACAGTTGACTGGACTCGGGGAAACACTGTTTTTCTTCCTGTCAGTGAAGAGATGGAATGGGTTTGGAATAGGGAGTGGGGGAGAGTTGCAAGACATAAAAGGGGGGGGGGGGTAACAAGATTGAGGGGGGGGGGGGCGGAGTGTCTCTTGAAAGGGAAAGGGCAATGACGACAGAGGCTGCTCTGGTGTGCTTTATGAAGCTAAAAGAATAAGAATAAGAGTGGTGCGCCAATACCTTATTACAATTGATGTCTAATGTACATTCGTCCGCATTTCTACCCACCCATATATCTATTTGTGTATACACACCTACACACCTACACGCACACGCACACACATACACACACATACACACACACACACACACACACACACACACACACGCGCGCGCGCGCGCATACGCACACACTCACACTTACACACACGCACACACTCACACTTACACACACGCACACACTCACACGTACGCAGGCACGCACGCACGCACGCAGGCACGCACGCACGCACGCATACTCACTCACTCACTCACTCACTCACTCACTCACTCACTCACTCACTCACTCACACACACACACACACACACACACACACACAAACACACAAACACACGCACACGCACACACACGCACACGCGCACGCACGCACACACACACACACACACACACACACACACACACACACACACACAAACGTGGACACAATTAAACGAAAATCTCGCCCCCGCCCCCCCCAATCAACCCCATAATTTTTCCTCCTGCACCTCTTTTACCCGGTACACTCTCATATCTGTCTCTCTATCAAAATAAAACGACTTGACCTGTGATTAAGATCCTACTGTTGACACTGCACTCCCCCCAACTAGACAAATCGACCTTGGTACTTGTGCAAGTAAAAACACTCGGTCCCCTGTTAAAGCAAATAGCCAAGGGAACCTTTTCAAGACGGAGGGAGAGAAAAAAAAATTGCGTCCCCACTCGGATTCAACATAGGGACCTTGAACTTATTCAGTCTTGCAGATCTAGCTTATCGCATCTTAAAACGTAATTCTTCTCCTGCGCATTAGAAAGTTTTTGTTGTTTGTTTGTTGTTTGCTTCTTGTTGTTTTTTCCTTTATTTTGACAGCCACGAAGAGATAGAGAGGGCGCTAGGATCGAGAAGGGACACAACTGCGTTCAGAATTAATCTAGCAGATAACCTGTGAACTCTCTCTCTCTCTCTCTCTCTCTCTCTCTATCTATCTATCTATCTATCTATCTATCTATCTATCTATCTATCTATCTATCTGTCTATCTATTTCTCTATCTTTCTATCTATTTCTTACAACCCCACCCCCTCCGTTTCTCACTGACTTTTTCTGGTTCTTTCCATATACCTCTCACTTATACGTATACACACATGCTTGCAGGCACACAAGAACTCACACAAAAAACGAAATACAGAAACGCACGCACTTCCACTGTTTCTCAAGCAAGATCAGCACAATCTGTAGCCGTACTTTCAGAATAGAATGCGCTTATGTATGTCTTTGCTTTTACATCAGGAAAAATTTTAAGACGCTGGAGTCTGAAATCATAGACTTATGTTCAACCAAATCTTTGCGCTGAAGAACCTGACACCCTTACTCAAACACACGTTTTGCCGGCTGAATATCAGAAGCAATCGCGCGAGAAAACTGAAACAGATTTCTGACTGTATGTTATCAGCGCGTGGAAAGCCTGTATCTACGCAGTAATGCCGCTTAAATCTTGATGCAAAAGCCGCATTCCCTCTGTTACGCGCCACATAGATGCCAGCATCGCTAGGCACGACATGGCTGCCGCGACAAAAGAATTACACGACTCTCGACGTCTTCTATCAAATCGAAAGATTTCATTCTTGACATTTTACATAAGTGAAAGTGACCGCAGGTCAGGTTACCGACTTTCTGTTTCTTTCGCGGAAAGTTGCTGCTCACGGTGGTTGGGGGTCGAAAGTAACTTCAAACATTTGAAGATATTCTCATGTAGCCAGAAAGAAGTAATTTTGCCCTTAATAGAGTAGCCCTCATTCATTGGTTTGTGGTTCAGATCACATTAGACAACTTTAATTAATGCTGTGATAAGCGTTGACATTATGTGTTTGGTGTCGTTTTGGTTTTAACAACCCTGAAAACACATTACTGTTGTTATGGGGCAGGATCCAGACTTCCAGTCGATGCCTGCTGGGGCTTGGGGTCGTGGATAGCAAGTCATGGTATTGTCGAAAAGCATAACATATTCATAAAGACCCTTTTCGGGATTTGAACCGGGGTTGCCCACATCACTTTCCATTGTGTTACCTGCTGAGAGTGATATGCACCCTGTTGTCTATCCAAAGGTGTAATATAAATAGAGCATGACTAAGAATTGGGCCTGTTTGCCTTCTAACAGAGGGCAACACAAACAGTTTAAGTCTGTGTCAATACAAAACGAATTCGTATATCTCAGATCCTACCAGATATAATAGAGATATTTTGGGGGTTTTTTAGCTACTTTCATATCATATACGAAACCGGCTGTGATGTGTATTAATGAACATATGACCCTGAACACAGAAACTGTTTGTTTTTACTGGTATTAGGATTTTTTAAGAAAGGAGCATTTTCTTCACTGCCAACACAATGAGATAGTGGTCTGGATCTGTGTACGTGTGATTATATGTGCATATGTGTGGAGTATTTGTGTGGAGTATGTGTGTATGTATGTGTGTGTGTGCATGTATGTGTGCATGTATGTGTGCATGTGCTTGTAGGTAGGAAGGTAGTTTGGTGGGTGGGTAGGCAGGTAGGTACGTTGGTACGTAGGTAGTAGGTAGGTAGGTACTTTGGTGGGTGGATGGGTGTTTGGATAGATTGTTATGTATGTGACGGATTCATCAATATTTTTTATAGTTTTCTCTTCTTCTCTTGTAGCTTCAACGTTCCGCATGACAGCCCACTTTTCTGAATGTCATTTTTGGTCAGCACTTCTTAGCGCTGTGGGGTTTGGGGTTTTTTGGGAGGATAGTTGAGAGAAACTCAATGTGGCCTCTTCCCCCCCCCTTATTTCCCACCCAAATGAAGACGAGAAATGTCTATTTTTCTAATGATTGAAGTCTGAAAGACATGATAGGGTCCGTATCCACAACAACGAGGGGAATGTCCTCTTTATTAGAACAGGGTCAAATTTCTGCTTGTTCTGAAGCGCAATGATTTGTAAAAGCGCATTCTGACATTTGGACAAATACATCGCGAAAAAGTTAGGGGTTTGCATATGTATGTGTGTATGTATGCAGGGGCGAAGGCTGACTTGTTTGACAGGGTGATCAAAGTTAAACGGGACCAGATATGGCCTAGATATATCACACAAGAATCTTTCTCGAGGCGGCGACTCTGAGTTGTGAATGAAAACAAATCCGGAATTCACATTGTATGTTCAACTGCCAAAATAATCGGGAAAGTATCTTATTAAATAGTAATTCCAACTACAATTAAATTTAACTTTACATGTGATACACAAACACAAAGCAAAGAAGCAGAGATGTCAGTACTAGATCTATATGTTATAGACCTACCCGTGTCTAATTCTTTGGTAGAACATGACAATTATCCTTTCTTTAAATTTCACATTTGGCTGTTTTTAGAGGTGGGCAAAATCCGGATAATCTACAAGGATAACCGAATAATTCTCAATGAAACATTATCCGAATTCAGACTCTTAACTCTCTTTCCTGACCCGTTTGCCGAAGTGGGTGCACCCATTTGTTGAAGTTATGCTAACCCGTTTGTCGAAGTGGTTCTAACCCTTTTGCCGAAGCAGTTCATATCATATTATTTTTTGCCGAAGAGGTGCACTAACATAGTATCCGGATTTTGCTAAAGTGACTCGCTGCCCAGCCCTACTGTTTTTGTCTAGCCTTTCGTGGCCAGGAAACGGTGTCATAATCGAGGTCGTGATCTGATTATAGGACGGTAAAAAGTCGAGGAAAAAAAGCAAGCAATTGCAACAGTCAAGAGATTGTTATGAGTTAGTTCCCCTCACATTTGTGAGGTAGACTCGACCAGTGTAATAGTTAGCTTACATAATCAGAGTTTGTGATTGCTTTTAACTGTGGCCCCAAAGAGGTGAACAGGGTATTTGTGGCAATGAAACAGTTTGGACTGCTATGCACCTGTTCCCTTCAACTCTATTGGTTGACTCTTCCAGCCTCACTTTAAGCTTACTTAATCAAAGCTTGTGACTGCTTATGGAGTGGCCCGAGAGGGTTGAGCAGGCTATTTCTGTGGTAGTGAAACCTTTTTGAATGTTAGGCATACTGTTCATTGTTGATTATGAACGTCTTTTTACATTTAATTTATGAGGTTTACGTTTATAGGTGAATTTGACAGCGACAATGTTTCAAAATTAGAAAGGGAAGCAGTGATTATTTGATTATGTTGTGCGTGTGTGTGTGTGTGTGTGTGTGTGTGTGTGTGTGTGTGTGTGTGTGTGTGTGTGAGGGAGAGAGAGAGAGAGAGAGAGAGAGAGAGAGAGAGAGAGAGAGAGAGAGAGAGAGAGAGAGAGAGTACGTGAAAAAGAGTGGGAGCGAGAGAGAGAATAAAAAATGTTGAAATGGAATTTGGTCTGTGCTGTGTTTGTATGTGTGTTGCGAGAGAGAGACCACGAGGAGAGAGAGAGAGAGAGAGAGAGAGAGAGAGAGAGAGAGAGAGAGAGAGAGAGAGAGAGAGAGAGAGAGAATGTATGTGTGCGTGTTTATGTATCTTTATGCGGTCAGGGGGAGGGGGGGGGGTTGTCGTGTTATTTTGTTTGTTTGTGTTGCTTGTTAATGTTGTTGTTTTTATGGCCTGTTTTGGTAGTGGGGGTGGGGGTAGGTAACGGAGAAGTCTCACCTTTGAAAGGTACTTAAAGTATGGCCCGTTCTGTTTAGCAAGAAAAAGATAATGTGCGAAAAATAGCTGAAATCCGACAAAAGCAAGTACTTAAAGCTTGGAAAATTACTCCGTTCGGTCAGCATCATAGACGATTACAGTCAGTCTCCACCCGAGTTTACAACTTTAACGTAACAGTTCGGGCAAGTGTCGTTTCTGGTATGGCATCGATTGAAATTATCAAAATCTTGACTTAATTGAAAACGATTTATAGCTGGGCAGCCTGACTTACATCATAAGGACCCCCTGATTAAGCTGATAAACTTACTATGGCAATATCAGTGACAATGGAAATCTTTGTTTGTCCCAAAAGGAGAACTTTATCTTTATAGCTTACAATGGCAGCAGTGTTATAAAGTTCCTATTTTGTAACAGGAAAAGAGAAATGCCCTTGAACATTGCTTGGGTCCCACCGGCATATCATTCTCAAAGAAAATAGTTCCCAAATTACTATGCGTCATATAATGTATGTGTACTACCATACTATCACTCACACACAATTCTGACTGCCCCGCTCAATATCAGTCGTAAGACACACTCTGCTATCATCAGCTATGAGGCTCGAAAGGCAAAAAAAAATGAATTTTCATGATTTTTTTGTTTTTTTGGATATATTGAAAGTTTGATGTCTTCTGCTTCATTTAAAATAAAATAAACAATTATAATCGACTATAAATATGTTATATTGATATTTTTTGGAGGTGTGTGTGGTTTGTTGTGAGCTTGGATGACGAGATAAAGGAATTTGGACTTTGCTTGTGTGTAGCTGTGAGATTATTTTTAGAACCATTACCTCATGGCCACCTTTGCTTCAACCAAAGATTCTCCATTAGTAGAAAATCTTTGCTCCAACGTTCTTCATTCGCAACTATTTTTAGATTTTGACCCCTTTTCGAGTATGAATGGTCTGAAATGTAAACAACTATGATTGTTAAAACGTGGTAAAAACGGTAACTTTTAGCTCACTTCAAGCTTGTTTACGTAAACAGCTGCTGTGTGGGCGTGCCCTGCTAGCCGCTATCGTCAGTTGATCTTTTAGTTTTACACTTGGATTGACTTTAAAAATTCGTTTTTTATTGTGTTTTAGTGCTTTTAAAAGATTCATTAACCCTCCTCTAGATCTTCCAGAGCGGACTCCTTACCAAGAGGCCACCGAGGCGGTCTATGTGCATGTGTGTGTATGTGTGTTGGTATGTTTGTGTGTGTGTGTGTGTGTTTGTATGTGTGTGTATTTGTGTGTGCGTGTGTGTGTATGTGTGTGTGTGTGTGCGTGTGTGTGTGTGTGTGTGTGTGTGTGTGTGTGTGTGTGTGTGCTCCCGTGTGTTTATGGTGCAATTGCAAACGTATAATCAGGTAACGTATATACCGACTTCCGGCCTTCCGAGCGCGTGGTTTCGGTGAAATAGGAGTAATTCAGATCTCTGCTTCTTTGCACTTTTGCTATAAAACACCAAATGCCGAACACTTTGAAAAAGTTCAGATTTTCTTCGTTATAATAGTGTAAGTTGTTTTTATATCCGAGTATTTGGAGCTGGAGGAATCGCCGTGGAAAAGGAAGCCCCACGCTGTCGGAATGCGAGGTCCCCCGATTCAAAATTTACACCCATGCATTGGAATGCTTTGCAGAAAGATTGATGATTAAATATCGACTTTTCATTGGCGGAGAACTATACAGCTTTGAGCGTGGTTTCCCACGGTTATTATTTTTGGCCTTTGGCGTTTAAATAGAAAACCTTGAAAAAAAGAGTTTTAATTTTTCAAAGATCATTTTTAACACGAAATGTGTAAAATACCAGCTAAAAGAAAGGTACCTATAGAAAGAACAGTTCTTTTTCTATTGGACTAAAGTCATCGGCTCGGAATTATTTTGCATGAATCCTTCTGCGAAACTACCGGGAGCACGTAGTATACAACAATATTAAGCCGGCTCGCTCGCCGCGAAAGCTGGTGCGACGCCGGCCGAGACAACACTCGGTGTTTTTATTGAAATAACGGCACATCATCGTGCTTGAGGCAATAAAATACTGATTTGTAATGATCTCACAGTCTTGAAAAATATTATGCTTCGTTTCTATGTTATAGTGATTGTACTATTTTTATGTAGAGATGTTTGGTGCACTTGGTACTCTTTTACTAATTGTCAAACATGGGGTTGCAACCAGTTAACGACTTCAGCAATATTTTATTATTATGTTAAATTGAAACAGCTGCCATTCTCTTAAACATTGACTGAGAGGTAAAAGTATGATACTAAAATTCTCAGGAGGTATAGGCCTGTTATATGAAATAGATGAATTTGACATACAGCTACTTTGAAATTTAGTATCTGGTACCTAGTATAATGCTAAAACTTTGTTGCATTTGACGTGAAGTCCATTCTCGTTACATTTTGTTTGGTCCGTAAGTTGCTTTCTCTGAGAATGAATAGTTTTCTACTTTTGTATGTTACCTTGTAGTGGCATAGTAAAGATAACAGCTAAATTTCGAGTTTCTATCTCAATTCTAAGACCCCCATTGCTATGGAAACATGTTGCTCAACTGCGGAGGCCATTTTCTCCTTTTCATGTTCCATCACCTTGCACAATTAAAAGTTCCGTATTTTCGTCAAATATTGTCATATGTACTTCATTCTTGTTTTAAATTGTAGGGAAAAGGTGATAGTTTTTTTATTTATAATAATGTCAACTCTTTTTAAAAATGTCCTTCATATGACTAATATTGACCGGCAGGGACACAATTGCTAATCGCCACAGTGCAGTTTCCTGTCTTTGATCTAGAGATCAAGGTGCCTTGAATGAGGACGCAAATTCGTGACAACCACCCCACCCCCAATTC
>NW_004797345.1:1127948-1130161 GCF_000002075.1 Aplysia californica
AATAAACCCACCCAGTTTCGATGACGTTGCTAGACGTTGTTCGTGATCCTAAATAAACAAAACACTCGACCAATGGAGCCCTGAACATTTTTGTTCAAAGATCTTCTCGTATCCTGTTTGGAATCTTTGTTTCTTTGCTGATAGATTGTATGAAGTATAGACCTGACACGTGAGCAGTTGCAACTTGATGAAACTTGCAAACTCATTTTCAGTGTCCTGGCTTGGGGGGGGTGAACACGGAGTTACAGTTTGCCCGCATTTTTTTCAAGGCTTATCACGCAAGTTTTTCTATTTTCATGTGCCAGAGAATTAGAAAAAGATTTTACATGAAATGTCAGTCCGTAACGATTGCACCCGATTCACCAGTCACAAGTTCCCAGGCAGATAACTTTTTTTTAAAATCATAATTGAGTCAAGTGCCTTCGTATCTTGGTATCTACTCTTTTGTGGATCACAGAAACCAGATCATTTCCACGAAGAGGTGAAGTTACTCCGGTCCAAACTGCAGAGCAGTGGTATCCGTGTCTTATTGTCGTCCTGTTGTTTTCGGCCTTGTGGGCTACCCAGAAGACATAGCGAAATCGCACCATACATCCCTCTCTACCTCCTCTCTAAATGCGTAACACAGTTTCAGTTTGTCTATCCTGGCGGGTTGTTTTCTATTCTCTTTCTATGCCTTCCACTCCTTCCCCCTCCCTCCCCTCCACACCCTTTACTGTGCCATGTATAATTTTCTTGCCCAGCTCTTGCGATCGCGAAAAAAGAAACCCATACCACTTTCTCTAGCGTTATTTTATTGTGCTCAATAGGTTTTCACATGGCCGGCTTGTATACCTGAGCTGAGCGCAATGGTTGTGTCACTCTGACTAGCTTTCGATTTTGTCTATGCTATTGTAGATCCATCCTGACGAATATGGCAAACAACTGCTTTTGGTTAGTTTGGGTTGGTTTTTCTCTCTTCACCTACCTAGAAGACAAGTTTGAAAAGCATCCATACGTTTGACCAGACCTTCCAAAACTGACACAAAGTTGAAATATATGTACCATCCATCCTACTTTTTGTCCGGATTCAAATCATTTTCGTTTTAATTTGCAAGTGTCAACACTCGTTGGCACTTAAGACCCAAAGAGAGCGAGGGAAAAGAGGCCGGAGAAAATGGAGGGGGCAGCCGTTCTCTTCTCCTTTTACAAAGAACCCCCAGCCTCAAGTATTGACTCGTTTGGTAAGAAAATGCTATTTGGTGCTCATGTCTTGTCTTGAAATCAAAGTTGCTGCGCCAAGTTTTTTTTAAAGGTTTGTGGGCGTGTTCAAGTAAAAGACCGTCAATCATGATTCATCAGAGCTCACATTTATCTGAAGGTCTTACGTTTTCTTTGCCAGTCCGTGTTATAAGGGCTGTGTACACAGCTCAACTTAAACAAGCACTGGAAATACTTGGACCTATATTATACTTCCTTTTCCTAATCGTGTTATCTTTGGGGTAGGGAGGGTTTGTTTGTTTGTCTGTTTTCAAGGGATGGTGTCCTACTGTTGTTATTGTTACTTTTTTTTAAAATTTTGCTTTTTGTTTCTGTGTTGATAAGTACCTTTGTTGGGTGTTGCTCTTATTGCGTTTTTCTTTGTGTTCTCATGTGAACTGTTTAGGGGCGAGGTGAGGGTTGTTGGTTTTCGTTGTAACTGCTTTAATTCCTTGTAGAGGGGATGAGAAAGTCAATCGTAACACTAATGGTGAAATGGCTCAGAAATGTTGGAGGAGGAACAGAAAAGGCCGAGATGTGAGAAGGATACTTTTGAGTTGTTTGGAATATTAAGTGATTACTCATAACTGATGGCAATGAATTACGGCCATCGGACAGATGAAAAATAAAATGATGAATTCGAGAGTGTGGCAATAGCTTACGAAACTGTGAAGGACTCTTTACTGATTGAAAATGTGTGTTATGCAAGAGAGCCTGTCAAGGTAAAGGAATTATTTTTTGGTGGGAGGGGGGGGGGCAAATAATGAATAAAATAAAAGAGATATGAAGAGCAGTGACGATTGTGAGGGATTGGTTGACGAAAGATGGAAGTTTGGGTACCTGGCCTCCCTTTGCATTTGAACGTTTAGGAGCAGGTGGCGCAAGGGTGGCTGGTTTGGTTGGGCGTGTGTGCTCAGAGGGGCAAGGGTCAGTGGAGTGACGAGATCGGTTCCTCTCTGTGAGGTAACTTTACC
>NW_004797345.1:1130742-1135874 GCF_000002075.1 Aplysia californica
TCACACACACACACACACACACACACACACACACACACACACACACACACACACACACACACACATCCACTCGCTCTAGCAAGTATGCGAACATGTGCACACGGATAATGATAATAATGTCTACCCTTATCAAATAGATTGGAACAAACCATTTTTGAGAGGCGCTTTTAAAACAATCAACTCTCAACTTTCGTGCACCTTGTTATTAGATAAAAATATGTCTTAAATATCAAAAAGAGCCCTAGTAAGGTCACCACAGGAAATGTTGGCCTAGCGGTACTGGTGTTTGTTTAGTTATTATTGTTGGTGCAATTTTCAGATGTAACCGTGATGTAATCAAAGATGATAAAGCTTAGCTCTAATACAACACAAACATTTAATCTCCTTTCATCTAGGTGCAACGCACCCAGTGCATCAAGCATTACTGTAGACACGCCATTATGTGGGCACTGGGATTTGAGGGGAGATGGGTGGAGGAAGGGGTGGAGGGAGGGAGGGAGGGAAGGAAGAAGGGAGGGAGGGCAGAAGGAAAGTTTACCTAAGGTGGGTGGAAGTTCGGTGATTCTATAACTTCTAGTGAGCTGGGAGACAAGAGGGGCGCTTGAAATGCTGTCGGTGACCTGCACTGTCCGAGTCAGCTTCGTGATCAGTCGGAGGTGTCCGTGAATGTGTCCTCAGCAGACCAGAGCGCAAAGGTTGAGGACTGTGTGAATCGTGCGTCGTTCAAAAGTTTTTTCATCTACGTTTTGCGGATCTTTTGCACTTCAAAGTCAATTCGAGTGCTCACTGGTACGAAGAAAGCACTTAAGATAAAGACGTGAAGGATTTGCCGAAAACAAATGTGACGTTTTGTGGGTGGCTTCTTTTCATCTATAAGATTAATTTATTTAATCCTATTTGTCTAAAAAGGACTTTAAAGCATACTTGAAGTAAGATATATATTATTTATTGCGTCGATAATGCTGTATAAAAAAGCAAGTCGCGTTTTATTGAGTATTCCACCTCCCAGGGCGCATCGCTTGCAGTTTGACTCACAAGTAAATAAAGTTGTTTAATCCAGTTAATGAAATATTAATGAACACGAAAACAAAAATGTTCATCTTCGGCAAGGCAAAGTGGGAAAAAAAGGAAATTACGTTGTGAAAAGTAACATTAAGTATTTTAACATTTAGAAATTGTTTTAAGATTGGAGTTACATTTTTGTTTTAATTCGATTTTTTTTTCCTTTTTTTTTTTTTTTAATTTTTTTTTTTGGTTACATTTGTCTTGCTCTGTGTTATTCTTTTGTAGGTCGAAAATAGATGAGGGCATTGGCAACTTATAAAAACTCCTTGGATTTTGGATTCTTTTTCCAGTTTCCTGAGACCCATTCCAAGTCAATGCATTCTACTTGTTTAAGTTTTCATCGTTATTGTGACTTAAGCATTTGTGTGGCATCGTGGTGACATCAGGCACTCGTCAAAATATTGAAATCGAAGCAACCGACATTTTTCCGCCAGTTAAGCAATTTTTTTTTTTTATTTTTTTTTTTGTTTGGGGTTTTTGTTTTGGGTTTTTGTTTTGGGCTTAATATTTTTTATGTACATTTGAATTTTAAAACACATTCCTCAGCGGGTTTTACTAAAGAAAAGAGGTTTATCAATGTAAATTTGCATTTTCCAAGGACGTTATAGCTTTGGGAGTCACCAAAGTGTGGCGGCCGTTTTCTCATAATTTTTGCTTTTACCTCTAACACTAGGCGACTCCCACCTTCTTCGATCTCAAATGTGTCGACTTATATTCATGATAGACGGGGTTTTTTCCCTTGAAAGCAAGGTAAATAAACAGGCTTTAAGATAATGTGAATAACCCTATGCGCCCAAAAATTAACAAGCACCTGATCCCATCACCTCTTGGCACATTTAATTGAGCAAACCCAAATAGTGGCATGAATGAAAGTGTGAACTTTACGATTTAATAACAAGTTATTTGATGGCACCATCAACCTCAAGCAGAATGACTTTGCGTTTTGGCTAGTCTGAGAATTCGGATCCAATTTACATTGGCAAAAAGGTGTTGACTTCCATGTTGAAATTTAACTATAAGATACCATGCTTCTGCCTTCTAGTGTTTCGGAGACTAAAAACGGTTATTGTTTTGTATGGGTGATTTGTGGATACTCTGGTGTGGTCTGCTCCTTCTTTGCTATCAAACATCTATCGTGCTTATCCCTCCTCCTTCTTTTTTGTGTCTTTTACTCTCTTCTAACACCTCTAATCTTCGGCACTTATATGACCTTGTGTTGCAAGTGCCATAAAGCTCTTACTAATACATACTATATCGTTTTGTGGGCCTTCAACGATGGGAGGAAACAGGTGGGGTTGGAAGGGAAGAGGGGATATTCATAATCATTGTGTTGAGTAACACGAAAAAATAAAAACTGAATTGTATTGTAACTTTTCCTGGCCACGTGTATGAACGTCTGTTGTGTTTACAGGTGCTGCTAGCGGCGTCACCACCAGACAGCAGCACATTCTCTCTCCACCACCCACCACCAACTCTCCACGACAATCGCCACCCGCGGGCGACAACAGTCAGGAGGATTCGAGCTCCGGCCTATCGCCTCAAACTGTCCCTACCTCTGCCACTGTCTCGAACGTCCCACCGTCCACCACAGATCTCGTTCAATCGACCCCCTCCTCCACAACTAACTCCTCTGTACTCCCTCCCAGTGTCTCAGAAGCCTCACATCCCCCCGACTCCACACCGCAGAACAACTACAACAACAACAACAACAACAACAACAACAACAACAACACTTTTCTACAAGGCAACGAGCCTGTTTCCGATTCAGACGCCATTGTTCAAGTCTGCCGTCGTCCCGATCAACGAAAAGCGCCAAAAGACTTAAACAACGACCGTAAAAACTTCAAACAATCTCCAAAAGCTCAAAGGGCGTCAGGAGCTTCTCAAGGAGACACGCCAAACACTCATAATCAATCGTGCGCACCAAATTCTCTTTTCGGTGTGTTTATTCGGACTCTGAACAAACGCCTTTTCTCAGGAAGTGACAGAAGCCATAATTCTCTCAATCCTACAGGTTCTGACGGGGAATGCACAAGTAGTGAGCGCGACCCATTGTACCCAGACAGGATGGAGCAGAAGAATGGACACTACCTGGACACTGGACTCGATGGCGGGAAAGGAGAAGCTAACGGATACAGCGGGAAGAAAGATGAAACCCCAGTTCCCACGCCGTTCTTTGTCTATTATTTGGCGTGTTTTGCCACAATTGGCGGTTTATTGTTTGGCTATGACACAGGTGAGAAATACTCCATGTAAACAGACTTAGCTTTGAGGTTTTTGTTGTTTTAGTTGGTTGGTTGGTTTTGGGGGTTTGTTTGTTTTTGTTTTGTTTTTGTTTGTTTTGTTTTTTGTTTTGCTGTTTTATTTTTTTCTCGCAGGGGCGGGGGGGGGCGGGGTTCAATTGTAATATTACTGTTAGCATTTTCTAGTAATTTATCCGTCTGGTGCCGGCATCTTCTTTTGGATATGCTATGACACTACTTTTACTGCCCTTGTTTGAATGTAACCTCCTACTTAATGCAAATCTGTCTTCTTTGTCCAAAAATCAGAGGAAAGAGAAAGGGGGAAAGAATGAAAGAAGAGAAAAGTGATCCCATCAAGAAACATCCTTTTTTTTAACTCATGGGTATTTTGCGGCCAAAGCGACATATATTTAGATCTTTTAGGAGACTGGCTTTGAACCTGCCAAAGACACCATTACAAAAGAAATATCTAAGCTTAGTTTGTTTCATTTTGTTATCTTACCATATGACGGGCTGCATTGTGTGCAAGTTTGCTGTAGGTCCAGTTATCACCTCCCTTCCTCCACCGCAACCCTCACCTCTTTGCTCTAGGTCAAATGCTATTGTATCTTCTTTGGTCGCTGTTACTGTGTCTGTTGTTGATAATTTAAAGGAGCTGTTAGCACGCTTAGGCGGTTCTATGAACCTGCTCAACTATTTATAGATCGATATTAGGTGGGAACCCTAATCAAAAACACAGGAAACAAGTGCAAAAATGTCAATTAACTTAGAAAATTCCCTCACAAATGATCACCATCAGTACTTAAAGATGCAACAATTACTTTATAGACCTGTTGAAAGTCTCCAAGCACGCACATGAAGAATGTGACCATATTTGGTAAAAATAACAAAACGCGTCTTCCCTTAATATCTTAGATGTCATCAAATGCGCTGACTAAAACAGTTTCGTGTCTCGCATAGACAAGTACCTTTAGCTTTGTTGTTGTTGTTGTTGTTGCTGTTGCTATTGCTGTTGTTGTTGCTGTTGCTGTTGTTGTTGCTGTTGTTCTAACTTGCTGTTGTTCTAACTTGCTGTATCCTATATAGGTAATTCCGTAAAATAACATCCAGCTGGAAATTACGTTAAGGATGGAATCACAATCTTTGACCGCTCTTAACAAATGGGTCTGACGATGTTTTTGGTGGTGTCATTAATTAAAGTGATCGAACTGATTATAAATTTTTACACTACCTTGTACCTTGTGGCAAAATGACTTACATAAAATTCAGAACACTTTTGTCTTTTATAGTGTACATTTTCATCACAATAGAGATTATTCCTTAGCATCGGACAGGACGAGTAGGGAGAAATTGTTATCGAGTATCTTGATCTTTCTGCTGGTATGCTGTATCCCTCTAAGCCCAGGTCGGCCCTGACAAACAGGATCGGAAGCTGTCTTCCTGAACTATCTAAATTGGGACTATTGGGACGTAAAAAAAAACACTTTCTTTTTTTTCTTTTTTTTTTCTTTCGGACAGGACTTGCGTCAAGTCTCCGAAATACACAGGCGTGTGCAATCCATAAGTCGATGCAAGGTCTGAGGGGGATCTTATGCTGGAGACAAGGAGTATAGTACTCCTTGGCTGGAGATGAAATTTCCATCTCATTGAGTATTGGTTAGGTCAGCACTAACATTGCCATTCACTAGCCGTGCAGCAAGTTTAGAGGTTTCATTCGTGCTTGTGGCTTTCTTTTTTTTAACTCTCCTGACTTATTGCCTGTTTTCCAGCGCTTCCTTATAACGTGACAGCTCTCTCTCTCTCTCTCTCTCTCTCTCTCTCTCT
>NW_004797345.1:1139418-1140481 GCF_000002075.1 Aplysia californica
TATATATATCATTTTTGGTCGTAATTCATTAAAGAAAAAGCATTGTCTTTTCTTTGGCCATTATCGTTTTAATTTTGTTCTCTCAGTTTTCATAACCTCAATTTCTCTTCCCTCATTTGTCCCTTTCCCTTTTCATTATTTTACTCAATTTCACTTGCCCATCTTTTTGACTTGATCTAACACGCATGAAAGAACATTTTTATTCTTTTCCCCTTTTCCATCCGCACCAGTAAATAGGTAGGAGTAATGTCTTTTTTTATTTCACAACCTTCAAGAATACATTGTGAATCGTTTGGAAATGGAAGGAGTAGAGAAAATTGTTATCTAGCTTAACCCCGAAACACCAGTCGGTTAATTTAAATGATTCGTGGTTACAAAGTCAGATAATCTCTCTACTCTGAATAAATAGGCGTAATAATTATAGTCTGAAACTTGTATCCCTCTTCAGTTAAGCCTCATGTACAGAACTTCACAGTAGCCCCTTGACGGGCCTTTTCAGTTATACTTTTTTCTTAATTCCCACGAGAGCCATACAAACTTGAAACCAGTCTTTCCAACTTTTCAATCTCAGTCGGCTACCAACATTTCATCCAAGAGGAGAACAGAGGCTAACGAACTTTTCCCAAAAGATTTGAATATCTCACTGGACTGAACTGGGGGTCAAACCTACGATCCTACGATTTACTAGTTGGACGCTTAACCTTCTATACTATAATGACCCCCACCCCCCACCCCCTCCCCACTGTCCAAGTTTGAGTTGTGACTAGTCTGTTCTGATAAGCAATCTGTGCGTTGTCCTGTAAGTGTAAGCCCTCTAACAAACATTACACAAGACGTCTGCACTGGTCATTCCTGTGTCTCTCTCTTCGGAAGTGTCAACCTCCGGTCAAGAGAGATGGGGATCATTGTGAGAGAAAATTCTGCCAGCTTGGGCTTGAGGCGCTTACGTAAATTTTTGGAAAGTGGGTGAAAGGAAGGAGAGAGGAAAAGATAGGAGGGCGGCACTAGCGGAACACTTTCGATAATAGTGCTTAACAGTCCGTATCAACAGTTTATACCCCCC
>NW_004797345.1:1143026-1143969 GCF_000002075.1 Aplysia californica
TCGCTTGTTTCCGTAATTGTGTCAATGATGATGATATAGATATCAAAGAAACATACGAGAGCCTCAGAGTCACTCACTGAGCGCGTGTTTAGTTAGGGCAAATCCACCAAAATTACGCCCTTTTGGTAATTCGAAAGAACGAAGTTGGGCCAAATCTTTTTAAATCGGTTAAGTCATAGCTAATGCACATCCGAAACTGTGAGTTTTTCGATTTTTCTGGTTCATTTTGTTTTATTACACACTCTGAACTCCTCAAGTCGTTAAGTTACACGAACATTACCAGCTCTTTGTGTTGAAATAAAAATGGTTGTTTTCACCAATGTACCACTTCTAAATGGAGGCTTGTGTGACTTCATTTTTACAGACTATGTCGTCTTTCTCCTGGGACGTTGTTCCCTCTCAGCCCGTTTTGGCTCTGATAGGCCTGGTCAGAAGCCCGACTCTTTAATTATCTAAATTCTGTCGAGGGAAGGGAGCGTAAAAACACCAACAGTTTTTTGTTAGAATAATTACCTAAAAGGACAAATACTGTGGCATACAAATACGGATAATAATTCAGTGCTTAATTTACAAATTATGTATTCATATTGCCCTCCTCTGAGGGTGGCCTTGTTGTACTCAGGTTTACATCTCTCTACTTAACGAGAACTGCGTATTTGCTGTAAGAAAGAACTGAATTGCCACTAGTTATAAAATTCCCGAGATTTGAATGGCCAAATTTTCTTTGAGAAAACTCACTTTCATTTTGTCTAATTTTCTTTACCCACTGCATTCTTTCTGGGAAGCTGAGAAATGTTCTGAGTATTTTAGGGTAATAATAATTGTAAAGTGCATAGAGCATGCTGTAGAGCGTTGATATGCGCCATATAAATGCAACTGTAATTATATTTATCATCATCATCATCATCATCATCATCATCATCATCATCATCATCATCATCAT
>NW_004797345.1:1144854-1146103 GCF_000002075.1 Aplysia californica
TCTCTCTCTCTCGCTCTCTCTCCCTCTCTCTCTCTGTCTCTCTCTTTCTCTCTCTCTCCCACACACACACAAACACACAAACAAACACACACATACATACACACACATACACACACACATACACACATACGCGCGCGCACACTTACACACATACGCACGCGCACACAGACAGACACGAACAAAGTGGTAAGCAGGGAAAACAAACATACCTCGTGCGCATATACAAATTAAAACATACAAGTACATTCATAATACACACATGCACACTCATACACTCTCCCCACATATACACATGCATTCGCATACATGTACACGTTACCATGCTCACGCATGCATACACACACACACACACACACACACACACACACACACACACACACACACACATACACACACAAATCACCGATAACCACCCCCCTCCCAAACTTTCTTTCCTTTTTCAGGTGTGATTATCGCCCTTGTTGTTCTGGCGGCTGGCTTCCAGTTGTCCGCTAACTTCTCCCCCTCCCTTGACAAAAACATCACAGAGATGTCTGTCAATGGGAATCCTTTCGACGACGAATGTTTCAACGCTAGTTACAGGTAAGGGGGAGCCTGTGCTCTTTGCTTTTTTATTCCTCTGGGCTACAGCAGTTATTTGTGGGTGGGTGGCGGATGCTCTGTTGTTGTTTGCTCCTTCTTTCCTGTCAAACGCCTATCGTCATTATCTCTTTTCTTCCTTTTCATTGTTTTTTCTGTCATTTTGTCCCTTTTTTGGGGGGGGGTGATATATGCTACTCTCTAGTAACAATACTAATAGGCAGCACATATTATATGACCTAGTTGTATTGCATGTGCCTTAAAGCTCTAGCTAAAGCTAAACTTCTGAAACAGTGTTTTTACATTGTCCATCGTCTATCAGGACAATGGAGAGAGGAAAGAGGTTTGACAATATTCATTACTAACCAGTACACATGCCCAGCCAAATTGTAGAATAAAAATGTAGACAGAGAGTATATACAGCTTAAAGAGACTAAGGACCAGAGGCTAATAAATGATGAGAACTTTGTGAAACTTAAAGGTCTCTACATGGATGTCGAATATCGAAAACAAATGGCTGAGTGTGGCATCTATCGTTTTACAAAGT
This sequence comes from Aplysia californica, assembly GCF_000002075.1. Taxonomy (NCBI): domain Eukaryota; kingdom Metazoa; phylum Mollusca; class Gastropoda; order Aplysiida; family Aplysiidae; genus Aplysia; species Aplysia californica. The sequence continues at coordinate 1,145,981 of NW_004797345.1, forward strand.
CGCTTGTTTCCGTAATTGTGTCAATGATGATGATGATGATGATGATGATGATGATGATGATGATGATGATGATGATGATGATGATGATGATGATGATGATGATGATGATGATGATGACCCTTA
>NW_004797345.1:1147126-1149194 GCF_000002075.1 Aplysia californica
TCTTCTTCTTCTTCTTCTTCTTCTTCTTCTTCTTCTTCTTCTTCTTCTTCTTCTTCTTCTTCTTTTTAAGAGCCAGAGCTGCAGGCTACTGTTCCACCAGCGAGTGTTTTCTGACTCTCCTCTTGTTTATCCTTATCTTGTTTGAATTATTTTTTAACGTTATAGTATAACGCCCCAAACTGTCCGTGAAACACAAGTTTCAAGATAATAATGATTTAGATCTGTCACTTTATCAAATCCTGCACATCACAAAGGTGTCACATGAGAAAAATTTCCAGATTCTGGCTAGTGTCTCGACAGGTTTCCTGTTTGCTGAACTGCATATGTTACAGATATTGACATCGACTGGCATGCATTCAATCATTAAGATCGAGGCGCACCATCAGAACGACATCTGGGCTGAATTAGAGCTATTGTATTATTAGTAGGAGATAGTTGACTCTTACCATGGGCATATCGAACGTCCTGATTGAACTGGAAACATATTCTGAAAGCAGCCCTAACTTGAATAAAAGTCGAAAATCTGCGATTGAAGGGGGTGGGGTCCCTCTTGTGTCACAGGCAAAATAAGCAAAAATTGACCGCCAACGTTAGGTGACTTCCAAAGCCTTGAGGGTCCTTTTAAACAGCAAATTTACTTTTTTGTGCCTTTGATCACGTTTTTCAGTAAAACTCCACACAGAAATATGTTTTAATATGGACAAGAAAGGCGTTGAACCGAAATTAAATAGATAAAAATTGGCATATGGGCAGAAAAATGCCAGGGTTTTTTTTCAATTTCATTATTTTGATGAACTCCTGATTCACCAAGATGCCACACATTTGATCTACCTGCAGGCCTGGGCCCTATGCCGTGGACCATCAACTCCGAGATCTATCCTCTGTGGGCTCGCAGTACCTGCAACTCCATCGCCACAGGTTTCAACTGGATCTGTAACTTGGTTGTCTCCCTTTTCTTCCTCACACTCACTGAGACTATCACCAAATACGGTAAGTCGGTGTGTTAAATTCCCAGAGCACACTGCCAAACGGAATCAAGGGGACTTAGTCGGAACCAGCTAGATTTTGCTCCATGAAGGGACCAATTCTACGACAAAATCTGCCATTTTGACAACAGTGTCTTGCGATCTTGAAAAAGCATTTAATAAATTTAATTCAATTTTGAAAGTTACTGTCGAAATTTGTCGAATTCGGTCGAGCTGTGCCAAATGGTAGCTTTTGCCCCTCCGTGGAGGGAAATTTGGCTGGCTCCGATTCAGTCACATGAATTCGGCAGGCAGTAAGCATAAGTATAATGCGAAAGGGGGGGGGGGTGTTGAGAAATAGGGGAGGGAGCGTGCATGGAATTGTCTGAGTGTTTATGTTTGTGTAGTTGTTTTTATAAGCGTGCTAGTTATTATGATTAAGTTCTATACCTGATTTTTCGTATGGATAAGGATAAGCGTATTCGTGAGTCTGGGTGTGTGTGCGTGTGTCTGTTTCTGTGCATCTGTATGTATGGCATGTGATAGTGTGGTGACAGGGTCTGTGTGTATGTGTGTTTTTGTGTATGTGCGTGGTTGTCTACTCGTTCGTGTGCGATACGAGCAAGGGTGAGTGTGTGAGCTCGTGGGTGAGAGGATGGGAGCGTGTGTATATGTTTGCGTGACTGCGATTGCACGTGTTATAGAATGACAAATTACCAATGTGTGAGTGCATTCTGTGTGTGTGTTTGTCTGCGTGTGTGTTTGTGTTTATGTGTGTGTGCGTGTGTCTGTCTGTCTGTTTGTCTGCGCGTGTGTGTGTGTGTGTGTGTGTGTGTGTGTGTGTGTGTGTGTGTGTGTGTGTGTGCGCGCGCGCACGCGCGCGCGTATGTGTGTTTGTGCACATATTTGTTGTTTTTTGTGATCTAAATTGTGCCGATGTCAGTATGGATCCCACTGTAGGATAATAATACAACACGCATATAGACATTTCTTCACCACCTTATCATTAAATTATTGTTTGGTTTATGTTGTTTTAATTTTTTCAGAGAGAGAAGGGGGGTGTCTCTCTCTCTCTCTCTCTCTCTCTCTCTCTCTCTCTCTCT
>NW_004797345.1:1152968-1154946 GCF_000002075.1 Aplysia californica
ATATACATAATATATTATATATCTTGGATTTTGTGTTTATAAACACGAGGATGACATGTGCACGTGGAAAGTTTAGATGCGTTTAAGGTTTGTTTCTCAACACTGTTGTCATTATTTACTTCGTTTTGTTTCCACTATGTCACTATATTATATGGGGTGGGGTTGTTGTTTTCACTTTGTCACTATATTATATGGGGTGGGGTTGTTGTTTTCACTTTGTAAAAATGTACTTTGTTGACGTAAGTGTCTTTGTATTTCCAATCACGTTTGTGTGAAAGCAAACACTATACAGACAGAAATCAAGAGTCGTCAGTTCTTGACTTTTTGTGAGAAAATTAAAGATATGAAAGGTGTCAATCCGTAGTTGTTTTGTTGGATTTTTTTTTCTATTTGTCAATAAATGTAGGCTTTTTTTTTTCAGAACTGAAATTTTGAAAAAAGTTTTAAAACTGAAGAAAGACTTGCCTTGGAAGAGTGCTTGTTGGGGTTTTTCTTATTGTCAATTTGAGCTTCTTTCTTGCAAAACTCAGAAAGGGAGCATCGGGGTTGTTGTTTTTTTTTAAACCTTTTAAGGCTGAAAAAATTTGCCTTGGAAGAGGGAGATAAGAATAAAGGAAGACAAGATTACCATGAAAAGAATTGCAATCGCCAATATTTACGCCCCTGTCGACACAATTAGATCAATTAGTTTGCGAACTGTTTCGATTCTCCTTGTCAATGACATCTTGGGCTGAGATTGAGCATCCCAGCGGAAAGATCAAAATCTTAGAAGGAAAAACTAATTCCTAGAAAACGCTCTTTTTTCTACTTGCGCTCAAAAATGATATCGCGATGTGTATTCGATAGCAGTAGAATGGAAGTGATTTTTTTTTACAATTTGGCTGCGCAGATGAGTAATGAGTAAATACACATCGTGTAAATGGTCGATTGAATGAACGAGGAGAGATGTTTGTTTGGGGTTTGTTCGTTTTTTTCTTTACTGTTGTAATTTTGTTCTCTGTTTTTTTACTATCTTTAATCAAGATACTTGAGGTTTTGTTTGTTTGTTTGTTGGGTTGGTTGGTTGGTTGGTTGGTTGGTTGGGAAAAGGGGAGGGGGTATTGGGTATGGGGGGAGGGGTTGTTTTGTGTGTGGTTTTGTTTTTGTTTTTTGGTTGTGTGTTTTAGTTTCCTGGGTTGGGTTCTAGGAAGGATATCAGTTATGAAACGTCTATCGCCCTTATCGACCCTTCTTCTTTTGTTACTCTCTTGTGACACCTCTAATCTTCTGGTTCTCATATGACCTCGAGAGCCGTAAAACCTCTACCAAAACAAACGAGGATATCAATTCAAATTATCAAGGCCTTGAATTTTGGACACCGGTACTTACATTGTGATTTATTGTGAGAGAGGGGAGCAACCTAAATGTATGAAACAGCGTGTTTTAACTGTACGATTTATTAACATGTTGTTGTAATGGAAAGGTTTGTAGCCAGTAGTTGTTTTATGTGTGACAGGTTATTTACATTTCAATTGCCAAAAGCTAAACGCATAAATGGTCGCTTTTAAGCACAAGGGGGCTATCTCGATAAATTCTGTTTTGAGAAAATCGAAGTTTAAAGTTTTTGGATCCTTATTCAGTCTCTTTAAAAGGCAAGGAGGGTTCTCTCTATAACCAAACAAACATACCCACCAATGAAACCAAACTTCTTCTATAGGTAGCGCCATGCCCACCTTTGGTGTAGGTCAAGATTTCTGGAAACCCCCGAAATCTGGGTTAGCCCGCTTGTCCTTAAAAGCGACCAAATGCAACATACAACCAAATACAACTCGCAGTCCTGGGTTTCAGTTTCATGTCATTGAACCTGGCCCTGAGGGTAGACAAAAGAAAACATAACGGGGAATTGAGTGCACGGATGTTGGAGCGAAGTAAGTCTCCGGCTCATGTTTGTTTGTTGGTTGTTGTTGGGTTGTTGTTTTTTGTGAGGGGGGGTTTGGGG
>NW_004797345.1:1155154-1159958 GCF_000002075.1 Aplysia californica
ATGTTTTGGTTTTGTTTTTGTTTTTCTTTGGGGGTTGGGGGGGGTGTTTTGTTTTGGTTTGGATTTGTCTTTTAGAAGAAGGTGAAGTGTGAAACAAAAAAATACGAACCAAGATAGAAAGTAACTACAACTGAAGCTCTCCTAACGGATCTGTGGTTGGCTTATTCATTTTTGAATATCACGATTTAATCATAAGAAATGAGCCTTTAAAGGACTGTCAACATTATAAGATATTGCAGGGACGTATGTGAGAATAAACAACGTTCTGTGGTGTAGCGGTTAGGCACTTCGCCGTCTCACACAAAATACCAAAAAATCCGAGTTTGATTCCCGTGTGAGTAGAATTTTTATCTATCTTTCTGGCGGGACATTGTATCCCTCTCAGCCAGGTGTTAGCCCTGGCACGCAGGGTCCAAACTCATCTCCTGGGTGGTCAAAACTGTGTCAACAGGGGCAGCATTTCATGTAAATTATGTGAAAGGAACTTTTGTGAGGAAAAAAAATACAGTTACTTTTGACGTAGAACATAATGTTTACTTTTCATGATATTATGTCTCTTTGCATGCCTTGAGAAACATTAAGGAAAGAACAGGCTTTTGTTCAATCACCAATGACGCTGAAGTTTGCAAAACTTTGAGGTTTCCAGAATCCCTATTTCTGCTAGACGTTCAGCCGACAAATTGGCTGGAAAGAGAGTCGAACAGGAAACGACGTAGTGAGTACAGAGGTAAGGCGCCATCTTCACCCTAGAGAGTTACCCAGTCTGCTTGTGTGTTGAGCCCCTTGTTTGTAGGGACAGCAGACAAGGCCAAGTTATACCCTCAGGCCAATTAATATTTATTTACCAGAGCCAATGAAGAGAATGGACAGAAGCAAAACGAGAATTATATAATTGTTTATATCTGAGTATGCACATGTTCGGATCATTTGATTTTGAGTAATTTTACCCGATTTGAGCTTACTAAAATGGCTTTTCCAGGTATTTTATGGTTGTTATTGGGCGATATGCTTCTCTTTACTTAAACAAACAAACAAATACACAAACAAAAAATCAAACAACATTAATCAAGTAGTTTGGTGTCCCATTAAATTCACAACATCTCTGACGGAGCAAAGCCAAGGGCCTGGATAGTTTGGAATCTGTTCCAACTCAGCTTTGGAATGTCCTGTTTACCATTCGAATCCGTCACCCGCACTGCGGATTAGAGGCTACCAGCTAAGCCTGCGAAACTCCCAGTTAGATGGTTGATTCTTACACTAGATTTAATCGTACTTGGCGCAAATCCCAGTAGGTGAAGTTTGACCGCAAAGACAGACAGGAAAGAAAACAGGGAATCAAAGGTCAATGTAAAGTCATGCGTGCAATTTCAATGCATTCATTCGTTTGTGCGAGTTCGTTGTCCGTCTGAGGCAGAGTAGTGAAAATAATCCGATTTGGTGTTGGGTATATACATGTATTTATTCATAACTTTTTTGGGAGGGGGGGGGGGCGGTTAAAAACTGAATTAGTTTGCCTTTAAAGTCTATCAGTGGAGTGCCATTTGCTCCCCTGGGTTAAATAATTGTAGACACGCTGTAGCTCACAGGGGACATTCCCCCGCAAGGTTCATAACTCTTTCCTTTTTATCTATCACGAAAACATCCCAACAGTTATTTCCCATACAGCTCACGTCAAATGAAAGCTTTTTCACTTCCACTCTGCCCTTTCCTTCCGTCCTTACGTAATGAGACCAACTAGCCTGACTAGCCATACATTTGTACGCGGCATACCATTGACAATAATATTGTTTACATTCAACAATTGTAAGCCATTTTGTTCGCTCTTAACGATGTGTGCAAAACTAAAATTATGGGCCTCCTGATATCAGATCAGCTACCTCATGACGTGTGGGATTTTCTCGCATCACTTATTCTTCCGTTCCCCCTCTCCCCCACTCCCACTTTACTGACAATTCAATTATAAACTCGCTCAAATCTGCCATTTATAGGTTGTTTAGTCTATGTGTGTAAATTTTTGTGTACGGAAGCATGCCCAGGATGGCGTAGTTGGATAAAGGATGTTAAGAAATCAATGTTATCTGCATAATGGCTTGTTTTGCAGTAAGTGAGAGTATACGAAGTATGAGGTATCGTGGTGAAATCAGACGCTCGTCAAAATAATGAAATCGAATTGAAGAAACCGACATTTTTCCGCCGGTGGTGCAATAATAATTGATTTTTTTTCTCATTTTTTTTTAATTTATTTTTTTTAGCCTCGTTTTTTTTTGTGTGTTTTTTTGTATGTCCATCTAAAAACACATCCTGCGGGGGTTCCGCTGAAAAACATCGATCAAATTAACAAAGATATGAATCTACAATTTGCAAGGACATTGTAGCTTTGGAAGTCGCCAAAGTTTGGCAGCCATTTTCTCGCTTCTTTTACCTCTGACACCAGAGCCACCACCTCCTTCAGTAACAACTAGATCTAGAATCTAGACCTATGTCGACTTATATTCATGATGTAAGTGTTTTTCTTTTTTTTTTCATTAAAAGCAAGGCAAATGAACAGGCTTTAATAGTACATTAATAACTCTATACGCCCAAAGACTGACAAGCGCCTAATTGCATCGTGTAGTGACACAAATGAATGTGCTTTGAACAAACCATAGGTCTACATTCTAAGAAACATGTTAGTGATGTCATTTATTATTTTCTGAAAACCCAGGGGGAGGGGGGCAACTCACAGCTATAAATAAGCATTATTTCATGTACTTTAACGTTTGATAATAATATTATGTTGTCTGCGTTTAACCAAAGCAAGCTGAGCTAGTTTGTACTTTCTACTCTCCTACTGATGAATTTTGAGTGTAGACTGAAAACCTTTAACAACCTATTGATCTTTTTTCCTTTTTTTTTTTTTAAATGCATGTATATCCAGTGTATCAAGCATATTAGTCTCCTGTACGAAAAGGTTAGTTCTGTGAAAGGGATAAAATGGGCGATCGGAAAATGAAGCTACTGTACATATAAACAAGAAAGACGAAGCTATAAATATTGTCCTGAACGTGTCTAGTTTAAGACGAGTATTGCATTACGACAGGGTTTTGCCTTAGGGGAGACCGTGAATTACTTGGAACTAAGAACTAAAATATTGAGAATTTGAACAGCAGTGCTTGCACAACGATTTCCACAGTATGAAGCAAAAAGATATTTCGATGGATGCATAGTTTTGAATCTGCCCACCATATTTGTGGGATAAGCTGTCTGTCTGTCTGTCTGTCTGTCTGTCTGTCTGTCTGTCTGTCTGTCTGTCTGTCTCTCTCTCTCCCTCTCCCTCTCTCTCTCTCTCTCTCTCTCTCTCTCTCTCTCTCTCTCTCTGTCTATCTATCTATCTATCTCTCCCTCTTCCTCTCTCTCTCCTCTCTTTTCTATCTCTCTCCTCTCTTTTCTATCTCTCTTTATCTATCTATCTATCTATCTATCTATCTATCTATCTATCTATCAATCTATCTATCTATCAATCTATCTATCTATCTATTTATCTATCTATCTATCTATCTGTCTATCTATCTATCTATCTATCTATCTATCTATCTATCTAGCAAGCTTGCTGGCTAAAGCTATCTATCTATCTATCTATCTATCTATCTATCTATCTATCTATCTATCTATCTATCTATCTATCTATCCCACACTCACACAAACAGAGAAAGAGAGAGGGGGGAGAGAGAGGGACAGAGAGAGAGGGGGGCGAGAGAGAGAAAGAGAGAGAGAAGAGAGAGAGAGAGAGAGAGAGAGAGAGAGAGAGAGAGAGAGAGAGAGAGAGAGAGTAACTGGCGTCACTGCACTCCACCCACTCGGGGAAAGTGCACACCCCTGCCACACCCTCCCCCAACACAAGTGAGCACAGGCGAGAAAACAAATCCGTGTCTCTGGGCTCGGAGCCAGAACTGGCATGTCTTCCTACCAAGACGCGGACTTTACAGAGCTAGAAAATAGACAGAAGGCACAGAAAGCATTTTCTAGTGGGTATAGCAACAATGTTTAAGAGCTTTCGGGTTTGTTTGTTTTTATTTCAAGGACAGCGAGATCAGGGACCATACTAAACTTTAAGGGAGCAGAAATAAAATGTCACAAAAACTGATTTCGGAGCAACGACAACCAAGAGAGTGCGCTCAACTCATTCATTATATTAGCCTTTTGAAACCGAGAACATACCCACTTTCTCATCCCAGAGATGTGGATCACCATGAAGTGCCAGATCTAGAATAGATATCAGCGAACATGGTTCACCATTCATTTCTTTGCTCGGATGCTCTCAAGGAACAACTCCCCCCCCCCCCCACACACACACAAAGAAGAAACAATATTATCCTGGGCTTTCCCCGACACCCATCCGTTCAAGTGAAAGAGAGATAGTATTGTGAAACCAGAAACCATACACAAATCTTATCTCTTTACTACTGAGGTCTAACACACTACAAGACATATTTCAGATATTTTAAGGGCGAAGCACTTGATTCTTCATCAGAAGAGGAGGTTGAGAAGTAGTATTCAGGAGCATACAAGAAGAGCCAATTTGGGCCCCACTGAGATTCGAATCTCAACATTCAAGCGAAGATAATTAAAACTGCAACCTACTTTGCCACCTGTCACCTTACCTTCAAACCGAAGAAATGTTTATAACACCTCATGGTTATCACAAATAGAACGTATCATAAATATCACTAGAGTCAAAGGGGACTAAGTGGGATGGCGTGGTTTACAGGCTCTAGTGTTCGCCTCTCATTGGGGGGGGGGTGGACTCGAATTCAGACAGAGCAAA
>NW_004797345.1:1162212-1165613 GCF_000002075.1 Aplysia californica
CCCCCCCAAAAAAAAATGTGTACACAGCTGTAAACACTAATGACCGACCAAAATATCTAGAAAAAAACTAAAACAAAACAAAACACTAACAAAGCAGAACCTCCCCCCAAAAACAACAACAACAACAACAACAACAATAAAACAACAAAAAACACCAAAAAACAAACAGCAAGCAAACACACAGAAACAAAACCCCACAAGTTATAATAATCACCCTTTCGCATTCTCTGCCTGTATTCATGTTCTGTGTCCCCTCTGCCTCTTCTCTTCCTCACCACTCCAACAGCCTCCTCCTCCTCCTCCTCCTCTTCTTCTTCTTCTTCTTCTTCTTCTTCTTCTTCTTCTTTATCATCGCTTTTGAAGTAACCTGATTGTCTCTGTGGGTAACTCAGGTCTCATTGAAGCAATCAATCCTTTCTTCCTTCTTTTCGTTTCCATGTTACTGTCACACTGGTGTCGGCTTGGGGATTTAAACGAGCTGATTTTTAGTCTACCCGTGTGCGAAGCGATAAGTCACTAAATCTTTTGTATAGTTACATGTACTACATTATGCGACGCAAAATCAAAATCTGTAATCCACACTAACACTAGATCTAGTAATACGTTCCCACACACTTCTACACCGAGGCAATTTCATGCTGAAGGCAGGGTTTAAGTACAAAACGTACAAGTCAGTTTTCCCTCTCCGAATACCCTGCATACCAGTCCGTCGCTCAGGGCACTCCTCTAGTAGATTATCTCTGCACCTACCAAATTTTAATCCGATCTACAGAGATCAACAATATAATATCATTAGACTCACATTCGAACCCATTTCAAACTACAATTTTACTCATGTTGTAGACATTGTCCTCTTAAAAGCTCCTACTATGGACGCGCTGGAAATGGCAGAAGGAAACCGCTGCGCAATGAGATCATAAAACAATAAAACTGTGAGGAATGCTATTGAGACCTCACTGGGGTGGAAAGGATTAATTTTCTTACCTACGGAAGCCGCTAGAGCGTGGAGACGCACTCTAAATACGGATTAGGGATTTGTTTTGGGGATTCAATGCCACGGTCAGCTGAGTACGGTTTGTTTGGGCGTGCCCGCTGGCCACGTTGGAAAGACGCGGACCTTTGGTGTGTATAATCGGAGTTCGATTCTGTAACTGATCTAAATTATACGTGAGTTTTGACCCAAAAGCCCCGACTGTAGAATTATGTTGAAGAGAGCATAATATCTCAAACTCGAACCGAAAAAAATGGAAATACCCCTGAAGATTGTGGTACTTTTGACAGAGGTTTTCACCTTGTGGATACATTAAGGGTTGTTTGTTGTTAACAACTTAATATTGTTACGTACACTTCTTGTTATATCCAGTGCACACAGCAAATCTGATTCATTTGATTCAGTCGGGCCGTCGTAAAGAGACAAAAACTACCATTTCAACAGAATACAACCGGGTTCAACTAAATTCAACTCTGACCTTCAAAATCATACATGTTTGTTTTTCAAGGTCGCGAGTTGAATCGTTCATACTGTGCCAAAATGATAACTCCATGAAGGAAAATCTGGCTGGTCTCGACTGAATCAATTTGGCAGCTTGCATTATTATCAGTGGGAAAGGCTGGTTTCTGATGAAACGCTACAAGGACGGAACTGCTGAGTGAATTGTGCCAAATTAAATCTGGGACTGTAAAGTAGATGTGATTTGTATAATTGGTTTAATTCTGATGATATGTCTCTAAATTACAAGTTGCATCTCGAAACGAAGGCTTTGAAGTTATACTTGAAGATGACGTCAAGAACAATGGTATGACCGGCCGCAGATCAACATCCGAGAGACCATAAAAAAATAAAATAGCAGTCATCACCTCACTAGAACTCATCAACATAATTTGAATTTTCATTCCTTTCAATCAAGAAGTATAGTATTTATAGAAAGATTTTTACAGCGCTTGCAACGCGTATAGGCCTAGTTCATATGAGTACTGAAGATGGGGGTGGGGGTGGGGGGAGTATTAGAGAGTAACATAAAAAAAAGAAAACAAGTAGAAAAGATAAGGACGGTAGATTTTTTACAGATGGAAAGAAGAAGCAAATCACATCAGAGCACTCGCCAGCCGCCAAGTTTTGTAACAGCAATGCAAATGACAATAAACTTCTCATATTATAAGTCTTTAAACTGTCACTACTACTGGGCAATTTTAGAAAATATTTGGTGCCCAAGATTTTCACAATTACAATTAGTACGTTGTCACCGTTCTTAGCACAAAATGGTATTCATTACCTTGGGTATGAACGAATGTAATGCTGTCTTAATTAATTTGTCAAGGTTGTCTTCTAAATCTTACCACATACACTGTAGCAACTCTTTTCAAGGACAAGGCGAGGGTCATTTGGAACACTATAACTTTATTTGTCAATCTGTTTTCACGAATGCAAGACGATTTCAGAAAAGAGAAGCTTTTTAAAAAAAAACACAAACATGTCAAAACTATACTCATACAAGACAATCCTGTAGTGTAGATAACGTCATTGTTGTCAGTACTGCTATAGTGGCAATAGTATTCTTGCTACACAAAAAAAAATTCAGTTTTATTATGGCCATAGATTCATTCTATCATATCATTGCTTATTTGGGTTGCTTTCTTTCTTCCTGAAAATTATTTCGAAATTGTAATTTGTATTGGCAAAAGACAATACTTGTTGGTGTTGTTGGGTTTGTTTGGGGTTTGGGGGTTTTTTTTCAAATTCCTTCTCATCATGTTCCCCTTCCTTTTTTTAGAATTCAAAACTGGTTTGGTTATAGCTGGGTCTACTAATAGCTTATAATATTTTGACTTTTGCCTCATTTCTTTTCAGAAAGGGGTGGGGGGTGCCTGAGCGAGCACTTCTTTCTAACTTGCAACGTGTCTCTTGCTGTCATTATTGTGTTTTAGGTTTTTTTGTCATTTGCTCTGACTATATTAATTTTGGCTCAGGGGCAGGGCCTAACAGTATTATTTTTTTTCTAAAACCTTGCCAGACGAGAAAACTGTCTTGACAGGTTCCGGCCATGTCTGGTACAGTCGGGAATGCGACAGCTCTTCGTAACCTCGCCGAGGATCTGTTGACGTCAGAGGAAAATGGCGCCTTCAGGGAAGCGTTGGGCAACTACCGCCAGACGGGCTCCTTGCCCTCATTGGTCAAGCAACTGAGTCACGTGATAAAAACTACTGAGAAGCTGATGCTGCTCGTGGAGATCAGCAGTGTCTTGTCTCAGGGTTTGAGGGCCGACTTCCACAAGTTGTGCTGCCTGTACTTCCCAACGTAAGAGCATAAGAGCAAGAATCAAGAGTACATGTTTTGAAAAACCACCATCTGCGCACAACTCTCTCTCTCTCTCTCTCTCTCTCTCTCTCTCTCTCTCTCTCTC
>NW_004797345.1:1168276-1169926 GCF_000002075.1 Aplysia californica
GAGAGAGAGAGAGAGAGAGGTGAGAGACGAGAGGCGAGATGAGAACGAGACGAGACGAGACCAGATCAGCCTGTTCTTGTCCAGCATAGAATGGAGAGCATTTCGTAGAGGAAGGATCTTCTATTTCTAAACTAAAAAATTTCTAGCAGGTTTCTCGTTGAGACGGTTAATAATTAAAACATTTGTCTTCGTCTTTTTCTTTCCTTTTTGGATCTAAGTTGAGCCTTTTTACCGTTATCACTACCATGAATTTTAATACTTGTACCCTTTTCTGTCTCCAGACATGGCGCCAGTCCCAGCCGTCCCTCGGCCAAGGTCATGGCAGCATCAGCATCAGAAACCGCGCACGCTCACTGCGCATACTCAGCGGATCCCTTCCTACAGTGATACCGGCACAAGGAACGCCCACAAACGCACGCAGGGCAGAGGGGCGGGCCAGGGTGCTGCTAAAACGACAGGAAGACGGCTCTCTGGGCATGGGCATACAAGGCGGGAAAGAGTACAACTCTCCCATCTCGGTCTACTCTGTGGAGCCAGGGAGTCAGGGCGACGTTCAGGTGAATTGATTATATTATATATTATTGCTCTAACGTTGTGACCGACGTATTGTTAATGGGAAAGTTATTATGCTTTTTACATTATTTTATTAGGAGAGTTCTGAATGCATGGTCTTTAATGAGGGCCATCTTTTCAGACTTCTCAATATTAATGTACTTGTCATATTATTATCTCGAACTTCTGGAAAAACATAGGAAAAGCTAGCTCAAGATCATAGCGAAAAATGGGCAGTGTCTGTCGTGGTCCTGTTGGTGTTATGCTCATTTTTGGAGAAAGCACTAATAATTTTATAATCTCTTCTCTTACCTATCCTCGGTGGAAAGTTCCCTTGGCTAAATTTAGAATGGTGTCATCGTGTGAGGGGGCGGGGGGGTGGGGGTAGCAGACTTGCTCTGTGCTACCTGAAAGGGGGTCACAATTTTGTCTTATTAGCTTTATTTTGTTTTGTTTTCTGTGTGTTTTCTTGTGAGGCGGTTGTTGGTTTCTTTGTTTTTGTTTGTTTGCTTTCTTTTCTTTAGTTGTAATTGCTTTTGTTTCGGTTGGGCTGTTTGTTTGTTTGGGTTTTTGTTGTTGATGGTTTGTTTTGTTGTTGTTGGTTGGGGGGGGGGAGGGGTTTGCTTGTTAGTTTATTTGTTTGATTAGTTCGTTTGTTGTTGGTGGGGTTGGGTTTTGTTTTTTGGGGGTTTTTTATGGGGGGGGGTTGTGGTGCATCCTGTTTTTGCTACTGCTTAAGGACGTTACGGTCCCTTCAGTTACGGAGAAAAAACTACTTTTGCTGCTATTTGCAAACAAATACGGGGGATTTCTTTAACGGCATACGTGCAGCAGAGCTACCAGTTATCTTACTTTTAATTTTCTCACTTGTGCTTATCGTTATTCGCAGGGTCTTCGAGTTGGGGACGAAATCCTGGATGTGAACGGCACCGACTTTAGCGACATCACTCACGCAGAGGCCGTGACGCTGATCCGGAACGCTTGGAACGTCATCCTAACAGTTCATCGTTCCGGGTCAAGTAATAATGACTTGATTGATGGCGGTGAGTGAGTGAGTGAGTGAGTGAGTGAGTGAGTGAGTGAGTGAGTGAGTGAGTG
>NW_004797345.1:1170419-1173164 GCF_000002075.1 Aplysia californica
GAGGAGGAGGAGGAGGAGGAGGAGGTGGAGAAGGCGGAGGAGCAGGAGGAGGAGGAGGAGGCAGAAGAAGATGGAATGGAAATGATGGATGATGGTGGGTTGCTTTTTTAAAATTCTGCTCTCATTGTTGTTGTGTTCTGTTGTTGTCGTTGTTGTTGTTGTTGTTGGTGGTGGTGGTGGTGGTGGTAGTGATGGTGATGATGGTAATATTGGTGGTGGTGTTGTTGTTTCGTTCTGTGAGAGAAAGGACAAATTGCAACAGCAAAAAACCGTAAGAGCACGCATTGTCGTCTGGTCCTAATATATGCAAAACATTTCGTTATGAAGCATGCAGACGAATCACAGTTGGGCCCCACGTCTCCTCAATGTGCTTTGAGTGACCGTATTTCGGGCGACTCTTAACGTACATGTATCTTTAATGTGTCAGAGTCAGGTGATGAAGAATATATTTAGCTTTAAATGTGTATGCCGCATAAGTGGGCAGTGCAAGGCCTGGCCCGAGTTGGTCTCTCTTGTTCGACTGTACGAATAAACGAACTCCTGTGTTATATCATACCCCATATGCGGACTTCAACATAAGTTAAGGACCACTTGCAAACACTTTGAGTGGTCTTCTTTGGTCGACCTGCACGTGGGCGTTCTTGGACTTATCCAGTGGCTTGATGGCGCTGCCTCAAGTGGACAATGGCAGAGTGTGACACGCCATACCTCTGGCACGATCAAATTTCTAAGTCTCTCAGCTTTCGTCTTGGTGGCATGTTGATGCGACACTGGATTTTGCGCATACGCGGCTTATATTGCCACCAAAGTGAGCACAGTTCGAGACCATAAGTCCGTTTTGACGTGCACCAGAAAATTACATTTTTAAGGAATATCCGTGGTGCCGCACACAAATCGATAAAAAACAGCAAATTTGGCTAAAATTCCTCGAGGATTTCCGTGCTGCTCGAGGTGGTTTTTCCCCTTTAGGAAGCTTTGCAGTACGCATTGGTAACCCATTAACACTTTTAGAGCAAAAATTTTGAAACATTCCTTGCTGTCTTTTTTCTTTTTTCGGATTCTTTAAAAAATCCCGGCTGTTTGTCAAGGTGGTCCCTAATTTATGTTGAAGACTGTTTGGATCCACATCTCCCCCACCACTCAACCGTCTCCACTCGTCCGTCTCTTCTCAACCCTCTCCGCAACCAACCCCTCCACCTCCTTCCCTTCCTTTCCCCGACCCTTCCTCCCATTCCCCACCCCTACCCAACCACCCCTACCCAACCACCCCTACCCAACCACCCCTACCCCCCCCACACACACACACACACACAACCCCTCCACCATTTTCAGTTTCAAATGCAAAACTTACAAAAATGAAATTCTCTAGAAACACAAACTAAAAATAGTATGCGAAGGATCAAGACATACAGGCATGAACTATGCTACTATATACAGCAACCGCGAAACCTTGCGCTTGAAGCAGCATTACGCAGTATTCAAGTGGGGTATCATTTGCCGTAAGCAATTTTGTAGCCCATAATTCAGCTCATTAATGTGATGAATGGCTAGCACAATGTACCTAGATACTCGTAACATTACGCTATGGAAATCGGATTACCGAGTTTCGCCCCCGCACAAGAAACAATAGCAGTAGATTAACAGCTGTATTGGGATTACCACTGGCTCAGTCAGGAGTATGCTGTACCGCTGTTAGAGTGGCTACGAATCGAATCCCTAATGCCCATCGCGGATGGGATCGGGTCGGGTCGGGTCGGGTTGATGGCACAACTGGTCGCCTAAAAAAAAAACGCATCGGTTTCTGCCACGACAACCGCTTTGCATCCTCAATCTGGCTAGCAAAACCGCTCCGACCATGCCTTATCGTGCCAATGGGCACCCTGTTTCACTGAGAAATTTTGAACTTTTTTATATGAGCTGTCCATCCATTTTGCTCTGTCCTATCGTTGGTGGACGTTTAAAAAGAGCAGTTCTAACGCGTTACTGCTCCTTCTGTGTTAACAGACACAATAAACATGTAACATTCTTCACATGGGCTTTGGGGGGGGGGGGCGTGGAGATTATGGAACAGCAATGTTGCGTTTATGAAAGCATCATATATCTTGTGAATCGTAGAAGTGTTCTGACAGCATATTATTCTGTCATCTTTACTGGCCCTTTGAGATCCTTTTTGTTTAGCACAGCAACTTAATTTGGTTAACAGTTTAACAGTCCGTCTTTACATCCCCTTTCACCCTGTTGGCTCTGCCACTTCCTCTGAAGACACCCAGTTCTGCAAGTCGTAAGATTGGCGCATAGTCATGCTCAATCTCTTCATCTTCAAGGGTGGTGGCAAGGGCCGTCAAAGCATCATTTTTGTCTATTTTAATGCCAGTATTGACCGGTGCATTGCACACGAGTTTGTTTGCTTTGCTTGTTCATGTCCCACCACGCCTGTATGGCTTGGAGCATAGATCCATGTTATTTTTCTCAATCTGCTTTCTTCTATGCTTTGCAGCCTCTCTTTTCTCAGCATCCCGTTATTGACTCTCTTCAACACCAGGATCTGCACAATAGAGACTTATCGTATCTTATCGTATCTGTCTATTTCAGGCCAGCTGACATCTGCAGGAGAAGAGATCAAACTCACGGTGTACCCGTCCAAAAAGGGAAAGTTGGGCTGTGGTGTTCACAGGTTCGTGAAGTGCTGTATGTGTGTGTGTGTATGTGTGTGTGTGTGTGTGTGTGTGTGTGTGTGTGTGTGTA
>NW_004797345.1:1175022-1177522 GCF_000002075.1 Aplysia californica
GGGGAACAGTGACCAATGGTTCAGAGAGAGAGAGAGAGAGAGAGAGAGAGAGAGAGAGAGAGAGAGAGAAAGACATTCCTCTCTTCTTTGTAAATCTTTTATCCTTGAACAAAGATGAAGTCATGGATTACATCCGCTACCAGAAATTACCATTAGAGTCTAGAATAGATCTAGCTGGCTGCATGAAGAATTTCTTCAAACACAGTTGACATAAAGATCTAACAGGATCATATGATTTTTGGTTCACACTAAAATTCGATGAACCCGACACATAATATACTCCAATTCTAGATCCGGACTTTACAACGGATGCGACAGAATGGAGAACTCCGACTGGTATGGTGGACGTGGGCGTTGTCATGATGCATTTATTGCATCTTTCCCAAGGCGAACCCATCACAGCCAAGCTTACATATTGAAATTGAAAGAGCAAATACATCATTTGGTTTCTGACCTCATGTTCTTAATTACTCAAAACGGCCTAAAACGTCAGATAGAACTTTGTAATTCTGAGGCAGCGAAATGTTGCTAACATTAACACAAACCTCACCATTAATAAAGATCGTTCTTTCATACTAATATAAGGTTGCTTCGGGGGTAAGAAATTCGATCACATCACGTTGCTTGAAGTGAAGCTCTTTGGTTGGAGGTCGCTATTCTAACTCGAACCGGGGTACCCAACCTTGCATTGTGACACATGCAACTGAGTGTGAATGGCATTTTAAAGAATATAAATTTTCTGTGGTGGTAGTGAAATGGTTGGCAATTGGAAAGTACGCTTGGCAATTTTCATTATTTACTATGAGAAGTTTTAAAAGTTTACGGCATAACAGGTTTTACGTGTACTTTTCATCTTGTCATTGTAAAATATGAAAATTGCCAAGCGTTAACGAATGTTAGAATTGACAACATTCTAAACTTGTTTCAAATGCAGTGAATATCATCCTTCGTCTTGACAGACAGAATAATAGTCCTGAGAAGACGAGAGATATTGGGCAAGCACTGTATTGGGGCCCTATTCGGACTCAAATCCCAAACGCCCGTGTGTCGGGCAAGTTTGCTCACCCACTGCGTGGGTCCTCCTGAAGCAAAAATTAAAACGCTCTTGACTTTTTTCCACAGGGAAAGAATCGCGTAACAAGAGGCCCCAGACATTACAACAAGAAGAATTGTAAGTACCCTGTGATATGTAGGATGGGAAACGCAAACCGTATAGTGGGCCTACTGTATACCATAGAATCAAGAAATACATCGTGGGTCAGCTGTTCAGATGTACTAAGCCCTAAAGTTTGAATTTTCTTTGCATTGAAGTTTCTTAATCTCTGATATATATTATAGTCTGCATGTGCTTGAGCTCAGAAACAATTTGTCTATTCAATTTGTAATTTTTTAAACCAAAAAAAAAACACGTGGGTGCCTGTACAATTTAAAAGAATGAAAGAGTTTTTTTCTCCTCACTGAACATAATTTGCTTCCACGGCTTAAGACATTTGAAGGTGAACAGCTTGTCGAAGACATGCTCCTTTTCAATAATTCATGAATGCACAAAGTTATTGACATTTAAGGTTCTGGTGGCTGGAAAGAAGAAAACCCGACAAATTCAACCGACTTATACAAAAATGAGCTCATTGAACCCGTTGTTTTACTGTAGACAAGAATCTATCCAAAATGAGTCCCTGTGTAAAATATTCAAATTCCGGTTAAAAGTAACGTCTCCATAGTTAAAGTTAAAGAAGTCAAATTAAATGTTTTGATTTAGTGGAAGAAAATCAGTTTTCTAAGTTTCACTGAAGATTGTGGGGTCGTGTCGGTAGCCTAGTGGTTAGGCTACCGGATTCGTAATCGTGAGATTGCGGGTTCGGGGGTTCGAGCCTCAGCTCGATCCGACGTTGTGTCCTTGGGAAAGGCACTTTACACGAACTTCCTACTTTGCTCGGTCCTATCGGGGGCGGAAGTTAAACTAGGAGGTCCCGCCCCTTTAATAACCTAATAGTAATAGTGTTGATTGGAGCGTTAAACCAATACCATTTTTTTTAGATTGTGGAACAAAGTTTGAACGTATACTCCTTGAATGGCAATTATTATATTTGTTTCTGCAGTGACAACATGTTCTCTCCCTTGACGCTCGACTTATCCCCCCTTGGCCTTGACTCGGATGAAGACGATCTTACGACATTCGCCTCCTCCACCCCACGTAGACCCAGTAGGTCTCAAAGCGAAGAAAATAGGTCCACTGCCAAGCAAAGGCAGGGTATGCAACAAGAAATGCGAACCAGAAGCATTTCACAGTTGCCCTCAGACCGAAAGTACACCATAGCCCCTGAAGCAGAGACAAGGGTTAAATTTCAAGTTGAGGTCGAAGTTCATCAAGGAAGTACACATGGAGAGGAGTCAGCGGTCACGGATGAAAATGACGGAATTTTGGACAAGGAACGTCTACGGTCGACCCCTTCGCCACCTTCCTCTCGTTCGTTCAAAGACACGAATATCGTCAGTCGTG
>NW_004797345.1:1180022-1247141 GCF_000002075.1 Aplysia californica
AGACAGACAGACAGAACAATGTAGGCATTTTTACAACTCCCAATGATAATTTAGAATTTAGATCATTCAGAGGGCGGGTTTCTGACCCTGCCTGTCAGGTCCATCCTGGGTTGAGAGGGATACAGCATCCCCAGCAGAAAGACCAAGATACTCGATAAAAAGTCTACCCTCTCGGGAATCAAACTCGAGTCTCTTGAGTGCAACAGAGAAGCGCCTAACAGTACAGTGTACAGCTTCACCACATACATCAGGAGAGAGGGGGGGGGAGAGAGAGAGAGAGAGAGAGAGAGAGAGAGAGAGAGAGAGAGAGAGAGAGAATGTGTGAGAGAGGGAGAATGACTGAACCAGTTTTGAATTATGTAGAAATATGGATCAGGGTCAAGCATTTACGAAAGGTTATATTATATACGAGGTAGGACGCCTGAATTAAATGTCTTTAGTTTTTAATTTTAGAAAGAGTTTTACGGCACTTGCAACACAAATAAAGCATATATAAGTGCCACAGATTAGAGGTATTACAAGACAGTAACATACAAAGCAAATAAAGGTGGAGAGATAAGGACGACGGATGTTTGAAAGGAAAAGAAGAGAGATAATTGTCTAATTTGATAGGAAAGAAGGCGAAACGGTAAGGCAATAGATATTTGGTAGGAAAGAGGGAGGAGGGGTAAGAATCATAGTTTTTTATAGGACAAGAGGAATTTAAAGATCATTGAGAACTCCACCATACAAATCAACTTAATGAACATCCGATTTGGGGATTTGAACCACGTTCATTCTCAGCTGTTTGTTTAGTAAGAATTTTATGGTGCTCGCAACTGCAAAATTTATAAGGTCATACGAGTGGTGAAACATAAGTTGGTTGCATTCAAAACAGTTCGCAACACAGCTTGGTTTTGGTCAATGATCTAATTAAAGGGTTAAAATTTGTTTTAAAGCACCCACAACTGCATAAGGTCATTCATATGAGCGCGCAGGACACATTAAACATTTTCAGTTGGTAGGAAATTTTGAATTTTGCCAGGGTGGCGGCGGAAGCCTAATCTTATCAATGTTGGTCCACCAAGGGATCTGTATTGTGCGCAACTTGCACATGAGACCTCTGAGATTTTTTGCCTTTATCCGAGAAGGCTAGACTAGGTGTAGATTTTACTTACCATAAGATCAAAGGTGTGGCTGAAAGACAGCAGTAAGAAGGAGCCAAGGAGAAGCAGTAGGCTGCAGAAAGAGTCATGAGCTCAGAGGAGGGGGCAAACTGGGAGAAAGGGTGGGGGCAGAAGGTGGAAATATAGAGAGCAGGAAAGGATGTAAAAGAAAAAAATGCTAAACAAGTAAATATTCCATCACTATCCGGATTCCAACCCGGGACCAATTGAATGAGAGGTGAAAACCTTAACCTCTAGACCACAAGAGCCCTCCAACAGCTATTTACATTTAATTAAAATAACATATTTACATTTTACTATGAGAAGGCACATAGCCTGTATTAAAATCGAGGATCTTTCAAATTTCTACACATTTATACTTCCTTCGGGTCTCTCTAAAGTCCGAACATTCTGTTAGTATGTGTCTTTTGGTAAAGTCAGTATCACATCAAGGTTACACAGAAAGGTTTCTCCTCTCCCTGTAGTTGGTATTTATGTGTTAGTTATTTATTTATGTGTCAAGGAGGTACGTGCGGTACACAATCGAGTAAATATAGCTTCGTCCCTTCTGGAGAAACCCGAAGGTTTGTGTGGGCCCGACGTTGTGAGTTTTATAAATTGTTTACTCCAATGTTTCTCCCACAGACAGGAGGTTCATCCTCAGCATAGTAAAGCACGATACCAATAAATCCAACAGCTCGCCCTATTCAACCATCCTGACTGGAAAACAAATCCGCTGATTTCAAACTTTAGACTGGATAATCAATAATTCAACTCCTTAAGATAACAAGACAATGACTAAAACAACACACAATAACACATTATATTATTTCATATTTATTATCTTCCATTCTCAACATTTGCCAAACACGCTCATACATTTGTGAGACAATGGCTAAATCCCAAGCCCTGTCACAAAAGAAATATTACAGAACAAACATGTTACAAGTTTTGTCTGGAAGTGTACAACTAACATGCACTCTCAGTGCCATTTCATTTTCAGGGCCTTGGCTTAGCATATCAATAGTGTTATACTCTCACCGTGTAAATGGTTTCTTCAAAACTTTTCGATACGCCAACCCCCTCCCCGCTTTAAATGAGAAAAGACATTAAAAATAATCCACAGTACTTTTATGTTGTCAATTATATAGAACACGCGGATCCCCGATTTTTTAGGATACACGGATCAACCTCAGCAACGTTTTAGAGCTAAATAAGAGTTGACCTATCTTCCCACTCACACAATAAGAGCATAACTCCATCAATAGGTAAACATGTTATTTACACTGAATGATGATGACAATCATATTTTAATGATCTAAGGTTGGCAGGTAACAAAGTCTACTGGGGATATACATGTCAGACGTTCAAGAGGCCAATTTCCACGCTCTGCTCTATAATACAAAGACAGGCAGCACATGTGCAGTGCTCCAATAGATCTTGTGAAAGACAAAAATATAAAACTAGACAACTGGTTTATTTTGAAGGAAACAAAAAGAAATGACCACAGGTCATCAATGCTTTAGGTTCAAATCAGGTCAGGATATGCATTCATGAAGTGGCTTATCAGGGAAATTTCCACACATGCTCTGCAGCCAAACTCTAAGCACACATTCTCAATACCTTTGAAATAGCAAAGTAGTTTTGCCAAGTCTACATACCTTGCCAGTGACAATGAATAATAGGTTTGAATTACAAGGTGTATTCTTTTGCCAAGTCCTGAGATTCAACTTTTCAGTATGCACCAACAAAGGAACATAACCAGACAAAGGTCCTTTGTTCAAGTCAAGAATGTAAATTAATTACAGTCAAATCCTTTTGAAAGTGGGTACGTGTGCCCTTCAAAGTAAAATAATACAAAACCATGGAAAAAGGGACGAAGCAAACCTGCCACGTAATTAATTATCTTAAAACAATGGCTATCTTTTACAAAAGCTCTCCGGAGACAATGGTCAATGCTTAGTCCAAGATCTTACAGACCATGATGTATCACATCACCTCAGTCCCAGTGACACACCTCTGCAGCAAAGTAGTAAATGCAGTGTTCAAAAAGTGTCTTCAATCAGAATTCCCTGAATCATCATCACTCCCTTCTTCCGAGCTCTCGGAAGCACCCGAATCATCACTCGATTGGTCAAGTCCTTTCAGAGGGATGATCACCCATCCATTCTTGGCATCTTTTAGTCTCCACCATCTCCCCAGACGGTGCTCCTGTCCTACACCCACCACTAAGAAGTCTCCATTGCTTGAAAAGGACAAACTGTTCACAAAGCCATTCTGAAACAGAAAATTAAAATATTATTTCACCTTTCATATACATTTTTACTGGAACAAATTCTTTTTTTGTTGTTGTAGCTTAAATAACTTAACTCTTTATCTCCGCAGGGGATGGAGTTGGAGTGAGGGGTGTAAACCCACTACACCACGACCCTCTTTTGAAACCAAATCTAAAAGTGACATATCACAGTACATCACTAAATTGGTCATTAAACCAAAACAAAAGAACATATTTTGGTATTTCTTCACCTAATGAAAGAACCGGTAAAAGAGACATTTTTGGCAACTGCCAAAAACTAATATGATGCTGGAGTCATTGTAAAGGAATGTGCCTCAGCTGCTCATCGACACAGCGGTTCCGACAGCGAGCCACTGGCAGCCGCTTGTCAGAGACATAAAGAGTTAAAGAAAGAAAGTGGAATAAAAGAACATAGACCACCTCCTGTAGAGAGAACTACTCTGCTTCAGATCAAACGCTACCCCCCCCCCCCTTCCTCCTCCCAAGAGACAAATACCTGATTTACATTTCATTTCAAGGGGTGAACTGAAAATCCTGTGGCATTTGTCCTGGGGGCACATAATCAAACCGAGATCTGCAGGGAACTAAACCTACAACCCTTAAATCATAGATCACAATTCCAGTAGCCACGCCAATAGCAAAACATTTTTATCAAATAAAACATGTCAAAATTAAAGCTGTTGATACCCAGAAAAAAACTCACCACAGGCACTTCAAACAGAGGAGACAGACTCTTGAAATTGGGGCCACATTTCCAAAGTCGAACCAAACCATCCTTGGAACCTGAAATGACAGACAAATTCAAATAAATAAGGAATTTGTGGTTTTGTTTGTGTGAGAAAGGGAGTTATCTACACAATCATCATCATCCGGTGACTTGCATACTGGCGTGGGCGATCATGGACCTCCACTTCACTCTGCCTTGCGTTGCAGTGATGGTGTCTGTCGTTCTTGCTATTCCCAGCCATGTTGTCAACTTGTCCGGCAACTTTTCCCCCTGTCTGCCTCTGCCTCTCTTTCAATCAAACTTTCCTGTTGTTGCAACATATTCTCCAATGCTTCTTTCTGCATTGTGTGCCCAATGAACTTTGCCTGTCGCTTTCGAATATCCGTCATAAGCTGTCATCTGCAATTTGCTTCAACCAAGACTTTTTCATTTGTTTTTCTAGCTGTATGCAGCATGTGTCTTATGAACCACAACTCTGTCGCCTCCATTGTTCTTTCCAGCTATCTATTGATTGTCCAAGCTTCGCACCTGTATAATAGGATTGGCTGGATGTAACTTTTTAGTACTCTTTTCTTGTTTCCAGTAACAGATTAATTTCTAAACAATAATGGTCATTTAATGCACGGAAAAAGCAAGACAGACTGGTGGCATCAGTGGTTTCATGGTTAGACTCTCAGACTCTCAACAGCAAGGTCATGGGCTCGAATAACAAAAGGGGGACTGCTGTTGGATCCTTGGGAAAGGTGCTTTTCACAACTTTTCATCACTTCACCAAGATGGAAAGGGTACCCTGCTATAAACAACAAAAGATCTCGTCAGTTTGACAAGTGTTTGTTTTGTTTTTGTTGTTGTAAAGTGTTTTACGGCGCTCGCAACTGCATAAGGTCATATGAGCGTGTGGGACACACCTAATATTTTCAGTTGGTAGGAAATTTTGAATTTTGCCCGGGTGGCGGCTGAAGCCTACTCTTATCGATTTTAGACCACCAAGGGATCTTTAACGTGCGCAACTTGCACACGGGCCCACCGAGATTTTTCGCCCTTGTCCGAGAAGGCTAGGTGTAGATCTTTCCTACCAGAAGATCAGGGGAGTGGCAGAAAGACAGCAGTAAGGAGGAGCCAAGGAGTAGCAGTAGAAAGGCTGCAGAAAGAGTTAGGAGCCCAGAGGAGGGGGCAAAGGAGGTGAGGGGGTGGGGGCAGAAAGTGGAAATGAAAGCAGACAACAGAACATTGCTAAAGAGCAGGAAAGGAGGTGAAAGGAGACAATTTTAGAGAAGAAAATGTTTCGGTTGCTACCCGGATTCGAACCCGGAACCTTTGAATGAGAGGCCAACACCTTAACCTCTAGGCCACGAAAGCCCCCGACAAGTGTTTGAACCATTGATCATCTGCTCGCACTGTAGGAAGTGGAGAATGTTTCTGATTGTTCTAGGGTCTGCTGGAGTTACCATAGTTGTGAAGTGGGTAAAACATGCCGTACAGCATGGATATGCGCTATATAAATGCAAATATTATTATAACAGTGAAAAAGAAGAAGAAAACCTACCAATTCCCTCTCCCCCCCCCACCGATCTACACAGTGCAAAAAGACGACGGACCCCCACTGTCTCATATAGAAAAGAGACCACACAGATGGCACACTGAAGATAGAGCCTCACATTTTTGAAGGGAGCGTAAACTGTCACATAAAAAACAGATAGGGAATCTGCACCTCAGAAAAAAAAAAACTCTTACCTGAAGCCACCAGATCGGAATATTGCAAGGCAGCCACTGCAGAAATCCAGTCCTCACTGTTTTGACCTGCTGGTGTGCCATGGGCATGTTGCCGCGTCACTAATGGCTTCTTCTTCAACACACTCCACAGACACAGGGAACTAGAAAAAAATGTAAGATATTCACAAAGTGTTACTGAAAATTCAAAGATATTCATAAGAAGTTGTAAACTTACATCAAACTGTCTTACAACCTGACCTTAAAGCTCTGTAAACATAGCAAAGCGTTAAATGGCAACAGTCCACATAATTTCCGCAAATTCTTTTACTAAACTATGTGTCAGTCGTAAATGTTTTAATCTACTTTTTTTTTATTTAAAGCTTGCACAATATAAGTCCTGATATCCAAAAAAACTGTGCTGGTCATCAACACCATCTAAAGATACAAGCAGGGTTGGGTTGATTTAAATCAAGTTGAGTTGATTTAAATCAGTTGATTTTTTAAAATTTAAATCAAATTGATTTTTTTTTTTTATCAGTGATTTAAATCACTTTTTAAAATATTTATTTCTATTCAGTTTTTACACATTTCAACATTCAGAATTCCTTTCCTTGGTTTCATAAAACAGATATAATATAAGGTTTAGTAGACTAATATATTCATGCTTAAAGGTCTGCTTTCCCCCTTTTCACTGTAAAATTATAATACATATTCAAATTACTTTTTTTTTCCATAATTGAAATCAGAGCTGGGTTGATTTAAATCAGTTGATTTTTTTTATTTTAATCAACTTGATTTTTTAAATTAAAATCAGTGATTTAAATCACTTTTCAAAAAAATGTATTCAGTTTTTACATATATTTAAACATTCAGAATTCCTTTCCTTGGTTTTATTAAACAACATAATGTTTAGTAGACTAATATAATCATGCTTAAAAGTCTGCTTTCCCCCGTCACTGTAAAATAATACAGTTCTCAATTTACTTTTTTTTCATAATTGAAAATCAGGGTTGGGTTGATTTAAATCAGGTCGATTTAAATCAGTTGATTTTTTAAAATTTAAATCAACTTGATTTTAAAAATAAAACTCAGTGATTTAAATCACTTTTTTAAAAAGTATTCTGTTTTTACATCTTTAAACATTCAGAATTCCTTTCCTTGGTTTTATAAAACAGATGATAAAAGGTTTAGTAGACTAAAATAATTATGCTTAAAAGTCTGCTTTCCCCCCTGTCACTGTAAGTAGTAAAATAATACTGTAGATCTATTCAATTTACTCTTTTTTCATAATTGAAATTATCATTTTCTTTTTCTTTTTAGACAAACACAAGCGCGCGCACACATACACTGTAATAAAAATGCAAGTTTATCTACGCATAACCCCTTCCTTTTAGACTGACATTTTCTTTATTTTTTGTCTGTAGCCATAATTCACTGATATAGATCTAGAAGATAAAGGCTTTCTAAAATTGCAGTTGCTTAAATTAATCATTAGTTAAAATAAAGACAATGCATTTTGCACTAAAAGAACTTACTTTTAGCCACAAAAAATCACAAACTGTGCCGACATTTTTTTTAAAAATTTAAAAATCCGATTAAAATTTTAAAAATCTTGATTTAAATTTTTAAAATCGATTTTTTTTTTTTTTATTTAAAAAATCAAAAAAATCACCAACCCTGGATACAAGAATAAGATATTTTCTCTAATACTTGGGCAACAACATAAGCCTACTGCAGTAAAAAGCAGACAAAACATACCGCTAGAGATCTGTAATCATACACAAAAACACCCTCCAACTGGCAAGTGGGTTTACATCTTACCTGTCTTCCGAACCACTGAAGAAATTCCCTTCGTTGATCAAAGCCACACACTCAATGGAGCCCCTAGTAAAAAAGATAAGAAAAAAAACGAAACAAACATTATTTACCCCTCTGTGACACTGTAACAAGGTTTTCTTAGCATGCGAGTTCATTTTCAAAGATTCCTAACAACAGATCTTGATAACCAGTAACAAATGCCTTCATTTTTCTTGACTTGTTACAACTAGTCAGAAGTTGTGGTAAATGTAACATCTTAGTTACCATGTACATTAATTCTCAAGTCTTAAAAATTTATACGGAGTAAAAGCATCATTTCAAGGAAAAACACAGAAGGAGTATATTTGTCTTATTAAAGAAGTGCATCAGTGATGTCAACTGGGAAGTAGGCTACAAGCTGCACTGTTAGAACATGATCATCAATACAAGACTGCGAAAAAGTTAAGAAGTTGACCAAAACACAGCTACCCTTAGAGCCCCAGATTAAAAATAAATGTATGACACAGTTCAATTGTCTGCCATAAGTAGCAGAATTCTCACCGCAATGTTACTTTAATAAAGACTGTTTATTGTACTTCTTTCATTTAAAACACAAAATTTTACATTTTACTGCACCGACAGCTGGATATCATGCTATTTATTATTGCAATTAGTTCTTTTCTTGATAAACAAATGAAGAAAACAAAGAAAACTTCCACGTCAGGAAGCCATAGGCAATAAAGCAGCCCAACCAAACGTCAATCCATGTATCTAGAAGAGGGAATGAAGATCATAGTCACTTACTCATGGCCGTAAAATAGTAACTGTGAATCTTCCGGGATTTTCCAGATGTGGATAGACCTGTCACTGCCCCCGGACGTGATAGCTCTGTCCCTGTTCAAACTGTCTATACACGTGATGGGGGAATTGTGTCCATATCTGCATTAAAAAAGAAAAAGTATGGACTTAAACAGGAATTGAAATCAATACAAACATAGAGGAGAAAATAAATGTTATGACAATGACCTCCCCCAGTAACAGGAACTCTACCAAATCAATGATGGATAAATATAGGATGATCTTGTGCTGAGAATACATTTTCACGAGGAAAGGAAAATAACATTTGTAACATCAATCTAGAAAGGAGATTTTCAAATTTGTCTGACCAAATACAGTCTAGCAATGCACATAGCAAACAGATTTTCAGGTCCTGAATTTATTCTTATGTTTGTATTTCTTAGTGTTTATAACACCTACCTAGCGAAACTTGTGCATAATGAACAAATTTCTGCAACCCACAGATTTTGTTATGCCCGTGCCAGACTGTATGCCACAGTGATTATAAACTGGAAGTTTTTGGAGAAGTGAACAAATTTTACATACACTCCGTGAGACTGAAATTATCGAGCATTTTAACTCACTCAGCACTGAGCCCGAGATAGTAGGGTTGCGCACTTCTGCGGTCGGCCCTGAACCCTACAGTATCGGGGTGAATACTTCTACTGCTTAATAACATAAACACACATCAAATTCTTGACCTGCAGTTGAAAATAACTTAGCACATAGTAACAAAGTGGGAAATGAAAACGAGTCTTGGTCTTTCATTCGAGCCACTTTTAAGCACCTACCTATTGTCTGCAACACTATCATCATCATTTTACCACATAAAAATGCACCTAGTCTGCACACTTTTTATTTGAACTTTATAAAGTTTTCAGAAGACATTTAATTCTACTTGTGGATGAATATATTACGCTCTTTTTAAAAAAATTAATCTGTGGGTGTCACTGACATGGACTATTACACACACTTTCATTGTATTGCTGACTGTTCAAAATCAAATAAAATGTCATTATCTCTAGCAACAAGCCAGCAAAATGACTAATGTTTCTTACAGCATTAGACCTCTTTTTTCATTATAATTCTTTTAAAATTTCCGAAAAAGGGTTTTCATTCAGCTGACAATCAAAAAACACAACGAAGCATTGAAAATTCTCTTATATGCAGCAGTGATAATTATGATGTATAGGTACAGAAGCAAACAAGAGGAGCCGCCAAATAAAACGGAATATCAAAAACTTTCAGGGCTACAACTAAAAAAGAACTCCCATAAAGAACATCAAATATGCACTCACAAAGTTTCCACATAGGCTAGTTCATCAACACTCCAGACTTTCACCGCTTTATCCGTTGAGCAACTGAACAACGTGTGGGTACCTTTTCTGAAAGACACGCCCTGAAACAAAAAAGGTATACAAAAGAGGTGAAGAGAAGCAAAGACCCAATATAACATTCATCAAAGTCATATGAGATTGACTGTTATTCTTATTACATTATGTTTTCATTGGGCAGGAATTCCTTAGAATCATTAACTAACACCATTAGCTTATGTATAAAAATTGCAAAGCAGAAAGGCAAAACAAAGTATAAGGAATAATTGGGGATAAACCCTTTAAAATCCTCACTAACAACCCATACACTTTTGTGGTCTCTCCAGGGAAACCCTGTAAATGCATATATCCGATATGAGAAAAAAAAAGGAAATATTCACAGGTTCAAGAACCAAACTAAGTCAAAGAACTCGGCACCATACTAATTCAAGATGGGAGAAATAGATTTATATAGTGGCTGTGTTTGATGTCGACAGTTATGGCAACTCAATACAATAATGGCCAGCATTTTGAAAGAACAAACTAGGACAGTAAAAATACAGAAAAAAACTAGAAAGGCTACACTACACTAGAGCCCTCGCCAACCAACTGTTCCAGTTATTTTTTCAAATTTGGAAAATTCTTTAACTGTTTTGAGAAGTGTGTCCATTGACACAATAACTGCCATTTAAAGCAGGCAAGTTTTAGTTTAACACTTTACCATCACAAGACTCATACAGTAAAAACCCTTGCCATCAAAGGTAAAGGCATTTTGGGGGAAAACCAAAGAAACTGGGTGGTAAACATCACCGATCGGCCAGATGGGACAGCAAAGTGTAAAGTAAGTTTTACAGCATTTGCAACACAATATGATCATCATACAAGTGCTGAAGATTAGAGGTGTTACAAGAGAGTAACAAACACAAAAAAGAAAGAGAGGAGATAGGGACAACAGATATCTAATAGGAAAAAAAGAGCAAACCACACCAGAACACCCGCCCATTTAACTCTTTATCTCCGAGGGGGGTAAACCTACTACGCCTGGGCCCTTTTTTGGTGCTAAATCTAAAAATGACAAAAACGTCATTAAATGGGTCATTAAATTGAAATTAGCAAACCTATTTTGATTGTTCCTTATCTAATGAGTGAACTTCCAGTATAAGAGACCTGTTTTCGGCAACTGCCGAAAAGTAATTTGATGTCGAAGTCGCCGTAAAGGAATGTGCCCGAGCCACTGTCAGCGGCTCACCGGCACAGGGGTTAAGACCGTGAGCCGGGATAAAGAGTTAAGGCAGGTAAAGAGCGATACAGATGGACAAGAACAACAGAAGGAAAAATAAAGGAGTGTGACCTACAGGAAGTGCCCTCCAAACACTGGCTCTATACTTCTTGCAAGTTTGAGAAAAATACTCACAGTAACAGGTCCTCTGTGACCTCTGAACTTATGAATGAAGCTACAGTCATGTGGGTTCCATAACTTCACCATGTTGTTCATGTCTCCTGCTGCCTGGAGAGATAATCAAATAACAAAACTTGAAACAAACTAATCATACCAGGCCCCACCCCACACCTTAAGCTAAGACTGAGCACTACATTTTTTTTGGAGTAAGTCGAATTGCTTTGAAAAAAGAAATAAATAAACAAACAACAAAAGCATTGCATACTCAGGAAAAACACAAATTTCCCGTTGCTAACTTAAAATGCCACTCTTGATAATGTACCCAAAAATCAAAGAACACTGAGCAAAAGAGCTCAAACTTTCAACTTCTCTAAAAATCAATAACCCTATTCAGTAGAACTTACCAGAAAGTTACCATCTGAGGAGATAGCCAGACACAGAATGTGGTCAGTGTGTCCTATGTGGACATCCTCTGTACCTTTCCGACCACCTTTGATAGTCTTCACTTTCAAGCCAGACTGCACATCCCCTGGTGAAGTGAAGTGGAGGGGGGAAAAAGATAACATCAAAATGTCGCTTCCATACTGAACTTGAATCATAAAAGCCTACTATCTGCTCATCATGATTTCATGATATCTGAAATGAATTCATTTCCACCGAAAGGGAAAAAGATAAGCTATGTAGTTCACAAAAGGGCAGGGAAGCTTTAAAATGGTGGCAATATAGCAAGTTTTTCTCTATGAATTTTAGTACAGCATGGAGTATTTAGACAGTATACTTGACTCCTAACACTTTCTAAAAAGCAATTGTCTTTTAGATCTGTAGTACTTTCTAAAACAAATGTGTGGCATCGTGGTGAAGTCAGGTACTCATAACAAAACTGAAATAAAAGAAACTGGCACTTTTCCGCCCATTGGTATATTTATCGAACTTTTGTTTTGGCTCAAAAAAATTGTATGCCCATATAAAATACATTTCTGTGTGGATTTTACTGAAAAACGTCGTTGATCAACAGCAGAAAACATGTAAATTTATAGTTTCCAAATGCCCAAAAATTTACAAACATGTGATTCAACCACACACCATGACACATATGACCACTGATCAGTGGAATATAATCCAGCCAGAGTGCGTCACAACTATTTCATTATGGTTACTTACATTTGCAAATATTGCAGTCTTTACTAGCTGTGAACACAAATTTGTCGTCTGGAGTTATCACAACAGCTGTAACAGGTAAACTGTGTCCCCTGAAGACTCGCAGATCTTGCGGACGGGGGCATGAGCACTGAAACGGGAAGAGAAAAAAAAGTAATGAAATAAGATAAAATTATGGGCATCAGATTCAATGGACATATATATTTCTTTGTCCTTCGTCCTTAAATCAAGCACATCCACACCCCCCCCCCCCCCCGCTCTCTCTCTCTGTCTCTCTCTCTCTCTCCCTCCCCATCGCTGAGCGATGGAGAAAAACACATAACAGGCAGAAAACAAACAGAAACAAGTGAGGTTGAGAAGAAGCTGAATCCAAAAAAAAAACCATTGTAAAAAGGAATTCAACTTTCATTCCAAGACAAATTTCACATACTTTCGTTTTGTGGATATTTTCTGAAATCATATAGAAATTCAAAAAGCATCACTGAGAAATGGTTTTCACAAAAATTAGAAAAGAATCGATGCAAACTGAATTTTAGAATCAAATTAAATTTAAAACAATATACAAATAATAATTGTTTAACAATAAAAAGGGTAACTACACATTGTACGAAAGTCATTCTTTACTATGTTTCAAATTTCAATCTCTTTATCATCAATATTGTAATCTAACAAATTTTCAAGACTTTCCTTTAAGTAAGTGTCTTACGGCACATACAACAAATTTCAAGTATTTTGACTAATTGAGACGTATGTGTGAACAAACACTGACAATGACAAGCAAAAAAAAAGCTTTTATACTCACAGTGTCTGCAACTTCTTTTGTCAGTTTTCCAGCCTGCTCAGACTGAAAAAAATAATTTATTTAACATTATATTATTTCAGTGTCAATATCATCATATAATTCACAAGAATGTGAAATCGCAACAAGTTTTCAAATAATAATGTTTAATGTCATTACGACTGATGAAACGCCATGTTCAACATTCCTGGAGTCTATCTGAATATAGATTTACATAATCATTCCAGAAAAGCTCCCAATTTCCTGATGCGCAAAATTTAACAACAGACTGCATACCTACTTTAATATTTGAAAAAGAATTACCTAAAAATTTCGACAATACAAAAAAACATGCCAAAACATGAGTAACTAGGCAACCTGTAACAAAAACTTAGAAAATCTGCCAGTTAAAAATATCCTACATAAAGAAAAAAAAAAGTCCTATCACTTTGAATGAGATATTGGCTGTCCATGTCCTCACTTCTTAAAGAAGGAATTATGATAAACACAAGTGTACAGTACATTTTTCACAACAGAAATAAACAAAGCAACAACAAAAATGTATATCAACTGGGTCTGAGGGTAATTTTTCTTCAGATGAGGGACCGTTCACAAATGACATCACTAAAATTTGGCCAAAAATGACCCCCCCCCCCCATCTTTCCCAGGTCCAATTTAACTGTGTTAATTGTGTTTGCCAAGAAAACGTGGTACATAACATTTTTTCTTCCTCTCTTTTCTTTTCTCACAACCTTTTAGGACATCATGGGTTGATGTCAACTTTGTAAGGACCCCCCCTCAGCTGATGTCATTAGTGAACGCTCCCTAACCCAACAAATGTTTGGATACCACAAACAAAAGAAAAAAAAATGCTTTTGCTCACAAGTATATGAAACGATTCTAATATCTGAATAAAGCAGACGAATTAATCAAGGAAAGGAACACTTACAATATCATGCTGCAAACGACTTGAAACTGCTTGTTTAACAGCATCCTCATCTTCAATATTTTCTGCCTCTGAAAGATAGAAAAAACTCAGTTACAACATTTTACTAGAAGGTATCTAATGGCAACATATTAAAGATAATTTAGTATGAGATCTGAGCCTAAACAAATTATTCATATCCACTAACATAGACACTCAGTCAAGGCATAATTTACCACATACAAAAGTCGAGGGTACAACATGATGAACTTTTTTTTTTTTTTAAACTCTTGACTTGCATTATACAGAAACTGAGAACTCATTTGACCTTTTCTTTAAAGTAAGTGAGCACATACCTTCATTCTCTAGCTGAGACAAATACTCTTTGGCAAGACGCAAACGTTTTTGTTGTGGTGTTTCTTCCTCATCCTCATCTGAGCTGTAGAATTTTCCTCTAGTTTCTGTTGCTTCATTACTGCTGAAGGAAAAGGCCGTATGGCAGTGAAAGCTGTGTGTTAGTAAGAGTATGGTCATATAAGTGCTAAAGATTATAGGTTTTACAAGAGGGTCATATACAAAGAAAAGGAGAGATAAAGACAATATGAAAAAAACTTATTGGAAGAAAAGGAGAAAGTTGATCAATCCACTATCCCTTCTGCTATACTTTTCAAAAACTTGAGTTAAGTGAGGAGAGAACAGTGGAAAGGCAGAAATAGCACAGAAATACAGTCTTCATAAACAGAGACATCACCACTGAAAATAAGAAAAAAGGGAAAAGATACTTGGACTTCCTTCTGAAAAGGAAGAAAGAGTGAAAAAGTGACTGTGTATAACAGGGAGGAAATTGGGTAAGAAAAGAGGGAGGGACTGTGAAAGTAGCAGAGATTGACATTGAAAATACAAAGGAATAAAAAGGGCCTTTAGAGAGGTACAAAACTAACACCAACAAGTGAGTTGAAAAGAAAGACAGACTTCTGAGCACAACCTTCAAATTGCAACCTCAGTGCTTTCTTGTCCTATTTCCATTTTAATAACAGTGAAACCAGTTCATAACAAAGAGTGAGCGTAAGAAAAGGCCACATTTTCAATGCTTTAAAAAAAGTGAAAATTGGACAAGAAAGCACTGAGGTCACGAAATATGGGCATTTGATGGTATTTTCACAAAATCATACTGAAGTTCTAAACCATCATTCAAAACACAAAGTTTTACTCATTAAGAAAAGATTGTCACATTAGATGTTAAAATTATATTAAATTCAACGGTAAAAATTGTACTATCATTAATATCTTCTGTAGTACATGTATTACTGGGTTTCTACAACTATTGTATAATATAACTATAGACTAGGACCTTTAAAATGAGGAAAACAGATATGAGTGCTTCATTATTTCATATGATTAACATCACTTAGCTGTGGGATGCCAAACTTTAAGTGTAATAACGTGACCAAAAACTATATGTAAGCCCAACTCGGGTGAAACGAGAAATAAAAGACAGCAACTCAGTACACTATAATACATTTCTAGCAGCCTTTGAAGAAGAAGAATGGAGGAAAAAATCAATAATGCTCATCCAACAGGGGATGTGTGGTCCTGATCTGAGATGAAATAGAAGTTCCCATGATTATAAAAATTCAGGGAGACAACACATGCTGTGACAAGAGGCAAGATTAATATAACATCTGCCTTTTCCACAGGATACCTCATGTTACTGACAATCGCTCACTCACCTGTCAACATCAGAATCACTTTCAACCTCCTCAGACAAAGCCTTTTGATTTTTCAAGCCTTTCTTTTTCCCTAAGCTTTTCTGATCCTGCGAATATGAGAAAAAGCAAAACTCTTTAATGGAGACTGATTACACAGTTGAACTTGACCTGGACAGCCACTCACTATCTGAAAGAAAAGTGGTTGTCTTAGACGGGTGGGTGTTAGGGA
This sequence comes from Aplysia californica, assembly GCF_000002075.1. Lineage (NCBI taxonomy): Eukaryota > Metazoa > Mollusca > Gastropoda > Aplysiida > Aplysiidae > Aplysia > Aplysia californica. The sequence continues at coordinate 1,196,049 of NW_004797345.1, forward strand.
CAGTGTCATTATATAATAATATGTAAAAAATGTGTGTGTGTGTGGGGGGGGGGGGGGGGGGGTCCTTTATTTATTGTTTTGTTTTAGTAGCTTTTTTAAGCACTGGCAACACAATTAGATCATATATAAGTGCCAAAGGTTAGAGGTGTTACAAAAGAGTAAAAAACATTAAAAAGGAGAGATATAACAACAGAGGTTTGATAGGAAAGGAGTTAACTACACCAGAGCACCTGCAAACCACCTGCTGGTCATTTGTATGAAGAATAACAATTGCATGATCTCTTCAGTTACAGTAAAAGAACACTGTATATACCCAGTGCCTTGGGGGAAATAAATGGATCAAGAACATATTAAAAGTCCTGGAAATAGCTGATAGGCGTGCACATCACACTTATATACTTTGAACTATTACTATTTCACTGTCAAAACACAGGTTCCCCGGGCAATGCCACTGACAGAAGTGACTTTGTGCTGCTGAGGCTAGAGAGGTAAGTAGAGAAAGCCTGATTCCTTATTCGAATTTCTCTGTTGACATCCACCCCTTGGCGCTCACATGACCGTTTGCAGTTGCAAGCGCCGTAAAAACTTTACTAAAATTAAAACATAAACATTTAAAATGCGTTTGTATATCTTGAACACAACTTGATAAAATGCATTGAAACCAGTTTCTGGTTATTTCTTAATTGAGAGAATGTTTATCGGACTGAAGAAAAAATTCCTGGGGAGGTGGATTCTTTCATTCGTACTTAATTTTGATGATAATTAGGATAAAAAATAAATTCAGACTTCTCCAGAGCACATACAAAAAGAAGTTGCAGGGTAAACGAAACTATTTGTGGATTATTCGATAAGTCACACTCCCACTACTCCCATCAAGAAACCTTCACTACATACATGCAGGGAAAAAATTACATAAAATCAAAGTCTGCTCTGACAAAAAAAAACCTGTTCCTTTTTTAAATGGTTTTATAAGAAACACAAGTCACTGAACAGGGTAACGGCTATTTCAGCTTTTTCTTTAACAAAAATAAACGAAAGCCTCAGTGAGATGGAAGCATACACCTGCCAATGACTACTTGACAAAAAATATGAGTTTTTCTCAGAAGTCTCCAAAAAAAATTTGAGTTGGGGGAAAAAAAATCAGTCTACACAACCCCAGTTAATTAAAATAGTCATCATATTTTCAAAGGTAGGCTTAAGTCCCGCTGCAAACTGCTGCATTATTCATGTGTATTTGCATATCATTTACAATTGCTGTGCGCAAGAAAGAGTATTTTCAGGGGGCTGGACAGGCCAGATTGTACTGTAGTAACAGAAAGGCAATTTCAGCTGGTAGGCAGTCACAGGGAGTAAGCAGTAATAGTAAAAAAGAAGACGAGTAGTCTGTAGTAGTAAAAAAAGAAAAGTGAAGTTCGAAAATTATTATTATTTTAAATTACGAATTGACCATTTCTCCGAGTGCTCTGGAAAATAAACTTAACCTCTATTTTTCCAAACGGTTTCCGTTCTCGAGATTTTTTTGTCATTTGCGAAATTTAGGCGCGATCTTTCATTCCGCCATTCTGTGACTGGGAAGGAGCATTTTTTGCATCGAATTCAATTTCTGGAGCAGAGAGCTAGATTTCTAGATCTAGAGATTTTTAAATGTCTTGAATATTTAGATACTTTAATTGTGGTTGCGGCAACATTCCCGGACTATACTTCATGGATGCTAAACTAATGCTGTGATAGCTAGCGTTGTGTCTTCTTCAAATCGATAACACTCGCTCACATCTACGAGTATGCAAGTGCGATGTAAGTGTAAGGCACAGTAAAGCGATGTGGTGTGCTGGCAAGATGCTGGTATCACGCACCAGCAATCGGCACAAGTGCAATCGCTGGATATAGATCTAGTGAGTGAGAGGAAGCAAGATAAAGCTGTCATCATCTTTCTTCTCAATTTACGTAGTGTACAGCAGTACAGCATCCGAATCAATCTGGGCGGAAGAAAGGTGCTGCACAATCACAGACAACCGAACCTAACAGTTCTCGGCTACCCAGTTCTGCAAGTTGCAAAGAAAATAAATCTAGATCTAATCCGAGTCGGTAGGCTGCTGGCTGCCGTCGTGTGGTCATGTTGCCACCGTGAATGACAACAAAGTGGGAATCCCTCAAATGACGTCAAACAAGACGGCTGTTCCTATAAATATTGGCCAATGGCGTATAGTTGTCGTTCTCTAATTCTAATTATCCACCTGTCTCACACACACACACACCCACACAGTAAACACACCACACATCATACCATATAGATCTACACGCGGGATACTCCATTCGCAAATAACCAACAAATCTCGAGAACGGAAACTGTTCGGAGAAATAGAGTTCAAGTTTATTTTCCCGAGCAAAGGGAGAAATAGATCTAGAATCTAGATCTAGAGCCAGCCTAAAAGTAAATCTAGACTTCTAGAATCTAGATCTGGGCCCTATAGGCTAAATTATAAATTAGGCCTACTTTGATATCGAAGTCGCTAGACTGCTAGTCTAGCCGTACTAAACTTAGATCTAGGTTTGGCCTTGCCGACTCACACCTGTTAAGTACACAGGTCTCATTAGATCTAGATCTAGTAATTATTCAGGTTCAGATACATGCAAGTCAGTAAGGCACCTTTTGGTTTTGTCTGAAATACGATACTTCAGGCATTGCAAACTAAAAATTTCATTTACAATTCAGCCATCAATATAAAGTACGGTTAGCCTGACAGTCTAGCCGTCCTTAAGTACAGCTAGCCTGGCTGGTTACCCGTACTTAAGTACGGCTAGCCAAGAAGTCTAGCCGTACTTAAGTACGGCTAGACTGCCAGTCTAGCCGTACTTATCTTAGGCCCTATTAACATTAGAAAACAGGAGGTTTAAAATAACATGCACTGTCATAAAGGCACCTGGTTTCGTCTCAAATACAAATACTTTAGGTAAGTCCTGCAAACTAAAAATTTATATTTACAATTCAGGAGGCCTATTTTTTTTCGAAGTGACTATTTCTCCGAACGTTCGGAGAAATAGTGCCGATCTTTATTTCTCCGAACGGTTTCCGGCTTCCGCTCTGGTCGTGATTGTTTGCCTATTTGCGAGAGTTCGGCGCCAACTTTCATTCCGTCATTCTGCGAGGTCTGGGAAGGAGCAAATCAAAGGTGGTATCTGTTCTCAGCTTCCCCTCCGGCCGTGTGCCCACTGGTTTAGCGAGGCGGGTACTGCCTGAGGCACCCGAGAGACGGAGAAATTTGACCCTCTTTTCTATTGAGTGGACGGTTATCGTCCATTAAAAAAAAAACCGGAGCAAATTTTTGGGTTTAGATCTATTTCAATTTTCAAGAGCTAGATCTAGTCTAGAGATTTTTAGATGAGTGTAAAAACGTGAAAAAGAAAGGTTTCACAACAGAATGAAATCAAAACTAGAACAGCCCAGAAACAACCACAACAATTAACAAATAAGGGCGTGTGTCCACCTGTCCGAAGAAGATTGACCGTTTTAACCCTAAATGTGCGTAATTTGTTTTTAAAAAGTACAGGATATTGCATGGAAATTATGGAATCACACACAGGGGGCCTGCCAGTGTCAGTACATGTAATTGGTTTTGGTGGAACGCTCTAACATAGCACATTTAAATCTATACAGGTATATATATTTAGAATCTAATGAAGGTAGGAACATCAAATTAAATGACGTTACACAATACCTTTTGTAGGAACATCAAATTAAATGACGTTACACTATACAACCCCCCCCCCTTTTCCCCAACAAAAAAAATTAATAGAAAAACAACACATCAGAACAATAACAAGAAAAAAAAATACACACCAACAAAATATAACACCACAAAGAGGGAAAAATAAACGAAAAATAAAAGAGGAACAGCAATACAAATCGTATGTAACTGTAACGTATTCAACAAATCAACGTGGTGACAACAAGTGAGAAAGAGACGAAGTGAAGCTAAGTGAACTTTCTTTCAAAAGTAAAGAGTTTCATTTTCTTTTCTTTTTTTTTGACTTTTTCGGGGACCAAAAAATCGAGCCACGATTGATTGGTCGCGGCCTCGACAAACGCAGATGCTAGCTCTATGTGTCGTTATCAATAACCCTCCATAGATCTAGATCTAGACAGCTCACGAGTGAACGCAACACATTAAGTTTAAGAGCAGCACCCTTCATAGGCCACACGTCATATCTGTAGCGAAAAACTGTTTGGAACTGTAGCATTTCTTTATATAAATACGGACATTTTTTGGACCGATTGAACCATATTGTATACGAACAATCTTTGGTAGGCCTATAATATAATTATAGATCTATATTTTATTTTTATTATCCGAAATATGCGGGAAAGGGTGTGATTTCAGAGTGTTCGGAGAAATAGTGCCCAGCTTTATTTTCCCGAACGTTCGGAGAAATAGTGCCGGGTATTTTAAACCAAGTGACGCGGTGGCAATTGACAAAAATTGACGCTCTTTTGCGTTTGTGGGTAGAAATAGCTTATTGTGCTTGGAGTGCTCGGTGTTGTTCGTTCGCGTCTCTGTCCCTCTGTGTGTGTGTGTGTTTGTGTGTGTGTCTTTTCCTGACCCCCGTCCTCCGATTGATGTTCCCCAATATAAAGTGAATTTCTGCTTGAGTTTGTGAGTGTTTGTGACCTTCTACTTCTAGAATTGCCTGTGTTGGTTCTACACCAAAGTGTAGGCTAAGGCTAGCCTAGATCTAGGCCTACGTCTCATTGAAAACACGCCAAGTTGGTACCGTAGCTCTAGACTAGATGCTCGTCCCATGAAATTATTGAAAACAAATTTATCCATTACACATACATTATGTATAGTGCTAAAGATAGTGTTGTTTTCAGACTTGACACCGCTTCATTCGGTGGCAATTAACAAAAAGTCAATTTTTGTCAATTGCCACCGCGTCACTCGGTGGCAATTGACGCTACCTTTTTTTATAGTCAGTCTAGCCATCATATTAAGAATAAGTACGGCTAGCCCAGCTGTCTAGCTTAAGTACAGCTAGCCAACCAGTCTTGCCGTACTTAACCCTCGTAGCGCTTACCGGAAGCGCTGAGCGAGCTCCGTGCCAGGCTCGCTTAGCCTTGACCGTTCGTGACCTGCCCCGGAGCGCTGGCCGCGCCGTTTGAGGCCCATGCGGGGAATGTTATTGTTTCATTTTGTATCTTGACAGTATGCACGCATACATTCACCAAAACCCTAGACAATTTATAAATGGAAGAGGCTAGCCGTACTTAATGACGGCTAGACTGGCAGTCTAGCCGTATTTATTCTTAATATGATGGCTCGACTGACCATTTACAAAAAATAGGCCTACTGAATTGTATATACATTTTTAGTGTGCAGTACCTAAAGTATTTGTATTTGAGACGAAACCAGGTGCCTTAATGACAGTGTATGTATTTTAAACCTCCTGTTTTCTAATGTTAATAGGGCCTAAGATAAGTACAGCAAGACTGGCAGTGGTTCGTAATGGAGGCATACGTCTCATTCAAAACATGCCAAGTTGGTAGCTCTAGATGTTCATCCATTCCAATGAAATTATAGAAGAAATTGACCCACTTAGACATGAGGAGCTCGAAAGGATATAGATCTAGTCAGGAAACAAGACTTCCATTTTTCTATACAAGATATTTCAAATGTCAAATGAGCTTGATTTTGTATGAAATGATACTACCTGACAAAAAATAAGCTTGTTTGATAGTTTTGAATACCATTGTGCAGGTACAAAGAACAATTTGAGTGTATAACATTCGTAAATTGACCTAAATTATCCCCTTTCGAACCTCAGGTCATTCATACAAGTACAAGAGCGTCCAGAAAGGTTATTCAAATGGGCGTAACTACTCGTAATGTCTTAGTCTTATCAGCTTGTGAGAGGTGGTTATTCATGTGTTTGTAACACTTTATAAAATAGAAAGCTATGATGAAGGATAAAGCATTATTTTCATCATCGGTTAACACACTCCCACGGTATGGCGAAAACACACGTTTCCCGACGCGCGCGCTGTTAACCAACAGTACTGTACACACTGAGTGATCCCGGCGGCCTGTCCGGCACGTCCGATATAGAGATCTAGGCCTAATAATAATCGGTTGCTGATAAGATACGCATCTGGGCACAGACGCAGGATAAGAGTTAAGTACGGCTAGCCTCTTCCTTTTGACTTTTGATATATGCGTTTGATATATACTTCTAGAGTCTAGATTTATTTTGTCATTTAATTCAGTCAACACTAGATCTAGAATCTAGATTCTATTACTATTAATTATTATGTTATATGTTGAACAGTACACAGTCATTGCCTGTCAGCCTGAAGTCTAAATCAAAATGTGAGACCTGGTTATACAAACCTTTGCTTGAAATTTTCTTTTCTTTGTCTTTGGATTCACAAAGAAAGGCATACTTTACGTTGCTCTCGAACCTCAATCTTTCAATAAAACTTATTTGATCTAGCACACACACCACAAAGGAACGCAGTGAAATCAGAGAGACCCACGAGTTGGAGAGAGTGTGTCGATAGACGAACGAAAGTTGACACTTCCTGTTTATGATGTCGTCAAAAATTATAAAACATGGAACAAAGTATCGACTATAGACTTAACGTAAGAAAATCCGTGTGAAGAAGTTAAAAAACTACTTTAACCTGATTGAAGTCATAATATATGATAATATAGATAATAGATGATACTTCTATTACAAATTTGATGTTTTTGAAGCTGATACTTTTCTTATCTAAAGTATTAAAACTTCGAATACTTCAACTACCACGGACTCGATTAATAGTACGCTCTTGTTCTTGTAAAGTTATATTTCATGTCAAATGACCACCACAGAATTCTACCGTGCAAAAGATCAAAATAACGTTATCTTCACCTTTCACATTTTCGCCCTTTATGAATTAATTACTTAAACTGTAGGCTATAATTTCATATTCAACTAAAAATCTAGCATTGATAAAAACTTAACACGTGTTGCTTTTTTTCTTCACACTGTTACTCTAAATTCAAGGGGGAAAAAACTCTGCTTATAGAGTCTAGAACAAAGTTTTGTCGTACCCAAGAAGCTTACAGTGATGTGTTCGTCTTTGACAAAATTGACAGCCTTCGCCCTTTTAACATGCTATGTTCATAACATCAGGTTTTTGTCAAGAGACAACGCTCTCTCTCTCCCTCTCTCTCTCTCCCTCTCCCTCTCTCTCTCTCTCTCCCTCTCTCTCTCTCCCTCCCCCTCTCTCTCTCCCTCTCCCTCCCTCTGGTGCCTCTCTCTCCCTCCCTCTGGGGTGTCTCTCTCTCTCTGTCTCTCTACCCCTCTGTATAAAATTTGCCTCTCTCTCTATGTACCTTTGTTTCTTGTCCTCTCTTTCTTTCTCTGTGTGTGTAATTGTGTGTCTATCTCTGCCCCCCTCTCTCTGTCTCTCCCCCTTTCTTTCTTTTTTTTTCTTTCTCTCAATCTGTCTATCTGTCTCTACCCCCCCCCCCCCCCCTTTTTTTCCTCCTTCTCCGCGTGTCCATCAACGACTTGTTCATGCATCATCAGTTTTGCATGTCATGTACAAGTACAAAGCAGTTCTTTTTATTTTTCTTTGGCTCCCTTTTTCTTTACTCCCCAACCCCTGCCTCCCACCCCGGTGGATTCGTGCGAGCCTCTGATGGAAACTAAACGTTCACTTAATCTTACGTGTGCATATATCTAATATCTATTGACTGAATACAATCAAATTCACAGCATAAGAGACACCTCTTTCAAAACTTGAGACAGCTGAATATATTAATTAAATGTATTCACTTTTCATGTAGGCCTATATTCTTTTTTAAAACCTTCATCTCACTATTTAGCTTGGTTTTTATTACATTCTTTATCATGTCACTGGATCTTTTGGTTCTTATGGTTCTTTCAGTCAAACTGGGATCTAACCTCATACCCTGTTGGTATTCATTCAACTAAGACTAAGAAGGTATCCTATTTTATATAACAAGCTGGGTTGGCTCCAAAAGGCAAGGGGTCGAATCTGCACAATCATAACAAGTGGCAGTGCTGCCCGCACCCACCAGCATAATATATGATAATACGTGTACATATATGATATTATGCTTTAGTAATCAACAAATTATATAAATTTAGTCATCTGGCTTCAGAATTTGTTAAATGGCTTTGCCTGTTCATTAGTTTAAGAGTGTGTTTAAGTTAAAATTAGATCTGCATGTGATGTTGTGACGTTCTGCCCGTCCGGCTCAGGGTAGTATTTCTTCACTTTTTTTTTTACACCGGTAAGGAGGGCAGTGGGTTGGGGTAGCCAAAATTTTAAAGAAAAAAAAACAACAACAACGGAATCAGCGGTATTATGATCGTATTTTCGTAATCCACCAAATTCGTAAAATGATGGGCAGTCCTGCGGTCGGGTGCGGGGGAGGTGGGGGGGGGGGGGGGGGGGGCACCAGCGGTCCGGGCGTTGAACGTCGCAGTCACAGATACAAACGCGTCACAGTCTTTTTTCCCCCTCGGCAACTGATCATTATTACAATGACAAGCTAGATCTAGTCCTGACGTAGATCTACGTAATCAATTTTGCGCTGGTCTATGAAATCAAAGGTTGCCGTTATGCTAGCAACACAACTTTTTGGTAAACAATCGAGATGACACAGGTATGTGCATTTGTACGAATCGGGTCTTTTTTTTTTACACAGCTCATAATATGAAGGCATTTCAGGCACTACTTGTGACTTCTCTTTGTACAATACTTGCTCAGTGCCTGTAATTATCTACACAAAACCTCGTGTTTGCTATAACGAACACTCGGATTCAACGAGATTTTAGGTCAGGCCCGGCGACCTCATTGAATCCGAGTTCCACTCTATACGGACAGTCAAACCCCATTATACCGCCTGCCTTGAGACGAGAATGGAGTTGGCGGTACAGGAAGGCTGGTGGTATAACGAGATAACGTTGGTTGACGTCCTGACAAGTGGTAGACTGATATTTAGAGTCTTGAGACAAACTGTGGTAAGTTTTCCGGTTGCCATGCACGGGGGAAAACAAGTAACAACCAAATTGCATTGAATGTACAGCTCCAGCTGAACTTAACGTAAATTCAGACTGAACATTTCTGCCGGATTTGAAGCTGCAGACGTACAGTTCTTTTTTTATGGCCCAATTCTCGTCGCACAGTACTCCTCCGCCCAGCCTTTTGGTTATCGAACTGATACTGATATCTGACGATGACAGATTTGCAGACAGGCTGAGTTGTCTTGTTTTGTTTTACGACACTTTCAACACAATGAGGTTATATAAGTGCCGAAGAATAGATGTGTTACTGTTATAAGGGAGCAGCCACAAAAAAGGAGAGTTATGAACTATTCAATACATGTTATAAAATACCAAGAAGCCACCGAGTGGGTGTCGTGTGTATTGTGTACCTCTAGTGACTAGTTCGCTGGCGGTATAGCGGAGCAAATTCACAAAGGTGTGTAAAGGCATAAATACTATGTTTGTATATAAATACAGTCAAACCTGCCCTGACGGCCACCTCTATAAAACGGCCACCCGGACAAACGGCCACTTTCCATTTCCCCCCTTGCGTTTTTTCTCTATAATGTAATTGTGTAAAACGGGCACCTGTCCAACGCGGCTGCGGCCACCATATTTTAACACACAACCCCTATCACACCAAGCAATAACACCTGTCTTAGACGGCCACCTTAGTGACTCCATTACGTTTTGTCATAAATTGTGCATTGGCCCCTGGCGTTGTGGGCCAGCCGTCATAATCCTATCACATGATTGTTGTTTGGTAGTCCCTCCAACCGACCATGTTGCGTAAGCCCCTCCCACTGTTGACCAATAAGTAACACATTTTCAGCTGCTGGTGAGGGAAGCGTGTGATCCCTCATGACCCATTTGCCCAGCCCAGAACTCATACACAAATCGTAAGTGAGATGAGTGGTCACTGTTTACCCAGTCTGTAACAAAGTAACAATGGACGTCAACATGAACTTGTGACACAAGCGTCGCTCGTTCTGCGAGTGGTGGCGACCCATGTGTTTGTTTTACCATACACTCGGTCCTCCTTGTCTGACGACACATTTCTTTTTATTGTCACCTTTGCACAAAACGCGGCAACAAAAGAAAAAAAATCCCCGCGAAAACAACAACAACTAAAACAACAATACTTTCGGTTGGGACCTCAGAAAGGAATGATTTTTTTTCTTCATTTTGATCAGTCCTGCCTAAGACGGCCACCTGTCTTATACAGCCACTTTTGTCCTTGACAATGGATGGCTGTCTTACACAAATTCGACTGTAGTTCCTTTTCATACATTGGCAAAACCTGGCGGTAAAAAGGGCTGGACCTATATAACAGGGGCGGTATATCGAGGTTCGACTGTAGTTATACATGTGTAGTAGTAGTAGTAGTAGTAGTATGAAAATTAAAAGAGGAAGAAGGGAGAGAGAAAAAGCAAAAAGAAAAGGTTAAAAGTTAAAAGAATACTTTGATAACTAAGTCAACAACTACACACCATTCTCCCATGCCTTTATCCTTTTCTAAATTCCCCTCTCCCCTCCTGAACCGTTTGGCTCCACTGTATGAAAGAAATGTTCTTGAACTTTTCAAAGGTTTCCTGTTCCAGTTGGGCTTTCTGTTTTTTGTTTGTTGTAGTAAGAGTTTTTTGGGTTTTTTTACAGCACTTGCAACACAAGAATGTCATTTACCTTTTAAAGTGCCAAGGTTTAACAGTTTTACATGTACAAGAGAGTAACAAAACAGTATTTAAAAAAGGAGGAGATATAAGGACGATAGTGATACAGTCCGTGCCGGCTATAAGCACGCCAGCTTAAAGCACGTTTTGGACAAAAGCACGCTAAACGGCTCTTACCGAATTTTTGCTATATAAATTACACGCCTTTAAGCACGGTAACTTCGGCTTTAAGCACGCTTCATTACAAGACAGTAAATACTTTTATGATGACCCATCGAAGATCGAACACAGTCTACACCGCAGCAGTGGAGTGTGTTAAGAGAAACACAGAGAACGCAAGTGATAGAGACACACACTCACACGGGCGGAGAGGAAGGCAGAGAGATGAACACTGCCGCGCGCGTGGACATAGGATCTAGCCTAGGGCAAAGTTACACACTGACTAAAAAATATAAAGAGAGTCAGGGAGACGAGAAAGGGAGGCTGGCTGCGATTTCACCTTTGACCCTCATTTTCCAATAATCCTGATTGTGTATCACGCGCGAGGTGGAATGAAGACGGTGGTATGTATGTGGCACAGCGGGCAGTGGTACGCACAGGCAGCGTGTAGACCTACTAGTGTGCTGTATCGTGACTGGCCGTCAAAATTAAGTTTTCATTTCCCATTTGACCACAAAACAATAACAACCAAGCAAACAAAAATTACTATGGCGGGTAAAAATAACAGTGCACACTTTTGCGGGAACGCTATAGGCCTACTTACAAACAAAGGGAAATAGCACGGGAAATTTTCTACATGAAAATCTCTGGATTATGTCTACTTCGCACTCAAGCACGCTTCGGATTTAAGCACGTTTATGCTTTCTCCCGATGACCGTGCTTAAAGCCGGCGTGGACTGTAGTTGTTTGATGGGAAAGATGGAGAAAACCACCCAAGAGCATGCACCAACCATCCACTTCGGCTATCTGTTTAGAAGCATTGAATGCAAAAAAAAAAAGATATTAAAAACTACAACAGAATATTTGGGTTCACAAAAAACATACACATATGAACAAAAAAACACATGGAAGAAGGGAAAGGAAAAATGGCCTAAAAGGGAAGGCGAAACAGAGAGGGAGGATAAGAAAAAGAACACAAAAACAAGAAATGTCATTTACAGGTCACACATGCATGGGGAAGAGGAGTAGCAAAAAAAAAAAGAAAAAAAAAAAGGAAACGGATTAATCTGTTGATACAATAAAGGTAGATAGGGAACCCCGGGCTCCTACATGTTTTTGTTAATTTAAACGAGAATCAGTCAGGTAAATTTTAATCGCTCGGTCACTTCAGGGATTATACAGTCGACTACAGGTGAGTTGATGTTGTCGGGGGAGTGAAAAAAGATCAACTCATCAAAAGTTCAACTTAACAGATGGGACCTGTAAAGAAGAAGTGGTGCTGGGACCCGAGAGAAAGATCAACTTAAACGAAGATCAACTAAACACAAGTTGAGTCAACTACATAGTCAATAGGCCAATTCCTCAAGATAATAGAAGAAAACAAAGGTTTTGATTCTTCAAACAAACTTCAAATGCATGTATCTTTAAAAAACCTCGGTCCTGCTGTTCCTTTAATTTGCAAGTCAGTCAGCCACAGAATGACTGCTATGAAGGCAATTTTCTCAAAGCTATAGATCTGAAAGTTTGTGTGGTGTCTTTTCAAACCATAAAGGAGCATATTCCATTCCAAGAGTCACCCAAGATATCAGAACAGTTTTTCATGACCAACGGACTGATAGTACAAACAAGCAAAACGAAAAAAAAAAAAAAAAGAAAAAGACTGACAATACAATGATGGCTTAATTATTTTTTTTATTACAATTGCATAAAAACAAATGACAGATGTTACAAAGATGGCTTTATTTACAAATGAAAAGCTAAAATACACCCAATTGATGTGGGACAGCAAAATTAAAATACCCTCAGAACAGTTCAGGAATTCAGTCAAATATCCACAACATGTTGAGGCCAGACATTCCAAGATTAATTCGCCTGAAACGAGAAAAAAGAGAAAATGGTTTCGCAATGCAGGTTATAACAAAGTAGTTGGGCCCAACCTCAAAGTTCGTTGATACTGAGTATTCATTATAAAAAAAGGCGTAGACACCGGGAGCATTTTTAAAATCGGTAACGACAGGAATATCTGTTCTGAAAGTGTCACGGTGTGAGTATACAGGGACAGAAAGTGCTTGCTTATTATATGAGCAGTTTCTTCCTTTGACAGAGCCCATGGACAATACAACCAGGATAGTGCAAGATTCATTTCCTGGGTTTTTAATGCTAACCATACCAGAACTTTAAAATGCTTTATCAACATACACATTTACTCAAGTACAGTATTATATCGACAGCCGATGTATCGACATTTTGACATATCGACATATTTTCCAATTATGAAATTCTTCCTTCAATATATTCACCACAAAATTTCTCTTATATCGACTCTTTTTTTCGGCCCACTCTGCTTTATTGACAGGCTTCCTGTGTACCTGGCGAAGCCTACGAACATAAATGGGGGAAAAAGCCACGCTAAAAGTCAATGCATTAGTTTTTCATCAAGCTGTCCCCGTCATTTTATGCACAAAAAAATAATGAAATTATGCAAACAACCAAAAATGAGAAATTATGCCATTCTGTTAATTTTAACAAAAAATGATAAGGAAAATAATCAGAAATCATGCAAAAAATGATCAAATTTTGCTAAATTATGTGGGGTGCATAAAACCACGGGGACAGATTAAGTCCGCATACCAGCCAAGTAGCCTATTCGACACACCAGGCATTAGTAGGTCATGTAGGGCCTACAGTGTCATCTCCAACACAGTACAGTGCCTCACAGACATGAGTGTCTTGGGCGCTGAACATCACCTCCCTACCCCCACTCCCGATCGCTCACTCCCCTTCCCCATCCCATTCTCAGTCTATCACTGTGAAGTGCCACGGTCAGTGAGTCAGTGCCTCGCCTTTCCATTTTTTCCCCTGCAAGCGGCCATAAACAGGCCTTACAAGGATGCTACAACAAAGTTTGCGCTGGTGTTTAGTGTGTGCCTTGCGTTGCTCGGTCTTTGGTACTGTAACTCCAAGCCCCCCCCCCCCCCCCCCTTTTTTAGCTTCACTGTGTAGTAGTTTTAGAATCAAGGGAAGCAACCAGCTTAAAAATAGTGTTGTCTTTTTACCCTTGACCTCCCTTTGTTTTTTTCCTCTTTGGCTTTGTATTTTCATTTATCAACATTTTTATATATCGACATCAAATCTACTTCTAAAAGCATTTCGCACGACCCACCGGCAGTGGAATTTTAGTTGCCGCGGGTGTTCCCTGCCGGGCGCCTTATCACGTCGGGGTCACGGGGGTCAGCTCCCTGTCGCCGCTCTGTCTGGGCCGACTTAATTTTCGGTACTTTTCAACATACAATTTTAGGTGTATCCTTGTATAAATGGTAATTCTCATTTAATGCACTCAAAGCATGCATTTCTGCTCTTGAGACTTAAAAAAGAACGGACATTGTAACTCGTCTGGTTATTTTGTTAGACGCGCTGGAGTCGGCAATGCTAAATTGTAATTTTTTTTAGACTAGCGTGAATGAAAAAAAAATCAATACAAAAAAAAGGCCTTGACAAAAACTGTCGAACTTTTGGAACATGAACGACATGGCATTGGTGCAAATACTCAGAAAAGATGGTATCTGCGCATATAATAGAAAGCTGTAATTTTGCAACTTTATCCATCCGGCACACAATTCGCCATGAAGTAATTCCTCCAAATACAACTTTATGTGTCTAATATAATCGTGAATATTCGCATATTTTCTAAAAAGTGTATAAAAGTTACCATGAAGTTTCTCTATTGAAAGTACAAATCGATTTTAATGCCAGAATACATCTTCAAAGTAATACACGAACAGTATCTGTTACACTCCAGAAATTCCTTACTTTTCTTAAAACGATAAGTCTAGGTTTTGTAAGTTGACTGAATAATAGGGATGACTTCTCGTAATTGGGTTACAAGAATAATTTTTAACTTTCCAGGGACACTGAATCAGCACCCGACTTTTCCAGCTTTATTTTTCGTTTCTATGACCATTTGCAATAACTGACAATGTGACTGATTTCTTTACATTCATAATTGTGTCCGCGCATATTTCCGACACAAAAACTAAGAATGAATGTGTTAGCTGTTATTATTTTTATTCCATACAAGAAGTTTATCTCTACCCATGTATTTACACGGTTTTGTGGGTTTTTTAAATCGCTTATATTATATCTTTTAGTTGTATGCAGGCTGCCACAGACACAGCATGATTCATGAACAAACGCAGAGCAACTTTCTCTTGTTTAATAGTAAAATAAGAGCTAACGCTGATCGTCTTTAGTTAAAAAATGCAGATGTGCATCTTTCTTTTCTCATAACTTGACTATTACTACTCGCGCAGATTTAAGATTTCTCATGGTAAAAGACATGATACAGTAGTCTCCGCTTAAGATCCCACCGCTTACGATCCCGGTTCGCTTAAGATCCCGTTGTTTTAGGAAAACAGAATTATTACTATACAAAAGTCACCCATAAGATCCCGCTCTGATTCACTCTGAAGGTCTACATTCCGCTAAGATCCCGCATTTCAGATCACAATTTGCTAAACAAAAACCCGGGCGGGCACAGCCGATCAATCAAGAGTGAAAAGTTGAGATCAATAAACTGTTCGTCGCGTCAAAGATCAGCCACTATAGTGAATGTGATCACATACACGTTGTAAAACTCGATGAAGCAATAGAATGTTTGCCCCAGACGGGATCACACCGGAGTGTGAACTGACCAACGCGTTTGTTTTCCCCACGCATCGCACTCACACCTGAGCTCGCCACTTAAACTTGCATCACTCGCTGGGTGGGTAGGGCCAACACGTTCGCTCCAAGCGGGATCACATCGAACCGTGAACTCTTCCTTGACCATTGCAGCAGTTGTCTCTACTCCCGAATTTGCGGGACAGACTGAATTTTAATTGGTGCATTCACAACGTAATGGTGTGTAAGGACAAAGGCGGTTTGGAGGGGGGGGGCTCGGTCAGAGATGAAAAGCTATAAATTTTGGACAGGTAAAGAGGAGGGGCAACTGGATAATCGTAGATCCTGAGATTCATGATAGGATAATAAGTGAAACTGGCACGCCTCATGCCACTATGCACCGTGATAGGTCATCAAGGTTAACCACTCTTTGCTCGCCATATGCCATAAACCCACCAAGGGGTCACGTCAGTTAATTTTAGAGTGGAGGGAGACCATTTTACCGATTGTGAGCCTTAACATGGGTCACCATAGATTCTTTCCTAGGTTCGTCGGTTAAGATCCCGGTTCGCCTAAGATCCCGCATTTCCTTGCTCCCAAGCACCGGGATCTTAGGCGGAGACTACTGTATTCGTAGTCAGTTTAACACAGATTTTGGAGAGATCTGTCGCGCCTTTTTAAAAATAACAATCACTTATTCATAAGTTTGAAACTAAAATAGGACAAACACTTGTCTAAAACAAAAACTAAGGCACAGAAATTAACCATTCTAACGCAGAATAAATCTCAAGACATTGAACTTTTAGTACATCCGCGTAATGGTTAGCTGTGTGGGATGGGGAAGAAGTTATATCGTTTTAAACATAGTCAAAAATGCGAACTTCCTAACCGACACCGGCAAAGTCGCTTCAAGGCTTATTAACCCCGTGACCCCAAGCCGGGGAGCTCGGCGGGCTGCTGAGTCACGCTAACTAAAGGTAACAGAATCGGGCGAAAAGTGACGCCGTGGTTGACATAAGTCGATTATACTGAACTAGTGTTCATTGTTTTTTCAGTTCACATGATTCTTGGTCCACGGCTACTAATCATTGCTTTATCACTTGTCTTTGAAAAAAATTGACACAGAGCTGTATGTACTTCCATTTTCACCACAAAATCTATCAATTCAAAGGTCATGAAAAGTTACATGAAATAAAATACAATAAATAATAAAGGTTTCATTAAAGTATCTTTGAAAACAAATAAATCAAATGTTTACTTTCTACCATCAAGAAACATAGAACGAATCTGATTTACCTCTATTTGTGTACAGATCAATAATATGAACAGTACTTAGGTTGTTTTTTTTCTTCAATTGGAAACTTTTCACCACACAGAATGCTGTTGAGAAAGAGAAACTTACCCCAGCATACCACTTTCTTTCACCCTGATGTGGTACAACAACAGTAGGATGGCTTGAAACATGTTGTTCCTTCCCTGTGGGTGACAACAAG
Organism: Aplysia californica; assembly: GCF_000002075.1. Classification (NCBI taxonomy): domain Eukaryota; kingdom Metazoa; phylum Mollusca; class Gastropoda; order Aplysiida; family Aplysiidae; genus Aplysia; species Aplysia californica. Next base: position 1,213,087 of record NW_004797345.1, read on the forward strand.
AGTAAAATCAGCTTTATTTATAGAATATCCTGTCCAGATATTGCTTGGGCATAAGAACAACATTTAGGAAGAACAAAGCACCTTTCGTTTTTGCTTTAGTAAGAGTTTTACGGCACTTGCAACACAATAAAATCATATAAGTGCCGAAGATTAGAGGTGTCACAAGAGAGTAACAAACACAAAAAAGAAGGAGGGGAGATAAAGACGATAGATGTTTGACAGGAAAGAAGAATCAAACCACGCCAGAGCACTCGCCAACCACCACAAACCACATTTCAAAGTCTTCACTCGAAGTGCATTTGGACAAAAGCAAACAAAGTCTCACAATTTCTAATTAACTCTTTTTCTTCAAATTACAAAATTACTTAATCTTTGTTGATCCCCCCCCCCTCCCCCCCAAAAAGCAACACATAACAATTCTTAACATTCCTGCCTATGATAATTTAGGGAACAATACTGCTGTACGAACAAAAAGCTTTGAAGAGATCCATTCAACTCTCAAATGGAGCCCTCTTAGCAGATCAAGTGAGATTGACTGCAATTCACTTACATCAGTCACCTCATTACGCTAAATTACACAAAGAACCAGTCCGAGAGTATTGACTGTAGTAATTTGTAAAAAGGCACCAAGAATTGCCAGATGAAAACTATGTCTCAACATATGGCCAGTAGTCAGTGAGTTAAAAAAGCAACCAAAAAACACTTAAACGTTTACAATACCTTGCACAAATTGTGAGTCTCTGATCCAATGACCACCTGAAAATGTGGAGGGTTTATACTGCTTTGGTAGATCTGAAGGGTCTCTTTCTTGTCAGCGTCTGGGGACAACCATCAGAATGATTAGAGTAAGAATAAACACAACAAAGGTATCTTTTTTTTATCCACGACAAACAATTTAGTGCAAGTAATGCTTTCCACATACTGTTTTCACAAATCATCAATCCTGTTTGACACACAGAGGAAGTAGAGCCAGCTCATCGGATGAGGCTATGGTAAAGCAAGTCAGCAAGAGGACTTGAGTGGCTACAATTGTGAAAGTATAGTTTTAGTTTTAGTAAGAGTTTTATGGCATTTGTAACACAGAAAGGCCACACAACAGCCGAAAATTAAAGATGTTACAGTACAAAAAAACACTCAAAGGAAAGAACGGGGATAGATTATGATAGATGTTTGATAAGAAAAAATGAACAAACCATGCCAGAGCGCTCACCAACTACTCATACAGTAGTAATAAGAGAAAAGTCTGAAGAAACAAAACTGATAATGCAAAAGTGAACAAAATGGAAAAATCAACGAGGGGAGCTTCATAAAACATAACTTAGAAAAATAAAAGGATCATCCTTTGCAAGAATGTCAACTGGCCACCAGTACCTTTAGTGATCTATCACATCAAAAAGTGTGTGCGAGCGATCCATAATTAGCTTAGTTGGTATCAAGATGGACCATGGCTCTGGTTCCAATCAGAGTGGGTGGTTCTTGAAGTCCCGCCGTTTTATGGAGTTTTCAAGGCTTTCAGCCCATTTGGCCAGGTCATATCTGAACAGATGATCCCGCCCTCTTAACTAACCTAACAGTGTTGATAAGGGCTTTAAACCCATTCACCTACACAGGCTTACTAAAAGTGTGACTGAAAAACAAAAATAGCTGTTTACTATATCCAAACCATAAACCAAAAAAATATTCACTATAAAAAATTAGCGACAAGAGTAAAATAGCAAGAGCGACAGTCAGAAGCAATACAGTAAGTAAATACAGGATGTCCAATGATACCCCACTTTAAAAAATCATGCCACTACAAAGACAATAAAACTAACCTTTAACAACAACAAAAAAACGCTTTGCTATCTCTGAAACAGAAAACATTGATCAGAATAAAGCATCAATATTATCTGATGAGCAGCACTGCTGTGATTTGATATCAAATGTGAGACCCATTAAACTCTGCTGTTATAACATCATTGTCAGACACAATCGGGATGCTTGAGATTCAGGGGGGGGGGGGGGGGAATTGGGACATCCCGATAAAAATCGGGATGAATGGCAGGTCTGGCTACATTATTTGACTTGCAAACATTAGGTCATGGGTTCAAATTCCAACTGGGGGCCCACATTGTGTCCTGGGGAAAGACACTAATACAATTTTCCTCACTTCAACCAAGAGGGAAAGGGTACCTGGTTAAAGGCAGCAAAAAATCTTGTCAGTCTGTTAGTGAATTAACATACTTGGTTTATCTGGGGTTTTGATAAAATGCTGGGATGTAAAAGGTTTTCCATCAGAATGCTTTGGCTGGACTGGCAGTCTGGCATCTAGATAGCAGCAGAACATGTGCATGACCAGCTGAGGACAAATAGAAAAAAGGATGCACATTTTTACTGATCTACAAATAAATATAACAAACAGCTAAATTTACTATTACTATATTGAAACCATAAGTAGACCCCCACCCCCCTTTCCCAATTCCCTCCCTGATTTTACATGGTCAAACTCAACACAGAGCAACCACAGTAAGTGATATAATTCTCTCTCTCTCTCTCTCATAAACATCACACTCATGTCAGTACACCCTCAGGACACAAAGGAAACAATGGCATTCATTACATAAATAGTTTTCCACAATACCTCCATTTAAAGAAAAAGAAAGAAACCAGATGGACATTTTCTATCTTCAGCACTTATCACACCATCGCAAACTTTTGATTAGTAATCATAAATGCTTTTTCAGTGACAAGTATTCCTCCCACACACTATTTCAAGGTGAAATACCCGGAAACACACAGAACTTATCAATATAAATGGAACTTATCAATATCAGTCTGTTAGCACTTCCTTGCCAAAATAATTTCTTCCCTTTGAGCTAAACTGACCTGATCATGGGTCTCAACTCAGAATTCTAAAAAAGGAGGAACTTTCTGGGTGATCGCCACAGAAGCCCATTTTCGCGAAACACCCATTATTATTATACTGTTGAACCCTAGAATGCTGAAATAAAAACCATCAATTTATCAAAGCAAGGTTATTTCACACCAATTTGAGGGTTTGGGAGAAAATTTCAAGTAAAAGTCACGTACCAAATGTTTACAATCTTGATTACGTACAGAAAGTGGTGGCGCCTGGGGTCTTGTGCGACTAATTTATATTTTCCCTTCATCATATTCACTTGTATATAAAACTATATAAAAAGGAATCTTGTTTTGAGCTTAGAACCAGAACATAGACTGTCATGATTCATATCATATATACAGGCCTATATAATAAACCTGAAAGACAAAAATTAATGCTCAAACTCAAAGTAGAGTAGAAAAGCCCAAGTAGACCTATTCAATGTGAGAGGTGTAAGAATTGTGGGAAGGCAAAATGCAGTGATACTGAAAATCTGCGAATCTTGAACAGAAAGCTAAAATATAGAGGTCTAATTTACTGTCACCAATCCAATGAAACGCGAACACTTAGGCCCTAAGTTCCATAAGACGCTTACAAGTTATGACGGTTCCCGATTTCACACAAGGCCTGCACCTACGCACACTTTACTTTGCAGAGAGCTGTAGTAGTGATCAAAATTCTAAACATTAAACACTTGCTTCCAGTTTAATTTTTTCTGATGTTGCGTCCAGCCCTCCCCCTATCCCCGAGTGCATCTTTTAAAAAAAAAATCAATAATCTCCCCCCATTCCTGAGTCCTGTACTTCACAGCGCTCTGAACGCGCGCAGGTTCATTGACTGGTCACAAGGGCGAGCCCGACAAGACGCTTGTATAACTTTCTTTTCTTTTTTGTTGTTGTTGCCCCCACAAGTGACAGATATTGATTTATTTTCAAGGCAACACCACGTTTGTAATGCCGAACCTGCATACTGCATGTTACAATAAATGTTGCATTATCAGACAATTACTGACAAATTTCTGGGGGGGTAACGAAAGCTAATGTAGATCTTGACTTTCCAGTCGAGCCTTGGTGACACAATATTTGAGATCTTTTATGTATTTTCCCGGGTCTCGGCCATTTTTTTAAAATTCCCGGGGCCTGGTAGTCACCCTGTTCCCAACAAGTCTCTTTCTGATTGGCCCGCTGTCGCGGTAGCGGAGTTTAGCGGAGGAAATGGCGGTAGCGGAAATTCGCAAAAAAATAGCGGACTATTGAGACCCATGCTGATAAAATATAAAATGATTCAAGTACATCGTCAAAAATAAATTATACTACAGCAGTACTATTAACAAAAATAAATCCAGTTGATTGTACTGTAGAGAATAGAAACTTGTATAATTTGTTGTGGAAACAAGGATGATAAGCCCCATTGTACAATAAACACAGACATGGAAAAAAAATAACTGGGCCCCATAAACAACCCTCGTAAGTTTGCAAACAAAGGCAGGAACTTACCGCTGCATCTGTGGGCAAATGTTCACTCCATGGCTTGCCATAGCTTCCCCCTTTGCTCCAAGTATAGGCACTCATACTCCCTGTGCTTAGATCTGAAAGACAAAACAAAAAACGATGAGCTCAAATCATATTACTGTTGTGATATCCCAGTTCGTTTACTTACGTGACTCATAAAGAAAAACTCTTAATGCAATATTTGCCATATAGTACTTTTAACACATTACAGCCTAAGGGTCTGAACGGGAAGTCCTTTGTTAGATCCTAAGCAAGGGGAAGGAACCCACCTCCCGTGAATACTAGCCTTAAAAAAAACCCACATTTTAAAAATACTAAACGAATTCCAAAAATCCCGAAAAAATGAAAGTTAAAACAAAAAATGAATGTAGTTTCAGAAAAATATAACTTTATGTATGCGCAAACTGTTGGAAATGTTCTAACTTTAGCTCAGTCTTGGTGTCCGACCCGTCACTCTCACTCTCAGCCTCGCGGTCGGGCCAAAGATCTAAATTCTAGATTTCTACAGCTGATCAATCTGAATTGCCCCAAACTCTTGCTACAACGTTTTCATCAAAGTCTGAGTCATCTGATTTGTCATATGCTTGTTTTTGCTCAAATCCAGCGTTATTTCCTTTTTCGAACTCAATTATGTTGCTTTTCAACAAGTCGAGGCACCTATGAAGTGTCAGTAACGCGATCGCACTTTTATTGGCTCTAATACTAAAACTACTGGTCCGAAAAATTTCGTTTTGGTATCAAACGAAAGAAGAAACTTTTTGCAATAACTATGCAAATCAAAATCTCATCCCCAGAATCTCGTCAAGGCGAGACTTTGTTTCTAAAGACGCTAGGTCGGCGCGGGCGGTTCCGGGTGAGTTAGGGTGTAATGTGTTAAAAAGTTTACAAAAACAGAGAGCAGAGAACATCACTTTCAATAAAATCTGATTCAACGAAACCTCAAGCTCCAAGAAAGGAAAAAAAACCAAAAAAACAATTCATTTTCTAAATTCATTTCAACACACATCTTGTGCTGAACAAATTCTTTAAAACCACTAACCCAAAAATAAAAACTCCTTCCTAAGTCAGGCATCTCAGAGTATTTCTTTTCTCCTATGCAAATTCCCAGTCCCCACATCCAAAAGCCTACTCATGATGTCAGTAAGCTAGACTTGGCCACAGAAAACAGTTGGGGATGGCTCACTTCAGAGAAAGCTATCTTAGTGGAAATTTTTATCTTCGTTGGACTCCGTAACAGCCGACAGAAAAAGCACAGAAAATCTTCAAAATGAAACCAGACATTACTAACTTGTGAAGTAAATGCCACGTTTCGCAGCCAACAGAATGGACATTTTGAAAAAGTGTACTGACCAGCCCACTTCAAAACTTACCAAAACTTATCTTCTCACCTCTAAGTCTCTTGTACAGATACTCCTGATTGGCAGTGAACTCCAGGTAAGGGAAGATAGAGTTCAAGGTGGGGATGTAGCTTCGTAGTTTGGTCATGGCAATTTGCTTGAGAGCAGACACGCCCGCTTCTGAAATACATCACATCACAACACCATTTACCAACAAGCATAGAAAAAATAACATCCTATGGAAACATCTAGAGCTAAAAAGATGAGACTCCGGAGACAAATTTAAAAAATCAGCCTGCGAGATACCTGAGTAATCTTATTTGTAAAAAAAAAAAGTAATTAAAAACAGGTCGAAAAATATTTTATACATACTTCCTATCCTGTCCTCAGTGTTGACTTTCTGTAGTTTAGAGTTGATTTCCTCAATTTCCTCATTTAGTCTGGATACGATGGTGAAACTCAGCCACTGAAAACAGAACAGCAAACATAGATTAAAACAAAAGTACAGAAAATGGTTCACCCAAAGACATGAAATGGAGAAAAAAACCAAAAAAACATAACAAAACAAAACAACTATAACCTGGAAGTTTACAAAATACAGTGTAAAACTTGAACATTTTCAAACTAAACCCAAATTTTGCAAGCATTTTATCAGCTATCAATAATTTTTTTTTTTACATAAAATTTCATAGCTCAAGTTAAGATGACATTTGAGCACTATACTTTCATTACTTGTGTGTGTTTGTGGGTGTGGGTGTGCGTATGTATTTGCGTGACTGAGCTTGAATGTACTTGTCACTTAAAACTTTTTTCTGCCCATTTATGTTTTATCACTCAGTAGTTTGAGGTTGAACATTTACCTTTCAATCTGAGAAATATGATCTATAGGCAGAGAAAAAAATGTCAACAGTACATATGCTGCATGAGCATGTATAAATTCAAAGAAAGAGTCTCAGAATTCAGAAAAATGAGATAACAGGTAAAGGAATCCACTCACCTTGCGCAGCTTTTCTGTCCACACATACAAATCATCTTCAGTCACATTATATTTGCCCCACACCTGAGGATTAGCATACAATAACCGTACATCATCTCTTATTTGATTTATTCATTCAGTGCAGAGAACAAAAATTCTTACAAGACAGGGCCCAGCCAATATGAAAAAAAGTATTCCTGCACTCTGCATCTATGTGTTTAAAGAAAAATAACTCTAATTTAGTCTAAACCAGGTAATTAGACCAAGGCATTATGAATTATAGTAACGGTCAAGGGGACGTTATTTTCCTTTTTTTTGGCCAAGTGATATACGGCGCTTTCAACAGCATCAGGTCATATGGGCGCGCAGGACACATTTAGCATTTTCAGTTAGGTCGGAATTAATTTTTTATTTTGCCAAAGTGGCTGCTCAAGCCTTCTTTTATCAACTTGAAGACCAACAAGGGACCTAGGCTTTCTTGGATCTCAAAAAGCCTAGGTTATGACGGATGACACACTTCTCTCACCAGCAGCTGAAATTTTGCTATCGACTAGTCAACTTGGGTAAACAATGATAGAGACCTACACGATATGATCCATTCATTCATTAGAGAGACTAACAATAACAACAGGTGAATGTATGACAGCTCATCCACAGCATCAAGGCCCAATATATAATTTATGACAAAGTGTCCGGCGATGAGAGATTTACGGGTCCATCTTAGGATCTTTTGTGGTTTCTGTTTGATGAAATAGTTGAGGCGGCCGCGTTGGACAGGTTACCATCATGGAAGGTTCGACTGTTTTACATATAACCATCTGAATATATGTGAGGCATTGTGGTTAAATCAGGTGCTCGTCAAAATAATGAAATCAGAGAAAAAGGTATTTTTCCACAAGTTTGGCAATTTTTTTTGGGCTAAACACCTTCTATGTTTGTAGGAAAACACATTTCCATGTGAATTTTACTGAAAACCCTTGTTTAAGGGAGGCACAAAATATGTCATTTTCAGTTTTCAAGTACTCTTAAGCTATTGAAGTTGCCAAACTTTGGCGGTAATTTTCTCATTAATTTAACCACTGAAACCAGGCTACCCCACCTTCTGCAATCGCAAATATCTCAACTTCTATTCAAGCTAGATGGATTTTTTTTTCATTGAAAGCAAACTATCTTTCAGGTGATATCAATAACTCCACATGCCCAAAAGTTGACGAGTGCCCTATTCCACCACGTTGTGCCACATATATTTCCAAGTCTCAACTCCAACATTACAGGGGTTACACTTTTTGCTAGTATGCAGAGGCCTACTCATAAATCCGCAACATACAAATGTGTACTTTTTCAAGAATTTCAGAAATATCTACACATCAGTTTGCAGCATGGCCATTCTCTCACCTCCTCCATGCCAAGGCTATTACCCTGGTCACTGGAACTTCTCAAAGTCAGGGAAGCCGGAGTGCGAGGAGCCAGCTGGTAGGCAAAGCGTCTCAATACTTGAGTAAAGTCCAGGGGGTTTGAGCCGTAGCTCCAAAATGACACGTTGCCAGAGCTCAAGTTGTCAGGGGACACTGTTAGAAGAAAGACAAAGTTAAAAACTTTATTCCTTGAACAGCATAAAATTTGTATCTGTCAAGCACAAAACAAACAAAAAATTTTTTTTTTTGAAAAAAAAAAAAGAATTTTTTAAAAAGCAGCTGGTATTTTCACGACATGTCAAAGAAAAAAAATCTATGCACCTTTTCACGATCTGTCGTGGAAAAAAAATCTATGCGCGTTTTCACGACCTGTTTTTCTCTTATTGTTTTTTGTTTTTAGTAAAGTGTTTTACGGCGCTCGCAACTGCATAAGGTCATATGAGCGCGCGGGACACACCTAATATTTTCAGTTGGTAGGAAATTTTGAATTTTGCGCAGGTGGAGGCCGAAGCCTACTCTTATCGATTTTAGACCACCAAAGGATCTTTAACGTGCGCAACTTGCACACGAGCCCTCCGAGATTTTTCGCCCTTGTCCGAGAAGGCTAGGTGTAGATCTTTCCTACCAGAAGATCAGGGGTGTGGCAGAAAGACAGCAGTAAGGAGGAGCCAAGGAGTAGCAGTAAAAAGGCTGCAGAAAGAGTCAGGAGCCCAGAGGAGGGGGCAAAGGAGGTGAGGGGGTGGGGGCAGAAAGTGGAAATGAAAGCAGACAAAAGAACATTGCTAGAGAGCAGGAAAGGAGGTGAAAGGAAAACATTTTAGAGAAGAAAATATTTTTGTCGCTACACGGATTCGAACCCCGGACCTTTGAATGAGAGGCTAACACCTTAACCTCTAGGCCACGAGAGCCCCCCCCCTTGTTTTTCTCTTAGGACCAATCAGTGAACAGCTGGGTCATGCCAGAGGGCATAGACTCTCTGCTCTCTGCTGGCCATGCTTCTCTCTCTCTCTAAGAACGGCGGATGCAAATCCTCATCCCTTCGAAGTGGGACGAATTTTTAAACAGTATCGTGAGTTCGAGGAAGAATTTTTGAAGTACTGTGGTACAAATTATGTTTTCAGCAAAAAATCCTTGAAATCAGTCACCGCCAAGAACAACACAATCAAAGACGAGTCGAAACACTGCCCAGCAGAGTGGCAGTACTTCAAGTTCAACCCTTTCTTGATTGGTAATCATTAATATAATATTATGGAAGCTACGACAGCACGAGCAGAGACACATCAAAGACACTGCACTAAGTCTTGGTTTTATCATTTTTTTGGTGGTATATTTCATTTGTAATATCAATTTAGAGGGTTGAAATTACATACAAATCAACATTTTCATTCAAGGTTAGATCTTGAGTCTTCCTTACTTAGTTAGATCTAGGCCTACCCAAGCCTACTGTGACATAGATCTAGATCTACCTGCGCATTTTTTTATGTTCTTGTACTAGTAAAAAAGTTCCTCTTCAAGATACGTGAAAGTAGAGCTCAGATGTAACATGCACAACATGGAATGGGCCTTTAATGACAGATTTTTAAAGCTTTCCGGGGGTTGAAAATGGCATTTTTCCATTGCAGGTATTCAATTTGTCATCGCATTCCAAACAGTAGGCTACACAAATTCGGGAACATCAATCCTGACGATATGATCACCAAGCCTATATACTCTAATTTTCCACCATTTTTTTGCGCGTTTGATTGTCAAATGCCAAAACCAGAGCATAATTTCACTTTAAAAAAAAAATTTTTTTTTAATCTTTATTTTGGCACGTTATTTTCCCGACCGAGCCGCACAGAGGGACAATAGTCGAGAGCGCGCAAATAAGCCTACAACTTACTGCCGAGGTTTAGATTCTAGATCTACCGTCCGAGAACCTAGAAAGGCAAGTTCCCTCTTTCTCTCTCTATCTCTTCCTATGTTTTTAAAAATTAATGTTGTGGCGTAGATGAAGATGCGGTAAGTACAGAATTTCAGGATGGAGTTTAATCGGAATGGTGACAGAAGAGGTCCAAAATCGGAAACTAGATCTAGATCTACTGAAAAGAAATTGTATTTTAACTAATATGCCTAGACCTCTGCAGTAAGAGCCAGTATCTCTTCGACATGTGAAAATACGCATAGCCTTTTTTCCCCAACAACAGATCATGAAAACGTGCATCATTTTTTTTCCACAAGTCGTGAAAATGCCGGCTGCCTTAAAAAAAGGTTTAGATCCACTTGATTTAACATAGAAAACTCCCTGCCTCTTTCCTTTACTTACTCATTTATACATTTATAAACTTCAGCCAATAAATCTGAATAGATTATATTAAAGTACGTTCCCAACTCTTTGTATCAGTCTGTAATTGGCTTTTAGAAATTAGTCACTCAATGCGTAAAGCTAGTATTTGTTCAGACTTAAGTGGAAAGAGGTGGTTAGATACAATTGAGTTTGTTAAGTCGATATCATCACGTAAAAGTCATTGACCTAGAAAAGACACAACTTTGTTTCAGAGTCCTAAAAGGGGGATCTCGTGGCCTAGAGATTAAGGTGTTCGCCTCTCATTTAAAGGTCCCGGGTTCGAATCCGGGTGGCGACGGAAACATTTTCTGCTCTAAAATTGTCTCATTTCACCTCCTTTCCTGTTCTCTAGCAATGTTCTGTCATCTGCTGTCGTCTCCACTTTCTGCTTCCATCCCCTCACCTCCTTTGCCCCCTCCTCTGGGCTCCTGACTCTTTCTGCAGCCTTTCTACTGCTACACATCAGCTCCTTCTTACTGCCGTCTTTCAGCCATACCCCTGATCTTGTTGTAGGAAAGATCTACACCTAGCCTTCTCGGACAAAGGCGAAAAATTTTGGAGGTCGCGTGTGCAAGTTGCGCACGTTAAAGATCCCCTGGGGTCTAAAATCGAAAAGAGTAGGCTCCGGCTGCCACCCGTGCAAAATTCAAATTCAAAATTTCCTACCAACTGAAAATGTTTGGAGTGTCCCGCGCGATCATATGACCTTATGCAGTTGCGAGCGCCGTAAAACACACTTAGGCTACCAAAAAAAAAAAAAAAAAAAAAAAAAGTTTAAAGAGCACACATTGTTATAGACAATAGAATTACTAAAGTCTGACAAGTCTATCCTCCCTAGATGCAGACACATTTCATGACACTCTCAAAGCGGCAATCGACCAACATGCGCCAATGGTAAAAAGAAACATTTCGTCGAGACCCTTTTCTCCTTGGTTTTCACTTGAAATCAAAGAGGCCAAGAAACATCGACGTCAGGCAGAACGCAGGTGGAGGAAATCAAAACTTCAAGTTCACAGAGACATCTTTATTAACCACCGAGACAAAGTCAACTCAATCATCGAAAATAACAAGAAAAAATACTATCTACATGAATTACAAGATGTTAAATCACCCAAACAACTCGTTCAAACTACCAATGCTATTCTGGGAAAAGAAACAATATCTCCTCTCCCCTCTGCAACATCAGATGACGAACTTTGTAGTTTATTTGTGACTTTTTTCAATGACAAAATTAATACCATACGCTCTTCTCTCGACCTAGAGCCAAATGGAAATTTGGAATTTTCAGAATTTACTGGACAAATATTAGATTCTTTTAGTCCAGTTACAAATAGTGATATTTTAAATTGTATTAATGGGTCAACCATAAAAACATGCGACCTTGACCCAATGCCTGCTCATGTATTCAAAACCTGTATTGATATTGTCCTACCTCACATTACTCAGATAGTGAATATGTTACTTGCCACTGGCACAGTACCTAATACTTTCAAACAAGCTATTGTAAAACCTTTATTGAAAAAACCCGGGCTTGATAAAAATGAATTTAAAAACTATCGACCAGTTTCGAATTTGCAATTTGTCTCAAAAATTCTAGAGAAGATTGTTTTAAGTCAAGTTTTGTCTCACATGAGAAAAAATGGTCTTGAGGAAATTTACCAATCTGCCTATAAAACTCATCATAGTACCGAAACTGCGCTTTTAAAAGTAACGTCTGATTTATTGGATTCCATTGATAGCAAAAACATCTGTCTTTTAACTCTTTTGGATCTGTCCGCAGCTTTTGACACAATTGACCATGCTATTCTACTCACAAGACTTGAGTGCTCATTTGGCTTATCTGGTACTGTGCTTTCATTGTTTAAGTCATATTTACTAGAAAGAGTTCAGTCAGTGCAACTTTTTTTAAAAATAGCTTTTCAAAGCAGGTCTGGTTCGATTATGGAGTTCCACAGGGGTCCGTTCTTGGACCAGTGCTCTTTACACTATATACACAGCCCTTAGCAAGCATTTTACAAAATCATGGATTGAATTATCATTTTTATGCCGATGATTCCCAAATGTATGTTAATGGCACCATTCAAGATCTACCAAACATGATTTCCATCACTAAACAATGTTTTTATGAAATCAAAAAGTGGATGACAGTAAACAAATTGAAACTAAACGAAGAAAAGACAGACATCATTCTTATAAAAAATCCACGATTAAATAAAGATCTGGAAAGTGTCAACTTTGATTTATATGGGCATATGACATCTAGTAAAGAAGTTGTCAGGAATCTCGGTGTATATATTGACCACCACTTATCAATGGGCTCGTTTGTAGGATCTCTGTCCAAATCCCTTTATTTTCAGCTGAGAAGGATAGGCCTAGTTCGAAAGTACTTAAGCGAAGAGACCACAAAAACACTGGTAACATCTCTTATCCTATCTAGATTAGACTATTGTAACTCACTCCTGGCAGGTCTGAACAACAAATATTTGAATCGTTTACAAGTAATTCAAAACAATGCCGCTAGACTGATAACAAGATCTAAAAAACGAGACCATGTCACTCCATTATTAAAAGAACTGCATTGGCTCCCTGTAAAAGAACGAATAATATTTAAAATCTGCGTCATGTGTTTCAAATGTGTAAATAAAACTGCTCCTTTTTATCTACAAGAACTTATCAGTATATATAAACCAGGGAGAAACCTAAGATCATCGAACGATAACACCCTACTTGTGACACCTGTAAAATCATACAAATCATATGGAGAGAGATCTTTCTCATATCTTGGTCCATTTATGTGGAACAGATTACCCATGAAACTAAGACAAATAAGAACACTTGATAGCTTCAAAAGACATCTTAAACATTTTCTGTTCCTACAGGCCTATCCTTCATAAGCTTTTAACGTTATCTTTCATTACATTTGTTCTTTTCCTATGTCTGGATGAAAATAGTCTGTGTGTGTGTGTGTGTGTGTGTGTGTGTGTGTGTGTGTGTGTGTGTGTGTATGTGTGTGTGTGTGCATTAATGTATATTGCTTGAGAAGAAAGGAAGTAGTAAAAAAGGTTTTTGAAAAATGGGTATTCCAATGTAAAGCGCATTGAGCTACTTTTTTTGGAAATGCGCTCTATAAATGTTATATATTATTATTATTATTATTATTTAAAGCAGGCAATTTTTCAATAAAAAATAATCACTGTTACCAATGAGTGTTCCAGCATAGAGCAGATTTTTGCTTATGAAAAGAAAGAAGTTCTTCCAAAAGGTAAAAACTATTATTATATTGTAACTCTCCAAGACTCTTAAAGGACATGAATTACAGACTATGTCCTTTTTCATCACTTGTAACAGACGAATGTGTGAAGTCTTGCAAAACAAACCTTGAGACTTGTTCATCTCTCTTTCCTCCTCCTCTTGGATGTAGCGATTCAAAGTGTCAACATCTGTAATGTGCTTGTACTTGGAAGCTGGAGGAAGACATATAATCCCTATTTTAGCCAAACTGAGATGGCACAATATATATATATATATTTTTTATACATATATATATATATATATATATATATATATATATATATATATATATATATAATATATATATATATATATATACTGTATAAAAAATAGCACACATCAGTATCTTTATGCATTGTTATGATAACAACATCTCTTGTAAAAAATGAAAGATAGGGTCTTGAGAAGCCGATGACATGATCACAAAAAAAAAAAAAAAAAAAAAAAAGAATGCTGGAAATATAAAAGAGAAACTTTTTTAAACCAGTGGCATCAATGCTGGACACTTACATCGAGAGGAGACTGGCAGTGATGTTGATCTCCGAGACCTGAGACTTGTTCTGTCATATTCTGGACGACCAAACGACTGGGACATGCCAGATAGATTCAGGCTCTTTTAGAGGGAAACAAATAAAGAAAAGTTAGTCAGGGTGAGAGTATTTATAGTACTAACAATGGCCGCGCCTTTCAACCTTTCACCTACTATAGAAAAATCAAAGACATGGAAATCAACCTGCCATCACATTTTTATACTTACAAAATGTATGACAGCGTGGTGGAATCAGGCACTCGTCAAAATGAAGATATAGAAGAAATTGACATTTTTCTACCTGTTGGGCAATTTTTATCGGATTAAAAAAATTTTTTTGCTCAACACCTTTAATGTTCATTAAAAAAACACATTTCTATGTAGATTTTATTGAAAAACGATTAAAGGCATAAAAAATTGTAAATGTAGTTTCCAAGGTCACTCAAGCCTTGTAAGTCGCAAAACTTTGGCGACTATTTTACAGCTAATTTCACCTCTGAAACCAAGTGACCCCCATCTCATTCAATCACAAGTATCTCGACATCTTTTCAAAATAAATCAGCATTTTTTTCACTTTGAGATTCTACTAAAAACTCTATAAACTGAAAAATTGATGAGCGCCTGATTCCACCACGCTGTAGCACAAATATTCAATATACTATAATATAGCGTTGTGAAATCATTTTTAAACAACAATAAAAAAAAAAGAATAAATGAAAAAATAAATAAATAATGAAGAGCACTGTCATTAAAATGAACAATGATCTAAATCAATATAGATGCAGAGAGTAAAATTCCGTATTCACCATACCGTGCACACGGGATCCTAGAGATAACCTACCCTGTCAAGAGACGAGTTCGGACTAGCATTGAAGCTGGCTTTCCCTGAGGATGAGCTCAAGAAAGACCCATACGGTGACCCATACGTAGCAGAAGAGTGAAGAGGTGAAGAGTAAGAGACATTTGGAGATGGGGATGTGAAACTTCTTGAAAGAAACTGACTGGAATCCCCAGCACTGAAGGTCAGAGGTGTGGAAGACGAAGGTCCTCCCAAATTTCTTGGCGGTGTTCGGAAACTTTTGTCTGAAAATTCATAAGAACAGAGTAAAAGTCAGACAACACATTTAGCATAAGAAACAAAACAACAAGAACATGTGACACTCTTAAGTCCCTTTATCTCTACACACTGCAAGTGGTACTTGTTGAAAATAACATTATCCACATTAAAACACATTAGACATATTAAAAAGAACACATTTTCCTTTGCACATCAACAATTGAAACAGCAACTACCATGCATACTTACCAGAAATCTTCACAGTTGCCATACATCAACAAAGTAAAATTTATCCCAGTGAGTTGAGTAAACAACATTTCACTAAAGTTTTTGATCCTCTGAGATCAAGCCCATTAATCTGTTCTACATAATCAGGAGAGATTAGTCAGTCAACATACTGGACAGACTTATGTCTGTGATTGTCTTTTTCAAATGTTATTTTCAGTCAAAAAACACCAGTAACCACAGCTGTTGATCCTGGATGCTACTGTAATCTATAAAAAATAGTTTACTTTCCACTTCCGTGTAGAAACACTTTGACACTTTGCAGTCACACAGCCAACAGTACAAAATACCCCATCTGGTCACCCAGCCAGGTGAGCGACAACAACCGACTTCTTGGGCCTGGCGCAGAACTGCGCAACTGACCAGAACAGATCATTTTCACCGGCGTATTAAAGTGTTAAATGATAAAGAAAGACATATGTAATACCCTCCCAACCCTTTCCAAAAAGAACTAACCCCCCCCCCCCCCCCCCCCCAACACACACACCAAAAGTGAGTGGAGAACATCATCAAATAAAAGACAAAAAAGTCGAAAGAATAACTATCACTTACCATTTAATGGAATAGCCATCAGGCGTCTCTGTTTCTCAGTGACACTGACAGTTGATCCGAACAAGTAGCTCCAGAAATAACGGCATAAAAACAATCCATTACTAACAATTTGAAACAGGAGGAGGACTGCTATAGACAACTCTGTGGGAGAGAGAGAGTGACGTAAAGCACTTATGAAGCACTTGTTATGGCCAAATTTATCCCACAACTAACGGTATACACTACCCACTGTTTATATCACTGCTTAATAAGACTTGGGATAAGTACAAGTAATACTTTGAGCAAAATTATCACTGCTCATGTGCCCCATGAGGCCATGAGAAGTCTCCTGATCTTGAAGATTATTAACAGGTTGCAGATGTAGACCAAGGGGGAAAAGGTGACATATGCAACCTCTCTGTTTAGCTTTTTTTAGCAAGAGTTTTACCACACTTACAACACAAATTACAAGCTTTGAAGATTAAAGATGTTACAAGAGAGTAATATACAAATAAAAGGAAGAGGAACGAGGATTATAAATGTTTGATAGGAAAGATAGAGCAAACCACACCAGAGCACCCTCCAACCATCCATAGCAACCTTGTACACACTTTAATAAAAGAAGCGATCATTTGAAAATAAAACAGGAATTGCACTTTCATGTGGCAAATCAAGACAGAGCAGAGCTCAAGTAAAATAGACTCTTTAGTACGTTTGAGTTTAAAAGAAACATCTCCAAAGGATAATGGCAATTTTATTCTGGGAACTGGCAAGACAGACAGAAGCAATAGAGGGGAAATAAATAAGCAGGACCAAACAACGTCACCCTATAAACCCCCACCAGAAATAAGACAGCTTAACCTTTTTGATAGTGCGTACAACACACGAAGTGAAGAATCCTCAGGGCTATGAGTGCTACTTATTTATGACAAAATAGGATTACACGGCAGACTACTTGAATGGTAACACGTTACTAGAGTAGTTTCCCTTAAATTTTGTTGCATCAATCGAGAATACTGATGAACCTGTCCAGGACGACCGCCAATTGTCAGGGACAAAAGATGTCATCTAAGACAGGTGGTCCTCTTGTACTTGGACTTTGTCATTATGATATTATAGAATATTGCAAGGGGGTACGTGGGAAGGGGTGTTCGGACGGATGGCCGTTAGAGCAGGTTCCACTGAACTTTGTTTTATAAACAGTTTGTCAAAGAAAATCAGAAACTGAGTTGACATCAATATCATATTGACAAAACAATACACCTCCAAATCAAACTTGAGAACAATAAGTCCACTACTCCAGATGTTCACAGTGAATACTTACCGACAAACCACACAATGGGGTGGTCGATAGACAAAGGGCCAGACACGATGGAATAGGACCTGTTGAACATAAAAAGACAGTTTTTTACCAGATCCAGAAAATAATATATGCACAGAGCTAACTCTTCAAAACTACCTCCGCTTAAAGAGGAATACACACAATAAAACATTTTTTAAACGACACTTTCACTCGAAAGTGCTGATGAACGATCTCACCAAAAAAAATAACCTGTCAGCAATTTAAATATTAATCTATAATACTATATGTGTCATGACGTGGTGGAATCAGGCACTCGACAAAATTTTGGGCATATGGGGTTATTGATATTTCTTCTTAAAGCCTGTTCATTTGCCTCCCTTTTGGTAAAAAAAAAATAACCATCTATGTTGAATAGAAGTCAAAATATTTGCATTTTAAGGAGGTCAGGGTTTCCTGGATTTAGAGATAAAATTAATGAGGAAATGGCCGCCAAAATTTGTTAATTTCCATAGCCTGACAGTCCTTGGAAACTGGAAATTTACATTTTTTGTGCCATTGGGTTTTCAGTAAAATCCACACAGGTATTTGTTTTTAAAAGGACATAAAACATGTTTGGCCTAAAAGAAAATCAGAAAAAAATTGCCCATCAGCCAATAAAATGCTGATTTCTTTCATTTCATTCTTTTGATGAGCTCCTGATTTCATCATACTGCCTCACAAACACAACTATCTTTCAAGCTACAACATTGTAACAGTTTTAGAAGCAATAATAATTTAGAATTGAGTTGACCAGGTATATGGTTACAGAATCACAAAATATATCATAAGCAAGTTTGAGAGGCCACATCGTGTGACAGCTTTCAGTGTGGCTTTTCTCTTTGTGGAAGTGAAATTCAAATAATTGGAGATGTTTTCAGTGAGTTACTGTTGATAAAAGGTTGTTTAGTGCAGCAAGTGTGCACACAGTAATTCAAACAACACGTTAGCTAGTGGGGCGACAGCAAAACACACCAGCATTATGGTTTCACAAAACAGATGTAAAAAAAGATGACCATTCTAATATTCTCTTGTTACCTAGTGCAATGGGACCCCCCAAAAAGGATCAAGTACAATATAACACGGATAGAACACAGAAGACTCGAAATCAAGCATCCGCCAAACTGCCTGCGGCCCCATTTTTTTCTCTTCTTTTTTATCTTTGTCTCCGAACTACAGAGGCCGGTCCCAACAAATTCGAGCAATCCGTGTTGTATACTGTAATTCAATTTTAAATTTACAGCTTTAAATGAACTGTTTCCATTATCAAAGTAATGAAGAGAAAAAACACCCAGAAGGCAGCAACTCACATGTCTGCAAACAGTATGACAAAGATAAAGACTATCTTGAGAGATGAGAGGACTGCCTGTCTTGCAGCTTGTGTCAAATGTTGCTTCCTCCACGTGTTGTCCACGATATTATTATCCTGATGAACAGACGCCATGGTTGATGACTTGGGACTTGACACTTGTTGAAGAATAAAGCTCTGAGAGAACAAATATTTATAATATATTATAGAGAGAGAATAACAAAAAAAAACTAAAAAGTTGACAAGGATTGCTCCCAAGAGAAAAATAGTGGGAAAAAAAAGTTCACTGATTCTTTCTTCTAATAGAAGGAATGAAAAGACTGGTTCGAAAAATAAAGTTACAACATTAAAAGCATTTTTTTAAATTTGGTGAGTATCTGAACACTTGGCACAACAAAAACAGTGTGCATGCCTGATATAACCAGTGTCCTTGGAATGCGCAATAATACATCGATTGTTGCACATTCTGTATTAGATCGGTGGATCGTGCAGCGCTTTTTAAGAATCTGTAGAATGCGCAACAGATCTTAGATCATACCAGTCGAGTGTTTCATATTTCTGCTATGAAATAAGGCGTAAACATAAGATGACGACTGTCAATATCCATATTGTTGACATTGCGCTAAGCGGAAGTTAACATCATACGTATGACTAAATAACGCATTTTGTGGATCTCTAGAATGTGCAACCATCAATGGATTGTTGGGCATTCCATGGATCCATAAAATACGTTGCGCGATCCACCAATCGCGCAAATCGACAAAACGCGCCTAACACATAGACTTGAATTTTTACAACAATAAGAGCCTTCCCATTTTATTTTAAAATTCTTTACAATCATGATTTTTTTCATTTAAATTTGCTCGCCCCAAGTATCACCATTCTATCCCCTGCCCTTACTCAACTCCTATCTCAAAACCTTTACCATAAATTTTACAAAGTGCAAAACTACTCATTGATTTCACTAGTCTTCACAAGAACTGAGTCGCGACCAGCTAGATTTTCCTCCAAGAACTGACAAAAGCTACCATTTAGGCGCAATTTGATTTTGAACAAATTATGGTATTCTTTTACTTCCCCTCCCATCTCATTATTAGATACCAGGTGTCAATTTTCTATAGCCTGTATATTGATGGGCTGAACACGAATATCAACTTCATTTCCATCGCAAATTTATAGTTTTTGAAACATTTGATGGTTTTTAATCGAGCTACCTGCTTGCTTTGGACCATTTGAGGGGTTTCAGGGCTTGAAGCAAAAAAAAAAAAAAATCTGGGAGGTAACAGTCAACCCATAATTTGATATTTTGCAGTTAGGTTTGAAATTTGGCCACCTCCGGGATGAGAATAGCGCAGTTGCAGGCTTCTTACCCGGGGTGAGAGGGCGAGCCTTTTGGCTATTCTCACCCGGTGTGCGTTCACCGTGATACTGATACACGGTGTAAAACCACAGAATTCTACACTTTTTATTGAATTCTGTGGTGTTAACAAACGTTCCAACGCTCTTGTGTTGAAGCGTGCAATTTTGTCGGCGGGCATTGAAAGAGAGAGAGAGGGGGGGGAGAAAGAGAGGGAGAGAGAGGAGCAGCCTAAATATAGCGAGAACTTCGGGGTAAAACAAGATGGCGACCAGCGTAGTTCGGCTCGCTTCGAAAAGTGTAATACTTAATAGCCATATCATTTCTGTAGACCTCCAAATTAGTATACTTTAGTGCTATCACATTTTTATGTTTTTGTCAATTCGATCATCCACACCGATATACAGTATTAAAAAATTAGGAAAAACAGGTCTTGTTCGACACCGAGTGAGAATAGCCTACGCTGACAAGTCTCACCCGGAGTGAGAGGTGAGAATAACCACTTCCTTGAAATTTTCTTTAAAATAATTGATTTGCGGCTGTTTTAGTGGCTATACATATTGTGATCTGCAGGAAAGCACAACTAACTGCAGTTTGAACTAGAGCTGTGCCCATTCGACTTTACTGTTTGACATTCAGTTTTTAAGGTTTATGCGTATCATATATATAAAAAAAAAAAAAACAATCGACGGAGGTATTCGAATGTCATGAATAGTGAGCTCACACTTCGAAGCTTCGATGATTTTTTGTTTCCTCAAAATCGCACAGCACTAGTTTGAACCCCCAAAGCAGTCCATCATCTGTGTGTGGGAGTGAAAGTAAAAAAATTTACCCAAATTATAGTCTACAAATTCAATTTTCCAAAATCAAACAAAGAAAAGATTGTTGTTTTGGGAAGATTTGATATATGGTGCCATGGAAAATCCTGGCCAGCCCCGTCTGTATCAAACTAAATCGGAAATGTGTACTGTGTATAGATCTAGATTTAGTATATATATATATATATATATATAAATCACGGAAGGAGTTCCACAGAGGGCAGGCCGACTAACAACACACAAAAGAGGGGATATTTTGAGCGCGTATACCCTAACCCACATGTGACTAAACATAGAACGACACATCTTCCCGACTGGCTGTTAATTATAGTAATGTGATGTCATCACTTCCTGGGATACCCACAGACTATTTTTATAAGGCCATTGAGTTACCATAGATTCTCAATAAGGCTGCGGCTATTCGGACTCAAACTCCAATGCGCGTGCACTAAGTGTAGAATTCTGTGGCGCACAATCACTAGGTGTACCAGATGTGAAGAAAACAAGCAATTCGACCTTGGCCTTCCTCGGTTTCTACGATCTGCCCAACAAATGGACGCCGACTGTGATGACCCAGAGCGAACTGTGGTGTTTTCTTTACAAAGGATAATACAGTCCACGCCAGCTTTAAGCACGGTCATCGGGAGAAAGCTGAAGCGTGCTTAAAGCCGAAGCGTGCTTGAGTGCGAAGTAGATATAATCCAGAGATTTTCATGTAGAAAATTTCCTGAGCTTTTTCTCTTAGTAAGTAAGCCTATAGTGGTCCTGCAAAAAGTGCAGTTATTTTTACCCGCCATGGTAGTTTTCATTTGTTTGTTTGTTTGTTTTGTTCTGTGATCGAATGGGAAAGGAAAACTTATTTACATGGCCAGTCACGATACAGCACACGAGGCCTACACACTGCCTGTGCATACCACTGCCCGCTGTACCACATTCATACCACCGCCTTCACCCCCCAAACACAGTCTTTGATCCCACCTCGCGCGTGATACCAAATCAGGATTATCGGATAGTGAGGGGCAATAAGGTGAAATCGCAGCCTGCCTCCTTTTCTCATCTCCCCGACTCTCTTTGTATTTTTTTTTTGTCTGTGTGTAGCTTTGCCCTAGGTGAGATCCTATGTCCACACGCGCGGCTGTGTGCATCTCTCTGCCTTCTTCTCTGCGCATGTGTGTGTGTGTCCATCACTTGCGCTGTTTTTGTTTCTCTTTTTAACACACTCACTGCTGCGGTGTAGACTGTGTTCAAACTTCGATGGGTCATCATGGTATTCACTGTCTTGTAAAGGAAGCGTGCCTGAAGCCGAAGTTACTGTGCTTAAAGGCGTGTAATATATACATAGCAAAAATTTGGTAAGAGCCGTTTAGCGTGCTTGAGTCCGAAACGTGCTTTATGCCGGCATGCTTAAGGCCGGCGTGGACTGTAATTTAATTGTAGGGCTGGGCAGTGGGCAACGGTATGGGAGGGAATATATAGATCTATATAGATATAAGCAAAAAAAGGGGTGAAGGTGGTAGGGCAGGCCTGGGGATGTAAAATGGAGAGAAAAAAGAGAGAGAGAGAGAGAGAGAGAGAGAGAGAGAAAGAGAGAGGGGGAGGGATTAAGGGAGGGAGGGAGGGAGAGAGAGAGAGGGGGGGGGGGGGGACTGTATTATAAGGAAGGACAGATTATTATGAATTTATGTTTTGATCCCTTTGTAGTCGTGAAACACAGTGTAATAGCCTACCAGTAGTTTAAAGTCTGAAAAGCAACAGGAGACTATTTGGACTCAAGTATAGACCTCGCTTAGCTTACGGTACAACCGGTGATTGCACACCGGAATTTGAGTCCGAATAGCCTCCAGCGGCTGTTCGGACTCGAGTCCGAATAGACACTTCGATTTACAGTCGAACCTGCCTTAACGGAAACGGAGATGACTAGTGAGAGATATTTCACTCATCAGCTGGCCCCTCTTCGCATCATGTTATTTACGCGAGATCGGTGACGCAGCGCCTCAAAACTATGTCACGCTGTACATTTCATGGTCTATTCCTCTCAAAGTCACTTCCCCTTGTTATTTCCTATAGGGACAGAAGGAGCGAGGAGTCACCTCAGTCAATACGTCGGAAGTAGTAGTGTATAGTGAAGTTGGTCAATAAATGTGCGCATAATTAATCAATTCATCAAATTTATGCTCCAGTGAAGGAAGAGGAAGTTTTTAAAAAAATAGTTTTAGTAAGAGTTTTACGGCACTTGCTGATGCAACAATAAGGTCATACAAGTGTCGAAGAATAGATGCGTTACGAGAGATTTACATACATAAAACAGGAGGAGGAGAGATAAGGACCATAGGTGCTTGGATAGGAAAGAAGGAGTAAACCACACAAGAGCACATGCCAACCACCCACGAAGAAGAAGAAGAAGAAGAAGAAGAAGAAGAAGAAGAAGAAGAAGAAGAAGAAAAAGAAGAAGAAGAAGAAGGAGAAGAAGGAGAAAGAGAAGAAAAAGGAGAAGAAAAAGAAGAAGAAGAAGAAGAAAAACAAGAACAAGAAGAAAATGACAAAGAAAAAGGAGTAGAAGAAGAAGAATAGAAAAGATTTGGCGTATTGTGTGCACCAATGCAATGAGATGCGGGCCAGGAATAAGGAGAGGGGACGTGGCCAAGACAGATCAATAATTGTACCGACGGAGAGGAAACATGCAGTAAGGTATGTTTTGAAATTTTAATCAAAATATTGACTAGAATTACTAGAATGTTCTGACTCCATTTTTCATGTGTGGATGAGGGTATGACGTGACGGTAAAGAAAGAGAAATGGTGTTTAGATCTAAATCCCATTCAGAATCTCACCTAAATCGAATAGTAACGCGTCTCTACTTTTTTGTCTCCGACGGAAACCTGTGTAAAACGGAAACCTGTCTTAACGGAATCTCCCCGCCCCCCCTTGAAATATTTCTCTTTAATTGTTTAAATGTTATATATTATTATTATTATTTATTATTTAATTACCTGTATAAAACGGAAACCTGTCCAACGCTGAAACGGAAAGGGTAATCCGCTCCCTTCCGAGGGTTTCACCTGTCTAATAGACAGAAAATGTTTTGCCTGCACAACCCTGATTTGAAACAAAACTCGCAAGTTTGGTTCCGCCGGCTCTAAACTAAACGCTATGGCCATGCCGCTGGGCGAGGAAGGGGTGTAGGGGTGTGATTTGGGGGTAGATGTTACCCCATCATGTGAGCCCTGAGCGATGCAGATGGTCAGTGTAGTGTGGGTGTGAAATCTCACGACTGCCCGTGAGAGTTCTCGAATTGTGAGCCACTACGGAAACTTTCTTGGGTAGCCAGAAGCCAGAGGTGTGAAATTTGATTGACCAATGCCAGCTGAGAAAAGAGTTCCTCGAATCGTTGATCACATGATGGCAGTGAGGGGTGGCATTGATGGGTGGGGCTAAGGGTGGAAGCAAAGGAGATGTTCAAACGTTCCTGTTTTAATAGGTCAAACAGTGGTCCTATGAAAGGCAAGCACTGGTGGTGTAATTGGATAAGTAAGACTGACGCATGTCATTATCAGCGAGGAAAGCAGCTGAGAGGTGTGAAGTTTTGATCACTGCTTGCTTTTTTTCTGGCTCCCTTGCGATTTCGTCTTACACAGGTTCCACTGTACCTTGATCTAACCCTAGCCCTAACCTTAAGGCATGTCACGGGTCTGCAAAACACGATATTTGGGCTAAAAATTCGATTTTTAACTGTGTCCATTTTTGGATACCTGAATATCTAAAGAATCGATATCGGTTGATGGTTCATTCTAAAAAAGACAGGAATTCACTGTTAGACTAGAGGCATTTTCCGGAGGGCACCCTTCTCAAAAGTTGGCGCGTTTTCTTCAAATTAGCCCATAATTGAAACGTGACAAGAACCATGTTTCTCCGTGTGACTCTATCTAACATGTTTAGTATCGTTGTGCTCCCAAGCTTTTCTTCTTTCAAGACAATTATAAACGATCAGACGATCAAGATATATGTATTTCTGACAGTTGAGCACAAAAACGCAAGATACAGGGCTCCTCTTTTGGTAATTTTGGGTTGTCTTGAACAAAACAAAACCCCGTTGCTAAAAATATGACGTCAACACTCAGTTGTGAATGCCGTGCGGTATATTATCATGGTCTCCAACAGTACTTTACGATCATTGTCGTTTCTTCTTTCGATTAGAGAGTCGTTTGAAGTACTGCCACTGTCACTGATGAAACCGTCTAATTCGCATTTGACAACACATAATCCTGTTTCTGATCCTTTATTTTATTTTGTAGGTTACAGAGCAGGTAAATCAAGGCTAAGTTTCCCTTTTTTGCGTGTATTGTGCGATCTAAGAAGTCGTTTTTACTCTCATAGTCATATTTATTTCATTTCACGTTTATTTTCAATGTTTGTCCTTACAATTGTAACAATTATCATGATGCGTGTCATTAGGGGGGGGGGGGGGGAGAGAAAGAGAGAGAGAGAAAGAGAGAGAGAGAGAGAGAGAGAGATAGATAGATAGAAAGAAAGAAAAGAAGAGAGAGAGAAAGAAAAGAGAGGGGGTGGGGGTGGGTGAAGAGGTATGGGAATGATGTGTTGCAATAATGTATTTTTGTGAGTCTCTAATGCTGGACCAGTAAAGTATAGTTTTGCTTATGTTATAGTGCCAAGGACGCTTTGCGGGGTTGTCAAAATTGCATTGCATAATCGCCTCTTCTTACAGGAACCAAAGTTGAAAAATAGGTAAATTTTTACTTTCACTCCCGCCCACAGATGCACTGTTTCAGGGGTCAAACTGCTGTACTGTTTGCTGCATATCACACATAAAGCCACTAAAACTGTCGCAAAGCATTTATTTTCAAGACAATTTCAAATCTAACTGTAAAATATAAAATTATATTTATTATGGGTAAAAACAGGGGGGCATGCCCCCCTGTAACCCCCCAGATTTTCTTTTACCCCAGTGGGGCAGGCCCCCCTGGAACCCCCCGATTGGTCCAAAGCATGTCTATCTCGGTTAAAAACATTCAAATATTTCAAAAACTATTAATTTGCGACGGAAATGAAGATGATATTCGTGTTCAGCGCATCAATATTTAGTAGAAATAGACAACTGGTAGCTGAGTGTGAGACGGGAGGGAAAGTTAAAAAATACCGAAAAATACATATATAAACATTACAGATGTATTCTACTAACCATACTGAAAATATTGGTATATAATACGTTGATATTTATTCGCAGTGGCTACGTTCACGGCGCCGTGAACGTAGTCTGCAGGCTAGGTTCACGACGCCGTGAATGTAGTTGGCAGGCTACGTTCACGGCGCCCTGAATGCAGTTTGCAGGCGCTGTTGAGGCTACGTTCACGGCACTCAAGCTTCGTTTAGACGGAGCGTCCACTGCCGGTTTTAGTCAGTGACTACAGTGACGTATTTTTAATATTTTGGCCAGCTTCAAATGTTCCATCCCATGAGATGAAGGAAAACGAAAAAGCCTGGGAACCGACGTAGAGAGAAAATGACGAGAATAATTCTTATCATAATAGCAAACTCTCTCTCTCTCTTTCTGTCTGTCTCTCTCTCTCTTTCTGTCTGTCTCTCTCTCTCTTTCTGTCTGTCTCTCCCCTTTCTCTTTCCTTCTTCCTTCTCTCTTTCCCCCCCCCCCCCTCTATTTTCTCTGTCTCTGTCTGTCTGTCCCCCTCCTCTCTCTCCCTCTCTGTTTCTCTCTCTCTCTCTCCCCCCCTCTCTCTCTCTTTCTCTCCCCCCCCCCAACCTTTTCTCTCCCCTTCTCTCTCACCCCCCAACCTTCTCTCTCTCTCTCCGCCTCTCTCTCTCTCTCTCTCTCTCTCTCTCTCTCTCTCTCTCTCTGTGTGTGTGTGTGCGTGCGCGCGCGCGCGTGTGTGTGTGTGTGTGTGTGTGCGCGCGTATTATGTCTTTAGCCCAGAACGAGATATTCATTCTTTCATTCAAACTATTTGCAAGCGTATTTCATATCATGTAAGCATTTTTATACAGTAAAGAGAGCAGGAAAGTTGATAGCACGTTTTTTTTATTTCTTGCAACTAACTACGAGACAAGAACTGAAAACGATAGCTCTCAATATTATTGCCAGGTCTCCTTATCTGAGAAACTCATTGTTGGTCAATGTTCCCTTTACTCAACTTTACTGTCTTATTTTGTTCTACACCAAAACTGTGTTTGTGTTTATATTTACAGACAGACAGACAGGCAGACAGACAGACAGACAGACAGACAGACAGACAGACAGACAGACAGACAGACAGAGATTTTAGATCAGTTCCTACACTCAATTCATTCTTTTGTTTCAGCCTCATAACCGTCTCTTTCAATGACATTTGCCGATGCTGATGGTAGCGTCTATTCAACGAGATGAGAGTGCTGTTTCGGCATTACCCCAGTTTCAACAGTTATCGAGCTCAGAAAATGCTTTTTAAACACCTTTCCAAAATACTTTGATGCCCTAGCCTCAATTTCTCAAGATTACCACAGCCTACTGCAATGGCATCGACATTCTTCAGCACATCACACGACAGTTCGAACATTGATAGGCACTAGTGGTGTAGGTATAGTGATGAAACATATCGTGAGAGTGATAATAGTGAAGAGGAAACTTTAGATGAGAATTAACTTGCTCCTCACCCCATTGCCAAAAAGAAAATTTCACCAATGAAGAAAGATAAAGAAGTAGGTGACAATGACGGATATGCGCTTTTTTTATTCTGCCTTTGAGAACCACCATCAAATAAAGTGCCAGCAAAATTTACAAGGAAGTGCAAAAGCTATGGAGGCTGAAACAATATTCACAAAATCAGCGGAACACTGAGGTTTAGTATACAGCAGGATGCTGTGTGACGGAGATGCCAAATCTCATCAGATGCTCAATTTTTATGGAATTTATGACTTTGAAATTGTAAAAGATGACTACACACATCGCATTAGCAAAAGTATGTTCAACGCCCTTCAGAGCTTCCAAAACACCAACAACGAAGAACTGAGTAGAAAACTAAAGAAGATTGAAAAACAGAGCAGTTACAAATGCCTCACAAAACCTGGACGTAACAGTTACTTGCGTTCATTAGTTTTAGTTTTGTTTTTGTTCGGGAGCTGTTGGTTTCTTACCGAGCCCGAAACCTCTTTTGCACTCAGACCCTGTAAGATTTTTAACATCTGTCAGTGAGAAATAGAGGCCAAGAAACTGCCAAGGTTTTGGGTGGCCTTGGGTGGAATAAACAAAGCTGCTCTCGTGAGAATCACCGGATGCCTTGGTTTAGTGGGCTACATCGCGCAAGTGCTGGAATGTATGTCTTACCCTTATTTTCGTCAAGGTGTTATTCAAGTAGTCATCCCCATGCGAAACACGTCATTTTCTCATAGGGCCAATGCCATTACAGAATTCTTAAAAAACCAAATCAAGTCAACGTTCGAATAGTTAGTAGCAACAGCCCCGATATGAATCCTACAGGTATGTGAAGTCCCTTGAAACAGCGGCTGAAGAAAAACGACTTTGCCCCCAAATTCAGACCCTTTGTTTGCAACTCTCTGTGACATTTGAAATGAAATGACTGATAAATATGTCCAAAACTAAATAGAATTGATGCCCAAAGGTTTCGTGCACAGCACAAAGCCAATGGTTCCTAAGCAAAATAACAATGAACACAATTAGTGTTGAGTCGAAGTTTTGTGTGGTATCTGTGATTGCTCTGTTTTCCGTTATGTTTGAAACTATCGTGACAAAATATCGTAATAAAATATTGTTTATTGCAAAGACACAATTCTCCATTCACTGGGCATTCAATATATTGCCATTCGATCAATATTGATACTTTTCAATAAATGCGCAAAGACAATTTTACGTTTCTTGGATTTCGCACAATTTTGCCAAGCCTTATTTTTTAAGGTCAATTTTGAGTGACACTATCTCGGGCGTCTCTTAAAATAGATTAAACATTAATGTGCCAGATGATGAAGAATTTATTTAGCTTTAAATTGGTATGCTGCATGAGTGGGTAATGCAAGGCTTTAACACGGTGACTGGGCGATTACATTTTCAAGTTTCTTTTGGTCGCCACTGTATAACGGACTACGTTTACAGTAAGTTTTGCACGTCCAAACTTTTAGGAGTTTTCTCTCAAATTGGGCTCTTTCATTGGGGGTGGGGGGTGGGATGGGGACAGAAAAATCTATCATGCGAAAAGTTGTTAAGATATCGTCATAATTTTCGGTATACTGATAGATGAAACATTATTCTAGTGTAATAAGTAGTGACGTAAAAAAAATCTTGAATAAATGATTTTATTATAAATTTAATCCGTTGTTTGGATATGAGATTTTTGTGGTCAAAATATTCCCATATTTAGGACCTCGATTCTGGAAAAGATTTTCCTCCTACATCAAAAATGCCAAGTCCATCCCCTAAAACAGCCACGGAAGGCTGCAAAACCACTTATTGTAACATTTAAAATCATTTATAACTGTATGATAAATTTTTTAGAAATGTGTGCATTTTCTATATATGACATTCCAATATGGCAGGCGTTACCATAGTAACACAAAAGAATTTTCAAAATTTTACTTCATGACTTAATTCTCCACTCTTTTTATATTGATGCTTCCCAATGATGCTACAACATTTGTAAGCTTAGTTTCTTCTTCTTAACGAATTTCAAAATTTCTCCCGCATCATGCCTTAAACCGGCAGTGGACACTCCATCTAAACGAAGCTTGAGTGCCGTGAACGTAGCCTTCACAGCGCCTGCAAACTGCATTCAGGGCGCCGTGAACGTAGCCTGCCAACTACATTCACGGCGCCGTGAACGTAGCCACTGCGATATTTATTTGAATTTGTGGTCCCAAAGACCTTTTAACCCTGGAAGCGCGCAGGCCCTATATAAAGGGCGTGAGCCGGGCTACCCGGGAAGCGCGCACGCCCTATATATAGGGCTGACCTACTTCGACCGGGAAGCGCGCAGGCCCTATATAAAGGGCATAGACGCTGACCCTTTTCAATGGAAAATTCCAGTGTTCCTTATATGGAAAATGACTTGGTCAATTACAGGCCAAAGTTATAAATAGTGACCAATGACTTTGCAAGTTATCTTGACCTCGTAGAGCGTCTCTTGGCCGAGATATCGATCGATAAAGTGACGCGGTCCCGCTGAGCCACTACACGCTATGTGTTATCGCTTGTTTCGCCGTGCTGATGTACTAATTGTTGAGTCTATTGCATTCTCGGCTTTGTTTGTATTTATTTGATCGCTGATCATTTTTGAATGGCTCATTCTATCAGCTTAAAGAAAATATAGGCTTTTATATGCTTTTTATCATCTGTTGAGCCGTAAATTGTCATTTTTCAGTAGCAAGGTATACATTTCGCCTATCTCAGCTGTTTCCCCCCCCCGCCAAACCCCCATGTTTACAACTGATCGGCCGTGGCGGCGGGGCATTTTTGGCGGGTTACTTCCGGTGAAACGCTGATGAGCGCTTCTAGGGTTAACAGCCCACTAGATCTAGAAATCTAGATCTAGAATCTAGATCTAGATTTAGTCATCATCTCATTTCGGCTTCACCCTCCCGAAAAAAATTCGTCCACAAGCCGAAAATAATACACGTAGCGAATTATTAGTTAATTAACGCCAACCCTTGTATATAGATTGCTCATCAGTTGGACCTGACCTAGAATCTAGTCTCGAGTCAAGGTAAGAGTCGGCCCTCCGCGGAAATCCTCCCTAAATTAAATCACTCTACTGAAGTCCAGTAATATTCGGTGACTCAATACAGTTCTAGATCTAAATCTAGATCTAGTTGAAGCCAAGCCAGGTTGGGGTGCCAAACAAAACACGGGATCTGAGTCTGAGTGCCTACTCTACTCAGTCAGCCATCCATTTGACTACACCTAAAAAAACAACTAAATCTAGATCTAGCCTAGATCTAGAGTACTGTCTGTCTCTCACATTAGATCTAGGATCTAGTACGATAAAACTAGCTGCCTAGGTTGTCCTTATGAGAAACTTACAATACCAGTGGGAGTAGAACCTCTTCTCAGCCGACTCTCGCAAGCCGGCAGTCTCGCCGCGGATTTTTCAACTCAACAATGGCCTACTTTCTTTCTAGGCCTACTTTCATTTTCTTGTTCCCACTTCCTTCCCATTTGTCACTCCCGACATGCAATACTCGTTTTAAATCAATGACCAGTGAATAGAATGCCAAGGAGGCTTCTTGCAGACATTTTCAAAGAGTCGAAAGCCAAAGTATCAATCGTGCGTTCCAAGAAATCAACTTCTCATATCGCCAAAGCTAGTCTTAAATAAAGAGGGATGAAATATATAAAACATTTTTCATATGTTTGAGATAGTAAGGGATACGCTTTTAAATATTAGATGACGTGATCTAACTTTTGTCCTTACTTGTCCTTACTTGTCCACTGTGTTGGGGTCACTGCAGTCGGAACATGTCCATCTCTGCTCCCTCCCCCCCTCCCCCCCTCCCCCCCCCCCTTCAGGATCCATCCCAGCCAGAGTCGTCTACTTATGGTTTCCATCATGATCTGGTTGGAGATTCGTCGGACTGGTCCGCACAGATGGCTGTGTTTCCCCTCTCCTCTGTGGATCCCCTTCCCCTTCAGTCTCCCTAGAGTATGGGAACCGCTATCCGCCCTATTCTTCCTCAAATTTTCCCTTACAGCGGTTAGGACGGTTGGTGGGTCCAGTGTCAAATCCCCTCCCACTTTTGCTTCTCCAGCTAGCAGTAGCTTACTTGTCTGCTCTCTCGTTGCCGGTTACCCCCATGTGACCCTGGCAGAAGATCCAGGCCACTCTTTCCAGGCTGCTCTCCCTGATCGTAGCCTTCCAGTCCACATATGATACAGCATATCCCTTTCTGTACCTTCTGTAGCGTGCTCATTGAGTCAGTAATGATTACTGCTCGCTGATGGCTAGTGTTCTTGATCCAGTGTAGAGCTTCACTTAAATGGCTTTTACCTCCATACACATACTTGACGTTGTCAGTGCAGTTGCTCCACTTTGCTCTTTCACTACTACTACCCTAGACGGTCAGAAGCTTGAAGTCTGCTGTGTGGCATGTTAGTAAGAACGTATAGCTACTACCCCATCAACTCTGACACTGAAGGCCCAGCCCGATTTGACTCCTCTGTTGACTGATCCATCCGTGAAGATCACAGCACCTCCATGTTTGCTATGCTCTTCTATCAGGGTTTCAATTTCAGCGTTTGTAGCTCCAAGTGGCCAGTTGCGACATTCTCTACCCAATGTTGCCTTCACTGTTGTGTACTCTCCGAGCGCATCATCGACCACAACCCAATCCCTGCATCTCCTAATGTCTTGTATCTGGCAGCACTCGTTGATGGTGTTCGTGGTTTGAGTCATCCATTCTGTGCCCCTCTTTAGCCTTGATGTCACCTGCCGTCCCACTTTTTTATGTAGAGGCTTCGTCTCGTCTACACTGACTCGCAGAAAGGCTTTGGACTTGTGCCAGTTTGTGCCTCTCGTCTGCACATGGGAAGTCTAGGAAGTATCTCATTGCTTCAGTTGAGGTATCTCGTGTGCACCCCAGGATTGCCCTCATTCCTTCATTTTGTAACACCTCAAGTCGTTGTAGTTGCGCCTTTGATAGGGTCAAGAGTCCGAGCCCGTACTCTACGACAGAGAGTACCAGTGTCTGGTAGAGGATGACAAGGATTTTCTGGTTCATCTTAGCTCTGGCCATCATCCTAAGGGCTGGTAGGCCTTTTCTCGCCCTGGAGATTGTTCTCGTGAAGTGATCTTTGCCAGAGAGGGTTCCCTCTTCAGCACTTTGCCTCCAATCGAGATACTTGGCATGTCATCGTACACTGCATGGTTATTCAGTGTACACCACAGTGCACAGGATTTGTCTGGGTGCAGTTTCCCGTTGTACGCCTCACACCACTGTTCAAGTCTGTCGAGTTCTTCCTGTACTCTATCTGCTGTAACCTGGCGGTTCTTGCCCTGCCTGTACACTAGCACATCATCAGCAAAAATGAGTACACGTCCGCGGGCCCCTCCAGCTGGTTGGAAGTAATCCCTATTGTATAAACGTTGAACAGAACTGGCGAGAGTGCAGATCCCTGTGGTAAGCCTGGTGTGATCTTTTCGTTTGAGCAGCGCTGCCCCAATCCATTGTACTAAATGTGGATCTACCTTCAGGTTGACTAGAGTCCTCATGAGGGTGTCGTACTGAACTCGGTTGTAGGCATCTTCCAGGTCAAGTGCTGCTACCAGAGTCTCTTCCCCCCGTTCGAAACCATCATAAACGCCGAATGCAAGAGTAGCAGCATTCATCCGTGTGATCTTTCTTCTTCTATAGCTGCCCAGTTCCGGCGGTAGGACGTTCTTTTCCTCCAGCTCTATTGCCAATCTGCGTGCCACGATTTTCTCCAGCAGCTTCCCGACTGTATTTTGCATGGTCACTATGCGATATGAGGCAATCTTGCTTGGGTCCTTGTCTGGCTTAGGAACTGGGGACAGGTGACTGTCCAGCCAGTCTTCAGGTATCTCCCCAATCCACAGGCTTTCGTTTAGCCTCTCAGCTAGTGTCATTGTCTGTCCTTCCTCCGTGTTCTTCATGTGGCCATAATTTTAACGTACTCCGTCAAGACCAGGAGAAGTGTTGGATGCTTCCTGGATATATTTATGTAATATTTCGTGTATCACAAATTGCAGGCAGGGAATTTCATCTTTGTAGTCCTGTTGGATCCTGTTGAGCAGCTGGTTTCTCTTATCCTCGTCTTTCTAACTTTTAACCACTAGGACCTTACTGTGTAACCTCCTTGGCAGAATTCTGTGGGTTTCACAAATCAAACAGCTTTAGGGCGGAACGTTCTGCAAGACGCGTACCGAGTACGAGTACCAAAGATCGTCTTTTTGGTATCGTGATCGTCAAGGAGCTCAAAGATAGTACAAGACAAGATGGGCCACTCAGCCTAAAAAGTGTCCGCAGGAAGTATGCTCTTTGCTTCAGATGGCGCTGCAGTCTGTTTTGAAGCTCTCTTTCGTTTTTCCAGAAGAAGAATAGGAATAGCACCTCCTTGCGTGCGCAGA
>NW_004797345.1:1247241-1249650 GCF_000002075.1 Aplysia californica
CGACTGCTGTTCATCAGCAGTTCGGGTATGTTCAGTGCGGAGTTTTAGGTTTTAAAAATGTTAATGACCTCTCGCCCTTCATTCTAAAGTCAAATTAAACGAAGAAAACCATCTCCTTTTCCTCCGGAAGAGGTTTTTTGTCAGCGTAACCATTTTTAAAAAGCGTTCTTCTGAAATTTATCCCAAAACTTGCTAGTTTCACTTTGATTTTTTAAAACTCAAGTAGGGTAACTCTGTTCGCAAAGAGTGCGCTTTTGTGAAGAGGGCGCCACCAAATTTTGAGGACACTTTTTTAATTGGCTCAAAGAGAGAAGTGGCCCATCTTGTCTTGTACTATCTTTGCTTTAATTCACCCCCCTCCCAAAAATAATTAAAAAATAATCGGTGCAAATAGTACGCACCATGCCACGGGTAACTCCGTTATATCGTCAAATGCCGGGCAAAATATGCGCCCTTAAATTAATTAGGGCCTGTGTTGTCCGCCAATATAATTATGATGCTGACCAACGCATCCACCAGAAAACAACAATAATATTTGTCAAGCAAAACAGATGAGTTATTAGAAGAATTAATCAATTAAGAAGACTTAATTGTGGCTTCTGTTGTAGTAGATGAGGCCGATTTTGGTAAAGGAAAGTTTGCCACATTAAAAAAAACTGTAAATGTTTCACAGCGCTCGTAACAGCATATTGTCATATGAGTGCACGATTTATAAACATTTTTAGTTTTGTGGGAATTAATAGTGAATTTTGCCCGGGTGGCAGCCAAAGCCTACGTTATCGATTTTGGACCACATCTTTACGGAACCTCCAAGAATGTTCGCCCTTGTCTGATATGGTTGTAATTAAGATCTTACTAGAGGGCTGCCCTAAGATCAGGGCGGGTGTGGCTGAAAGACAGCAGTAAGAAAGAAGAGTAGCAGAGTCTGCAGAAAGAGAGCAGCCTAGGAGAGCCCAGATGAGGGGGCAATAAAAGGGGGGGGGGGGGGGGGGGAGGAGGACAGTTCTATCTATATATATATATATATATATATATATATATATATATATCTATATATAAATATATATATAAATATTTATTTATATATATATATATAAAAAGCGCCCCCTTTTCGAGGGTTCTGAAACTAGACTAGCCCAGTTTCATCCAGATGGGAATGATTGAGTAGGCCTATCAAGCTAGAAACAGTGAAATATATTGTCAGTTTGTTTAGTATGATTTGCGCATACAATCCGCAGCTTTCAGTTATTTTAAAAGCGCTTACTCTAAAGTATCGAATAATTGCCCCCCCCCCCCTCCCCCACGCGCTTATTAATTTTCAGATTTTTTGCACACCCTTCCGCTCCTTATCCCATATCCCCCGTTTATTGTTTTCCAGCTTGCCGCCACCGACGATCATGTGAAACATTATCTAGAATCTAGATATATCTGAATTAAACTTCTTTTTTTGTTCTTGTTATTAATGTTGTAAATGGCAAATTACCCTCAGCATTAGTATTAGATCTAGTATAGGTACTGGGTTGACTACATCAATTTTCTGTGCATTTTAAAAACTTTTGTATAGATCTTATTTTGTGTGGGTTTTTAAAATTTTTTAAAAAAATGAAATTGGTTTGTTCCTAAATATTTGAAAAGTTGTCATGTTTACTGTACTAAAATCACTAAAATTTCATATCTTCTCTTGTTCTTTTATTCAGGGAAGGAGAAATAAAGCAGATTTAATTGTTCCTACTAGTACAGGGGTATGAGGTTGAATGTGCCAGCGCACCCCCCCCTTTAATTTTGGACCACTTTTCCACCCTCATTACTGAAGGAATTTTAGTTAGCAACACAGAACAAGGGCGCGAAAAGTGGAGCGGCGTGGGGTTACAAAGACTTGTCGGGAGTAGCAAGCAACGCAAATATGGCGGCCACTTTGCTGAGAGAACAAATGGGGAGGCCTGGTTTGCTCAATCACAAATAGTGAGGATGTCCGTAGAGAATAGATAGAGGCCTGTTGTTATGTAGCAGTAATCGAGGCGTTACAGGGCTACTACTAAAATAAAAATTGCTAAAAACAAAACAAAAAACAACAACAACCAACGAACAAAGCTACCGGAACTCATGTAGTCAGCATTCGTCATTATGGATGCTTGGATCGCATAGTTTGTGTCAGTGTCGAGTAAGGGTACCGGGCGGGGATATACCTGGGAAGCGAAACACTGAAAAACAATACCGCGTCCAGTTCACAAAAGGGCAAAGCTATGGCCCAGAATGCAGCTAGCAGCGACAAATGTTTATGAAATTGCCAGTAGCGTTGAAAAAAGTCATCGTACTGACGTAGGCTTGACGGAAATCTACGGAAAATGCCTCGGAAGGCAAATTTGGGGTTATAATGGGGAAACCCAATGCCTTTATGCAATTGCCGTA
>NW_004797345.1:1249750-1250979 GCF_000002075.1 Aplysia californica
GTCTATTGATCGATACCTTACTTAGAGTAGAGCACGCTTTGGAGCGTTAACACGTGCTATTATCGTCATCCAGTGCCTTGCCGACTGGCGTGGGCGATCGTGGACCTCCACTTAAATCCACTCAGTCTTGCGTTGCAGCAATGGTAGTGTCTCTTAATTGTCCTTGCTGCTCCTAGCCATGTTGTCATATTGTCGTATCTTTTCCCTCTGTCTGCCTCTGCCTCTCTTTCCATCAAACTTGCCTGTTGTCACAATATTCTCCAATGCTCCTTAATTCCACACTGTGTGTCCGAAAAATTTTGCCTGTCGCTTTTTTATATCTGTCATAAGCTGTCTTCTGCAATTAGTGCAAT
This sequence comes from Aplysia californica, assembly GCF_000002075.1. Classification (NCBI taxonomy): domain Eukaryota; kingdom Metazoa; phylum Mollusca; class Gastropoda; order Aplysiida; family Aplysiidae; genus Aplysia; species Aplysia californica. Next base: position 1,250,104 of record NW_004797345.1, read on the forward strand.
TTGCTTCAACCAAGAATTCTTCATTTGTTTTTCTAGCTGTCCATGGGACACGCAGCATGCGTCTTATGAACCCCAACTCTGTCGCCACAATTGTTCTTTCCAGCTGTTTATTGATTGTCCATGCTTCGCACCCGTATAATAGGATTGGCTTGATGTAACTTCTCAGTACTCTTTTCCTCGTTTCCAGTGACAGATTTATGTTTGTGACTATCATCTGTTTCTTTTTGTGGAAGGTTGCTTTTGCTTGGCAAATGCGGCTCTTAATTTCGGTGTGACATCTCCCACCTGATGATATAATGGTCCCCAAATATTTAAAATGTTGTACATGTACTTGCTTGAGGGTGGTATCATTGATTTTGATATTGCATGTTGGGGTTGGAGTTTTTCTGTTTATCACAATTGTTTCGATTTTCTTTGATGTTTAGGCTTAAGCCCAAGTTGTCACTCTCTTGTACGGTGGCATTTAATAGATTCTGTAGGTGTTCTCCATCTTCTGCTATTAGGACTGTGTCGTCTGCATATCTTAGATTGTTTATATTATGTCCCCTTATCGAGATACCTGCCATTTCTTCTATGTGTCTCGTGGTATTTTCACTATACGGGGAGAACAAGTCTGGAGAAAGTACACATCCCTGTCTTATCCCTCTTTTAATTTGTATGTATTCAATGATGTTGTTTTCTATTCTCATTGCAGCAGTTTGATCCCAGTACGTGTTCTTGATTGACAATGGCCAGCTTAAGTCCTTCCAACACGTGCTATAGGCAAATTAATTACACACTGCAGCTGATTCACAGATTGTTTCAAACAATAATCCGGGTGTTTATTTGTCTCTGTTGTTTGTGTGTGTGTGTGTGTGTGTGTGTGTGTGTGTGTGT
>NW_004797345.1:1252168-1253626 GCF_000002075.1 Aplysia californica
ATATATATATATAAACATACACACACACACGCACAAACACACACACACATACACACGCGCGCGCGCACGCACACACACGCGCGCGCGCGCACATACACAGAAGAATAAGACTTTAAAAAAAAATCAAGTATCTTAATGGTCTTTCTTCTGGGGTGTTATTATAGTGTATCCCTTTCAGCCGGGTTGGCCTTGGCAGGTAGCGCGGAGCCAGCCTTTTATAAATGTTAATGATCTAGCCTAAATATTGTGTCGCTGGGGGCATAAAAACACTTTCATTCATACAATGTATTAAAAAAAAAGAAAACACCTGTGAAAACTTCTGTCTACTGCAACATCATATTGATTCTTACGCTTGAACACAACACATGACGAAGGCCTTTTTACTAAAATTGACTTGCCTAATCTCGGAATTAAACCTTTTCTTTTCTAGATCTAATCTAGATCTAGATCTAGATCTAGATCTAGTCTATTTCAGTGCGTGAGGGCAGCGCAACTAGATAGACCATGATAGTTCCGCTGCGAGAGAGGGCTCCTATCAGTTTTTTTTTTTATCAGGCGTGCGGTGCCGCACGTTGCTGAGTACGTTATACCCATGTTTTCTTGTAGTAGCGGCAGGCACAGTTCGCCCATTGAACACAGATGTGCAGTGCCGCCCAATAAAAAAATTATGTTGCGAAAAGCACCCAGAAACCGAAAATTGGTTTTCTGGAAGATTTGGGGTTTCTGGGTCTCTTTCATAAAAATTGTAATTGATTCGCCAACCAAATATGCCAATATTTTTAAACTAACTTATGGTAAATAATATGCCAAGATGGACACGATTTAGTGAAAGACCCCCCCCCCCCACCTCCCCCAAGGAAAAAATAAATAAAAAGGAAGAGTGACCATAGTTAATGAATGATTTAGAAGCTCAACTACAAACACAATAAAAATGCATTGTATTTTTCTCCTTCAACCCTTTGCCTATTTTCTTTGTCTAAACTCCTTGGCATCGCTCCTGAATTGAACGCTGTACCTGGTCAGTTTTGTCGGAAAGCCAAGCACGCCATCAACACAGTACCCAGGACACACCTACAGTGTTGTGAAAGCGAAAGTTGGTTTTGTCCGTCTCATCATTCCTGTCTGGCATCGGCTTCGATCTAGAATCTAGATCTAGTGAATTCTATCCAGTCCGGTGTCAAAATATGGCGGATGATCAGGAGCAGGTAAGAATTAGGCCTCTTTGAACCTAAGGCAAGGCTTAGCTAGCAGACTACCACTACTCCTCCGGCACTACTCCGCGGTAGCCTGTAACTTCAAACTTGTAACTTAAGACTAAGACCTAAGTCCAGGGCCAGGGCGCGCTGAGTGATGGATAGGGTAGATCTAAATCGAGATCTAGATTCTAGATCTATAGCCTATGTACGGCATACCGTCACGTACGTCATACTGTCAGTTGGCACACATTTGGCCTAAAAT
>NW_004797345.1:1254112-1260986 GCF_000002075.1 Aplysia californica
TAAAGTAAGGGAGGGGGGATTTAGCTTATTTAGGCCACAGGTGGCCTAAATAAGGTAAGGGAGGGGGGTTTTGCTTATTTAGGCCTATCTATCTAGATCTAGATCTAGATCTAGATCTACTCTAGTGGTGGTCTGCTAATGTTAAAAAAAGAGGCCAGTGTTTCTAGAATCTAGATCTAGAAACACTGGCCTCTTTTTTGAACATTAGCAGACCACCACTAGAGTAGATCTAGATCTAGAGTCTAGATCTACTCCATTAGAAAGGGGGGTGCTGGGGGGCCCTGCTAAAGCTAGAATCTAGATTTATATTTAGTCACAAAAATAATATATTTAAAATTAAAAGATAGATCTAGACTCTAGGCCTAGTGAAGTGACCCCACACATGCCGTTAAACGTAGAAAAGACGCATCTTTCTGATTGGCTGCTAATTTTAGTACTGTGATGTTATCACTCCCTGGGGGATACCCACATGGAACTACATGTTTTCGGTAACATTTCGGATTTCCTAGATCTAGAATCTAGATCTAGACTAGATTAGATCTAGATCTAGACCTAGAAATCTAGATTCTAGATTTAGATAGTAGGCTTACTTGGACATGATGGAAGACCGCACGAAAATTGCCGTAAAGACGCAGGAGGATTAGATCTAGATCTAGATCTAGATATCTAAATCTAGATCTACCACCCCACCCCCTCTCCTGCATTTTTAATCACTAATATATTTTTAAAGAAAAACAACAACTTCAAAGCAGCTCTACAAATTAGGCCTATGATTTATGTGACTGTTGGTCAGTCGGGAGGAGGAGAAGAGAAAAAAACCAACTGTCCTGGACTGGGATCGAACCGCTCCAAAAATCATTGCACGACTTCCGACGCAGACGCGCTGTCTATTCAGCCATCAGAACTTCCGAGAGAAAGGTGTAGATTAAGCACCATACATAGACACTTCCATCTTTGGTGCCATGAGGTTGGCTGTACTTAGATGTAGTCACGTGATCGGAGGGGTATCCTGGTCTGACAAGATGGGCGCCTTAGGCCTGTACCTAAAAATAGTTTGCGTCCTTTCTACGTTTAATCGCATGTTGACTCCACGCATAGTCCCAGAGGTGGTCTGCTAATCTTCAATTTTACCTTTTAAATAAAATCAGGTCAAAGTCAAATCAACCCCCAGATTCTTAACTGTGTGAGAAAATGTTTAACATGGTTCTGATGCTGTACACTACATAAACTGAGAAGAAGAAAAAGACTAAAGTCTAAGACTAAGAGTAGGCCTACGTATGAAAGCAAGTTCAAAGATCGATCGTTTCGATCCGGGTCGTTTCTTTTTAAGTTTTGTGAGCACAAGAAATTTTGAAGCCTGTACAAGAGATTGGACTCAATAACACGCTGAGCTTCAAATGGAGTAGATCTAATTCGAGACTGCAAGTTTTGCTGGATACTGTGAGGAGAAAAAGCAACTTTAGTTAGTTGTTGTTCTCTAGCTATCCGCTTGTTACCACAAGCACCTAGCACACCTTTGTGATTGGCTCAAATATACATGACGTATTTCCGCCATCTATTTTTGTCGTCTTCTGGGGCTTCCCTCGCCAGTTGATTAGATCTCACCGTGGCGGGCCCGCATTGCTCGCGCGATCGGCTATGTCACTAGGTGTCATCGCAACTGCTTGGGCTGTGTGTGTGCAACTTTGAGGAGAAGGTAAATTTATGGAATGAGAAATGCTGAGATTGTTTATATGAAAGATACGGTAACAAAAATTAATAAAAACAAATCAGGGCGAGATCTAGTCAACAGTTACTAGCAATGGGAACCCCGGAAGACGACAAAAATAGATGGCGGATATACGTCATCTATATCTTGGCCAATCACAGAGGCGTGCTAGGTGCTCGCTGTTGCTTCATGTAAATTTTAATGTGTGTGTGTGGGGGGGGGAAGGAGAGAAGCCCCCTTCCGAAAAAACAGGAGGAATTCCATAACGACGACCACTATGACTATGACGCTCTGATGAATATGAAATACAATCTAGAGTGTTATAATATAGAGACTATTAAAGATAAAATAGGGTTAGGGTTTTAAAGTAAGGCTAAGCTAAGCCAAAGTTAGGGTTAAGGCTAAATAAGGTTAGGTGGGATCCTGGTTTTGACTCCCAGCAGGTAGGCCTAAATTGAGTGCATGGGTTTAAATGAAGGAAGTGGCTATTCTCACCAGTCACCAGGGGGGGGGGGGGGGAGGGAGGGGGCATCATCGGTCCAGGCGGGGAACGTTGCAGATACAACACGTCACAGTCTTTTTTCCCCACGGCAACTGATCAATATTACAATGATAGCTAGTCTTGACGTAGATCTACGTAATGAATTGTGCACTGGTTTATGGAATCAAATTGAAAATTTGCTGTACACAAGGCTCTACACACAGCAACACATCTTTTTGGCAAACAATCGAGATGGCACAGGTGTGGATTTGAACGAATTGGTCTTTTTTTTTTTTTGCACAGCTAATATGCAGGCATTTCAGGCTCCACTTGTTAATTCTATATTACTTTCTCAGTACCTGTAATTATCTACACAAAACCTCATGTTTGCTATAATGAACACTCGGATTCAACGAGATTTTTGGTCAGGCCCGGCGACCTCGTTGAATCCGATTTCTACTGTACTACTATTGGGCCCTTCTTAACACTTTGCCATCACATCTCGCCGATCGGTGATGTTACCACCCAGTTTCTTTGGATTTTCCCCAAATTCCTTTGCCTATGATGGCAAGGGTTTTTACTTTAGTATAATCTTTGCGATGGCAAAGTGTTAAATTTTGTGAATTTTGGATTCCTTGAGTCCTGGGTAAAAAATGCTTCATACATGTAAGATCGCTTAAATGCCACGAGACTGGCTATTGAGCTCAAATTCAAGAGGAAAAAGGAGAAAAGACCATCCCAGAACACAGCACGCAGCTGTTAACATGATTGATAAAGGCTAAGGAAGACTTGGTACTGACACTGAGGGAGATGGAGAGGAAGGCCCAGAACGGACTAGGAGGGATCTTGATTGTGGTCAACACTCCTTTGGAATTATGAAAGCTGAAAGATCATGATAATTTATATTAATTATGGTATGATTACCCTGTTAAAACCACAAAATTTTGTTCTCCTTTACTTGTGAAGGTGATTCCATCTTTTTGTGATTTGAATGTCAGAACAGATTATTTCATGCTGTAGATAAATTTTTTAAATTTCTCTTTCACTCAGGCAATTCCTGCTCAGACTGTGGAAGAGCCATTGGATTTGGTACGTCTCAGCTTGGATGAAAGAATTTATGTTAAAATGAGGACTGATCGGGAGCTTCGTGGGCGTCTGCATGTAAGTTTCTTGCAGTGGATGTAGACATAGGGTTTGCTTTAATTGCACGATTGTTCACTATTCGCAGTGTCCAGTGAAAGAGGCGGGTCTGACCTTCAGTTTTGTTGAATCTATGCTTTTGGTGAAAATGACATATCGCTAATGTGAACATTTTTGTTTTGATTAGGACATGTACGTCTGTCCTAAACACGTCAAGGAGGTTCTCGTGTCCTAGAGGTTAAGGTGTTTGCCTCTCAATCAAAGGTCCCGGGTTTGAATCCGGGAAGCGACCGTAAAATTTTCTTCTCTGAAATTGTCTCCTTTCACCTCCTTTCCTGCTCTCTAACTATGTTCTGTTGTCTGCTTTAGTCTCCACTTTCCGTCTCACCTCCTTTGCCCTCTCCTCTGGGCTCCTGACTCTTTCTGCAGCCTTTCTACTGCTACTCCTTGGCTTCCTCTTACTACTGTCTTTCAGCCACACCCCTGATCTTCTGGTAGGAAAGATCTACACCTAGCCTTCTCGGACAAGGGCGAAAAATCTCGGAGGTCCCGTGTGCAAGTTGCGCACGTTAAAGATCCCTTGGTGGCTGGTAGCCCAAAATCGATAAGAGTAGGCTTCGGCCGCCACCGGGGCAAAATTTCAAATTTCCTACCAACTGAAAACGTTAGGCGTGTCCCGCAGGCTCATGACCTTATGCAGCTGCAAACACGGTAAAACACTTACCAAAAAAAAGTAGCATAAACACGTCATATAATGCTCGTATACCATCCAGTATTGCTAAAAAATGCTCAATATGAGCGGTTGCTTCCCTTGACATATCCTCTCGGGCGTGCGCAGAATTCACTTTTTGTTTTATTGTGTGTACATAAATAAATGAGTGTACTTATAATTCTAACCATGTCTTTCAAGAAAGTTGACTAAGGGCTTTGTGCAAAGCCATGTTCACAACCTATGTATGTATTATACTTTATTTATTGATATTTTTTTTCTTCAACTTCTTCAATCAACTTTAGTTTAGTTTTAAATGAGAGGCATTTTTTTCTTTGATGTCACATGTTGAACATATGTCCTAGGCGAGGGCTCAAGTTGAAGGCTGAAGCCAATGATACTGTACTGCGATATTTCATAACAAATGGACTCTGTCACACAACACAGGTGGTATAAAAATCACCCTTTGCTCAAATGCATGCCTGTATCATATTATGAATTGTTGGCCATACAGAATGCATACAAAGTAATATACTGAAGGGCCTACTGCTAGGACCAGTTTTGACTTCTGTCTCAGTACCAGAAGTTTGTTCCGACAGACTAGGGTGTATGTCCATCCAATGCTCAGTAGCTATGTTGTTGGGCCTGCCCCTCTTCTGACGATCCATGCCAAAAACTGTATGCCCCTTTTCTCCCATACATAAATGCCCATCTCACCCATAACTTACCAGATCCAGGCACATCCCCAGACACATGCAGACCTGTTATCCATGTGTCTAGATGCATGAATTGTGTTGATAACCGTGAAAAACGGACTCCGATTGGCCGCACAAAATTGCTAAGTCAATGTCCCTGGTGGGTCAATCGTACAGTTCAGTGTACGATGCAAAATAAATATCTTAATGGTCCGTGATGCTGGACGATTGACAGTCCCTTGGACTATGGTAGTAGATAGGCTTGTTATTAGAGGAGAACAGTGCCTGAAACCAGATCAGTTGAAACTGGGTTCTACACGAGACTCTTCACTCTGGTGAGTCTGAAGCAGAACCTGCTCATCTAAGGACTCGGTGAATGTGAGTTTCACTATCAATTCTGGTTGTTGAATGTTGAAGGTTGAAAGCTTGAGTGAATTAAACATGTTTTAATTTGATCATATATATCTGTCTGAAATTTTTGGTGCGGTTGGATCTTGATTGTGAAATTTCAGCTGTATGCAGAATCAGTCTGTATTCAGTCACAGGGATTATTGAACTGTTTTACTACTTGATATTGGTTGGACCCTCTGCCCACTTACCAGTCATCCATTGACAAGGTTAAGTATATGGATTTTGATATCAATTGAACTGTGCACATACTGTTGTTGCCTTGTTTTGTGTCCAGAGTAAATAATACACACCTGCACAACTTTCACTCTTTTTTTCTCCTTTGTACAGGCATATGATCAACATCTCAACATGATCCTGGGCGATGTTGAAGAAACTGTGACTACTTCTGAAATTGATGAGGAAACATATGAGGAAATTTTTAAGGTATGATGATTCTTTTCTGTTTTACTTGAAAGTTCCACATTCTCTCTTTGGTTCTCTTTTATTGCTTGTCTAAAGTGATAGTATTTCGCTATTACTGGAACGGTCGGTGTTAGGATAGGACCAGTTATCTTGCTTTACATAGGCCTGGTGAGTAAAAGACCTTTGAATTTTCTCCTTTTTTCTGTCCTGAACTTAAAGTTGGTAGAATGCAGCACTCTTAATGATCTCTGATAATAGCAGTAGTAGACTAGGAGTTCTCAGCTTTGTTAGCAAACATGACTCATCTTACTCATGTGCACAGCACAAATGAAAAGAAAAGCTCTCATTCAAAGCTTAAATTACTTTATTGGAAGGGGGGGGGGGAGTGTTTTACAGCACTCGCAACTGCGTATGGTCATATGAGTGGCAGGGACACATGAAAGATTTTCAGTTTGGTAGAAATTTTGCCCGGTTTGCGACTACTCTTATCGATTTTAGGACAGCCAAGGAATCTTTAATGTGCGCAACTTGCACACAGGACTTCAAAGATTTTTTGTCCTTATCCGAGAAGGCTAGGTGTTAGATCTTACCTACCATAAGATAGGGGTGTGGCTGAAAGACAGCAGTAAGAAGAAGCCAAGGAGTAGTAGCATAAAAGCTGTAGAAGGAGTCGGGAGCCCAGAGGAGGGGCAAGATGGAGGGGGCTGAAAGTGGAGAGGAAAGCAGACAGCAGAACATTGCTAGAGAGCAGAAAAGGGGGTGAAGGGAGAAAATTTCAGATTCCGTCGCTGTCAGGTTTCGAATCCGGTACCTATTGAATGAGAGGCGAACACCGTAGCCTCTAGACCACGACAGCCCCCTTTAAATGACTTTGACTGAAGAAGTCTAAAAGGGGCCCAATAATAAAATAGCATTGCTACCTGGCTTGTTTAGGAATAGGATGTATGTCCACATAGAACTTTATCGGAAATTCTCCTTCTTACTGAAATCACCAAAACCTTTGATTTACTTAAATTTAATGTTGGACCCAGTTGGATTTGAGGTTAACTATGAGCAAGTAAAGAAAAATTAGATTAACACTGTATTCTATACATGATTATAGGGGAAAAAATGCTGCCCAGGGTGCAATGAAAAAGATTAATTCTTAATTAATATGACTTCTCACAAAAGGCCATTAATGTATATTTTTTAACACTTTCAATCTGTTCCAATATATCTTGTATCTAATGCGCACTTTGCATAGATTTTACATTACAGGCACATCTATTCATGTCAAGAAAAGGCTATGAGGGAGGGAGGGAGGGAGGGGGAGAGAGAGAGAGAGAGAG
>NW_004797345.1:1261086-1302025 GCF_000002075.1 Aplysia californica
GGGGATCTGGGAGAAAGAAAAGCATTGAGTTTTTGAAGGAGAGAAAGAGATAGAAGTGGTGGGGGTACCTTGATCTGTATTTTTCCATCCAAAGTTTATATGTCACCATTTACCCTTTTTGTATCATTGATACTGTTCCTCACAAACACCATTTGTTGGAGTAATCAAACAGAAAAGGGCAAAAAACGGCAATAAGATGAGAAAGGTTGAGAGTTGGGGAGGGTGTTGTTGAAAATGTTTGTCCAATGCAAAGTGTCTTTTTTCTTTTTCTGCCTCCCAGTGTTGATTTAAGAGTATGGAAGAAATGTAAGGAGGGATTTTGAGGGTTTTTTCATGGAAACACTGTGTTAAGTGTGGTGTTCTGTTGTTTGGCATGACAGATGAGTGTCGTAGGTGGTTGGCGGATGCTCTGGTGCGGTTTGCTCCTTCTTTCCTATCAAAACAACTATCGTCTTTATCTCTCCTCCTTCTTTTTTATGTTTGTTACTCTCTTGTACCACCTCTAATCTTCGGCACTTATAATATATGACACTGTTATGCAAGTGCCATAAAACTCTTACAAAAAAAAAAGATGAGTGTCCTCTTATATATAATATATGGCTCCAATGTTGATGTTTGTTATACTTCATCTGTTCACAGACCACCAAGAGAACAATTCCCATGTTGTTTGTTCGAGGTGATGGCGTCATACTTGTCTCTCCGCCAATGAGGACTGCCACTTGATCGAAGTCTCTGTAATTTTAGAGAAAAAAACCCAACTTGTTTTGTTCTTTTTTTTAAACTTATTTTTTTCCTCCATTGTTTCACTTCTCATTTGCTAATTTGTTGACAATGATGTACATGTGGTTTTCATTTTCATAACATTGTATCAAAAGTCATTAGACTCAAAAGTCCATCAGAATAAATATGCTCCAAACTATAAGACCTTTTTTGATTTTTTTGTCCTGGGACAGTTGTGTTTTTATGCTCTTTTCTTTTGATATCATTTTGATCTTAAGATGCAAGGAAAGTGTGGGTGACAGAAGTTGGAATTGAGTACATACACATGTATAGTATTTAGCCCTGTTTGCAAGAAAGAACTGGTTAAGTAAGAGGGGAAAAAAAGGTCCATGTTGTGTCTTGTATCTTGATCTTCTATAAGTCTGTCAAGTTAATAATACTACTCATCATAGACAGATGAACCATACAGTGTATTAGCACTACACTAAATTATAGTGAAGGAGTCAAGTGAACAAACATTAATGACCTTTCAATTTTTATTGCATGAAAGTCCACATTGTCTACAAATTGCACAGTGAGACAGAAGCGCTGTACAGTCAATAATGAGCATGAAGAATGAGGTCAGAGCAAATACACATAGGCAGCCAGCATGATCATCGTGGCAACAAATTGATACAACTTGCGGTCCTGTCTTTTTCATTTTACAATTATGTTGAGCATAAAATGGCAGAGTTCGATACACACCCCACCCACCCGTAAAAAATCTCTATCGTTTCTTGGTACGTAATGCTTTACATCATGCGTAGGAATCAGGATGAAGTTTTTAACTGTAGACTAAGTAAAGATAAAAAATAAAATAATTTGTCTTGTACAAAAATATTCTTTTCTACAGCAAGTGGCATTGTGAACAACACTCTTAATCAGCCTGCCATTACAGGTGAGATGGATTACAAGCTGAAAATGCTTCAACTTTATTTTACAATAAGCATTTTACTTGTGGTGCAGGTACAAGGGAACCTGGCACTGTAGCAATGATGAACATTGAGTTGTTATTGTCAATCACTGACATGCAGATACATAATTTTTCAATTTCCTGCCACAATATGTTTAACTTTTAACCACCTGATATAATATGTACATTAACAGCTACATAGCCCAATTGGGTTGTTAAAGTTTGTAGGGCTTTGATAACTAACACATATTTCTATTAATCAGGCATAAGCTTTTCAAATTACAGGAGCCATATACCGTATATATGGTGGTGGTATGAACACTTGCTTCAGTCACCTGATTATATACACTTGGACAAACCAGCACACAAAAATCAGAAGGTCGTGAATTGTAGAAAGTATGAAAATGTGAAGTTTAAAATTTCAAAAGATGAAATGAAATTGAAATGTGTCTCCTTGAAGTAAGCCCCCCTTTCCCCAACTCAATAAAAAATTCTGAAGTACCATCAAATGCAAGATCACATTCCATATAGTATAGTGGAATTTGGGGGAATCCACAATTTTTATTAGCCGTCCAGTACAGTATCTCTCACAAAAAAACCAACAGACTTTTTCTTTTGACATTTTCAGAAACATTTCACTTTGGCAGGCTGCATAGACAGTTTGCATTTTACATTATCAAGCAAAGGCTGGCAAAACTTAACAATACTCATACAGTCCAGCATTGCCAATCCACCAACCATACCATGACCATAATATTAATATCGGGTTCAAGTTTTCATGTTTGCTGTTAATTGATAAAATGTTGCACAGATGAGATACAGTATATATATAGAGGGGATATGATTTAAAACTTGAATAGTAAGGCAAATTTTCTTCTTTTTTTTTCCCCCCCCCTTATTGTGGGAAAGTATAACTGAATATCATAACTCACTACACAATATTGACAGGACACATTTTTTTTTTTTTACGCTCTGGTCTCCTTCTGGTAAGGATTATTTAAAATTATTATCAAAGTCAAAGCCTGGTGTACAGTATTTGATCAAAATAAAAGACTAACAAAAAAACACGGTCAAAAGTCCTTTGGTGGAAATTTGTTGAGTAATGGTGGATGAAAAGACCAGCATATCATTAACCCACTGATAGGACTTCACCTTCGATACAGGCATTTTTATAACTGAATCTCTAAAGTCCAAAACATTTCAATTCTTATTGTCCAGAGCTGAATCGTGTAACAAAAAATTCAAAATAAAGCTATCCGCCGATGAGCACCGTCCACGTTCACTTGCCATGATGACCTCTGCCTAAACATTTATTGAATGAACAACTTTTATCAAACCAAAACACACTGTTCTCAAAACTTGCAGGCACTGAACACAAAACTGTCATTGAACTCATTGACAGTAACAGTTTAACAATAACCTGGATTCAACTTAAAAAGAAAATTGGTTAAGAATACATTTCTAAGGGTAAAGATAGTGTCAGAGTGTGAATTGTGCCACAGTCCTTATGAAATGCTATGTTAATGTGTATAGTATTAAGGAGAAAATAAAGTTTAAGTCACTTGCCATAAAAGTAAATGTCTCTTTGTCTTAGTATGGACATAGAAGCTGTGTGGGATGGACAGCAGGAAAATTAGTTTCACTTTCAGGTATGCACAATGTAGGCCTACTCCGCAAAATGAACCGTCAGGTCCATCAGCTCAGGTGCACATTCCTTTTACAGTGGAATCCTGTTATAACGAGAGGGAGGGGACCGGTGCGAAATGTCCGTTATACCAGGATTCTCATTATAAGGAATCCAGTAATAAATTCAATGGAAATAATAAAGTAGGCTTAATCTAGGAGTTTGGTGTTCTGTTTATTTCTTTTTGTTATCTCTCCTGATGATGACATTGTTCTACATGACCTTTAGTTAGGTCTTGATCAAAAATCGAATCGGGTTTCTTTCTCAAGCGCTAGCAATGTTGACAGCACGGCGTTGGCGATCAGAAAGAATGCGCTCTGGGCTAACTCGCCCGCTGCGTTGTCCCCCACCCCACCGCACCCCGAGGTGTGTTTCGTCTGCTTGCGCACGTTACTACACAGCACTCCATCCATCACAGCATTGTGACCTCTCCGTCCACGCTTCGGAGAAGTGAGGGCATGGGTAGTCACTGTAGTGGTAGGCCTAGATAATCTAGACTTACACTGGCCTATCATCACACGATGCGTTCTGCTTGTCTGCACTTACCACACCCTCCCCACTCATTCACTCCGGCCTTCATTGTTGGCAAATGTGGGCTCTCCTATTCTTTGTTTCGTTCAAGGAGTTGGTGTAAGTCCTAGGTTTCGCTAGATCACCGACAAGTTTCTCAACTGGCGAGGTTTATATGTATAACTGGCCTGTGCGCTGTGCAAAGCAGCAGCAATATTCCGCTATAACCGACTCCCGTGTTTGTCCGAATGCGCTATAGCAGTATTTTTTTTACAAAGGTAAAGAAGGGAAAAAAACAGGGTTTTAGAATAGTGTCTTTATAACAGACTTCTCGTTGTTTCAGGACTCGTTATAAGTAGACTCCACTGTATCACTGACCACTCTAGGTTGTGCAGTTTGTTGCTCAGCATTCAGCTTGGCTAGGTGGCACATGACCCTAGATGACGTCTGCACTATTCACTATGTGACCTGCCTTTTTTTTTGGATAAGGTATTTCCCTTGCAATCTTTTCCCCATAAAATTACAGTTCATGTGACTTTGTAAAAACCTATATATGATGAAGTTAGAATACACATGAAGCTGCAGCGAGCACCTAGCATATCTCTGTGATTGGCCCAAATATAGATGACGTATTTCTGCCATCTATTTTTGTCGTCTTCCGGGGTTTCCCCCAAGACTCTTGGGTTTCCCTCGCCAGTAACTTTTACTGTTGACTAGATTCTAGATCTCGCCGTGTTTGTTTGCTATTTTTTTTTGGTATTAATATATATATGTTACCTTTTATAAACAACCTCAGCCATTCTCGTTCAATAAATTTACCTTCTCAAACTTGTACACACACACACACACTCACAACTGCGTGCGCGCATACACACACACATATACGCGTACGCACACACACAAGCGTACGCACAAACACAAGCATACACACACACACACACACACCAGCCTGCACGCACACACAGCCCAGACAGTTGGCGATGAAACCTAGATGGAGCGGCAAAACCGCTCCGCCACGGTGAGATCTCGTCAACTGGCGAGGGAAGCCCCGGAAGACGATTAAAAATAGATGGCTAAAATACGTCATCAATATTTGGGCCCATCACAGAGATGTGCTAGGTGCTCGCTGCAGCTTCATGTTTAGAATACTTGTTCACCCTTCTTTGGCACCAGTCTCTTCCAGAAGTTACAGTAGCTTACATCAGCCAACCTATCCCACACCTGTTGTCTGTTCTATTTTTTGGTCCAGGTGACACTCAGTCCTACTAATGGCTATGGGTCAGTCAAAAAATTTAGCTCTGCATCATGTTTCCTTTCTGGTGAACATTCTTTCAGCTGAAAAATGTGCCAAATCATACACTAACAGTTTGATTCAAGTTCCAAAGTAGCCCACGTTAATAAAAAGAAAACAACAAAGAACCCATTTCCAGCTATGCTTATTTGAGAACTTCACATGTATCACTGTATTCATAAAGTAAGCTTTTTATCACCTCTGACCTGACTACAATTGTAGGAAACAAAATGTAGGACAAGCAGAAGCAAGAACAAGACACATTTACGTAATATCTTTTTTTGCATTGGGAAAAGAGTAGGCCTACGGCTTTGACTAACACTAAGAGAGCACATTGGCTTATACTAGTGTGTTGTCACATAATGCCTACATACTTACAGACATCTTTCTCTGAAACTTCCTTCACTTTAACTTTAAACAACATATACATATCAATATTCACAAAGCAAATAACAATAAGCATTTTACAATTGCAGTGATCATATTTCAAGCAATACTCTCTCCTGATTTACAACCAGGCACACCCTTTTCTCTCACTCATAACTGAACTGTTGTCTGCCTCATGCATGAACAAACTGAAAAAGTCCAGTGCATCCTTTATACATGATGTAAACAGTTTTCTGCACTACAGATGTTGGACTTTTACTTTTTGGCTTTCTTTCCTTTTCTCACAGAGAGCAGGGGTAATTTCTTTAAAATCATGGATCATTGAGCCAAACACGATTAACATTTCATACATGTAAAAATCCACTGACCAGTACAAAGTGGTATATACTTTGCTGTAAAACCAATGTCCTAAGGAGGGCACAGTCCTGACAATATAAACATGACTATCGAGTGAGAATGAAAGGGTAAAAGTAAATGCGACTGGTTCGTTCACAACTTAACTGTACAAGCACACTGCACACGTAACAGATTTGACTTGATGACAACGGAACATGAATCCCTAAGATTGAAACAAAAGCTTAGCAGATACCATTATGATATCTTCCACTTTTGAAATTGCAAAGATGAGAGCTCTTTCATGCTTCTCATTCATATTACCAGCACTCATCAAACAAAAATATATGTTATTATTGTAAAGTAACATTGTAGTTTTGTCGTGACCACTTCAAATTATGGATATACAAAGAATAGCAACAGCATGATGTTACATTAGAGTTAGAGGGAGAGGATCCGTGAAGAAAACTGAATTTTCCAATCAGAATAAGACAAACAGGACAGCCAGTTACTGAAAGTCATAAGAAAAACATTCTGGCACTTGCAAAAAAGTTACTCATTTGTGAACAAGAAAAAAAATGACACTTATGAAGTGGAAAAAGAAGCTGTGAGCAGCTAAATGGCATTTACCGTTATTGTTCCTATAGCGAAACAAAGCTGTTAAACGCAGCACCAATAAGGAGTAAAACTGCACGACAAATCACAAAAAAAAACCAGTCCATAAATGCAACACAGTGCCAATAAGGAGTAACTACTAACACTGCACAACAAATCACAAAAAAAAAACCCCAGTCCATAAATGCAAGAAACTTGAAAACCCCAAGAGCATGTTTTCTGCAAGCACAAAGACAAACAACTTCCACGCCTGAAGTCCAGCTTCTGCATGTTGTAGAAGAATCTCTCTGAATCTAATGCTCACAAAGAAGAGGATAACACATGTATCTACTATTACTATCCAGTCAAAATATCAACATGATTGGTGGGAAAAGGGAAGGGGAAATAAATTTCGGAAGCTCACACTAGAAACTATGCCATTTTACATTTCTAGACCTGGAGTTTTCAACTGTCTCATCTGAGTCAATTAAACCGTTCAAATTCAAAACATTCTAGTAAAAGTAAAAGTACAACCTTTCCTACGCCAAGAGGAAATGAAGAAAAAATAGTACATGTACAAATTTAGTCAACATGGGCAGACTAGAAAAGACACTGCTGTAATTATTACTAGACACACATCTTTCGTTACAATACACACACACATTTCCTCAACATATTGAATCATCTGAAGGAAACAGTACACAGTCCAAATTTCTGGCAAGAATAAAAATGATCGTTTTTTAAAATTCATGCATGTTATTTTCAATAACGCTGCACATTCAAACAAATTTGTGGAGATTCAAAGTCTTAAGATACTTCATTCCCTTACACTACACCATGATTGATGTTAGAAACAAAGAAGACACAAAATTACCTGTCACTTGCGACAACTTTAAAGTTCTTGGAGATCACCATTTTACCAATATTTTCACAACCAAGTTTGGTCAAACTATTATTTAGCATCTTCAAGAAGTGATCAAGATATCTATTAAAAGGCCTACGAAACTCATGAAGACCCATCATTACTACCTGAGCATAATTTACTGGGCTGTATCTTCTTGAACTTACTGGTCGAAAAATATCTGAATGAGATTACCAGCTCCGAGGTCTTGTAACTTGGACAAAGAACGATAAAATCAGCTTGTTTCAGCAGAGTAGTAATATGAGTAAAAATTATTCAGGCTGAAGATTCTCTAATCAGTGAAGGGATGACATTGATGATGAAAGTTAATTAAATGACTTTTATCAAATAAAAACTTTAATACAGACTTCAACATAAGTTAAGCCGTCCCCGTGGTTTTATGCACCCCACATAATTTCGCAAAATTTGATCATTTTTTTCATAATTTCTGACTTTATTTTCCTTTATCATTCTTTGTTAAAATTAACAGAATCGCATAATTTCACATTTTTGGGCTCAGTTTGCATAATTTCAAAATTTTTCTGGCATAAAACGTCGTGGACAGGTTAAACACCACCTTGACAGACAGCCCTGATTTTTTACAAATCTGAAAAAAAGACAGCAAGGAATGTTTCAAAATGCGTACTGCAAAGCTTCCAACAGAGGCAAAAACAAAAAGTGCAGCATGCAAATCCTCAGGGAATTTTAGCCAAATTTGCTGTTTTTTATTGTGTGCGAAACAACCGGACGTACAGTCTCGAACTGTGCTCACTTTGTTGGCAATATAAGCCGCCGTTTGCGCAAAATCCAGTATCGCATCAACATGCCACCAAGACGAAAGCTGAGAGACTTTGATGGTTCCAGGGCTATGGCATGGCTGCAGGATGGAGTTGGGGCCCGAGAAGTTGTCAGAAGGCTTGCAGTGTCACACTCAGTTATGGTCCGCCTGAGGCAGCGCCATCAAGCCACTGGATCAGTCCAAGAACACCAACGTGTAGGTCGACCCAAGACCACTCAGTGGGTTTGCAAGTGGTCCTTAACTTATGTTCAAGTCTGTAATACAAGTCCCAGTGAATTCTACTCAGGAGACAGGAATCCTGGGACTAATTAAAAATCCGAGATAATAAATAAGTCCTAAGAATGAATAACGAGTTTATAATAAAATATCAGTCAAGATCTGAGATTAATAACAGTCCAATCAGGTGAAGATTCTGTGTAAAGTGTACTAATTTGACCATCAGTAGAGTTAAAAGAACAAAAGTTGATCCCAAAACGGTAAAGTACAAATCATGAAATTGTGATAAACAAAACAATGAACATAGCAAGAAAATAGAAAACCACAGGAGGAATGAATAAATTTAATAACAATCTAGAAAACATTTCTAAAAAAACAAGATGTAAAGTGTAAAGCTGAAAGCAACATACAATCCCCCCCCCTCCCCAACCCAACAAACAAAACAAAAAACAAAACAACACCTAACACCCCCCCCCCCCCCCACACCTTACAAAAACCCGACAAAAAAAAACAACAAACAAACTCTTTTTGTTTGAGAAAGACATAGATGAAACAAGGGCAAATATTAAATAAGCAGCAAGCAGCATACACACCACAGGCACATGACGAAACTTAGTTTCGAAGTCAGTGTCCAACAGTGTCCGTATATATATATATATAACATGTATACATTATTAGATTCTTTCCCCACAATATTATTTTGCTGAAGGTTAAGAAATCCAAGAGCAGCGTTCAGTATTTGGGGGAAAGTACCATGTGATCTTAGGGGAACAGCCAGAAGTAAAGGGAGTGAAGTTACAACCAAGTTTACTGTTCATAGTTAGAGAATTAGCCTTTGAATACAGTCAAGATGAGCTGGGGGGGGGGGGTCAAGGGTTACTACCGTAAGCGGATAACCATAAGTCTTCAGTAACCTCTGACTAGGAGGATCATATGATACATCTCCCTGAGTTGAAGTACTGAAAATTCCCTCTCTCATCATCACAACAAGGATGTTCAAGTCAACCGCGAAAACAATATGAAAAAAGTATTCCGTTACCAACTTCACCCATATATTGAATGTTTGAGTGAAGTGCATGCACGTCACAAAGTCAGAGGGTCAGCTAATTCCTCATTCTGTTTTGTCCCCATGTTGCTGTTGTTGATCGTAATCCAGAAGCTACTGGGTTAACAAAGTGATGAAAATTCCCAGCAACTAAAAAAAATACAAAACCAAAAAATCCCAGCAGGGAAGAGATTAATTGTATAAGTTTTCATAAGAGTAAGACTTTTATCATGGCACTTGCAACACGATTACGTCATATAAGTGCCGAAGATTAGAGGTGCTACAAGAGAGTAACAAACACAAATGAAGGAAGAGGAGAGATAATGACAATAGATGTGTGACAGGAAAGAAAAAGCAAACAACACCAGAATGCATGCCAACTTTCCAACTACAGTGGAAACCATATATAACAGGCCCGGTAATAACAGGGATCCGGTAATAACAGGGATTTTTAAAATCCCCGTTTTTTCCTACTCTTTGTCTCTATTAAAAGTTATCGGGAATAACAGGGCCTCATCGCAGCCCAACCGGTTATAGCAGGGACAAAGGCTCGTTACAATGTGTAAAAACTAAGAGAGAGAGAGAGAGAGAGAGAGAGAGAGAGAGAGAGAGAGAGAGAGAGAGAGAGAGAGAGAGAGAGTAACGCAAAGATGGAGCAAGCCCACGCAAGCCATGCCACTGCAAGCACACGCAGCGTGTGAAGCGAGAGAGGGCTGCGGTGTGCTGCAGACCTCGATCTAGCCCGAAACCTAGCAACACACACGCGTAATGTGTCACCAACGATGTCAAGGGCACGAGAAAATGCCTTTCAATTGACAAAAAATACGAAATAATCCGGGCTGTTGACAAAAAGCAAGCTCACCTGGCAGAGATTTATCGTCAGTTCGACATTCCACTAGGGTCGATTCACACCATTATCAAGGATAGAGAGGAGATAGTGGCAGCATACTCAAATGGAAAGTTTGCTCTGGATCGAAAGAAGATGAGACTATCCGATGCAGATGCTGTGGACCAAGCTCTTCTGATGTGGTTTAAGGAGGCAAGGAGAAAGTTGGTGCCAAAACCCCTGTTCGTGGGTACTTGTGGCAAAGGAAACTACCCATGAATAACTACAGCTGGATTAGTCCACAAATGCTTACTTTCCTTGCATTTCTGATTTAACAGGGATCGGATATAACAGGACATTTTCTCTACTCCCACCATCCCTGTTATATCAGGTTTCCACTGTAGATTAACAGAAAGAGGTACCAAAAAAAAAAGGAGGACTCCCCTCCCAAAGCATGTTCATTTATTCTACTGGGATTAAAAACCTACGACAACAAAGTGAAATTCTAGAAATGCCTTGACGGACTAAGAAATCGTAGAGCTGTGTCAATCCAGTCAGGTTGAGAGGCTGATCTGACAGCCATCTCCTCCCCTATTCTTCTCAGGGCATAAGGGAACTATCTTCATTTTATGCACATCACCAAGGACATGGAAATGGCAATTGAGCGGAAGGTACAATAGGTTCATTCAAATGGCTTGCCAGGCCCCTTTTGCAGGGGGAACAAACAAGTAAACAGTTCTCAGTGAGTGTAAGCTATATAAAAGCATGAAATGAATCACTGTTATTTGGACAGCATTCTGCAAGCCAAAATACTTTGCAAAAAGCATCTTTATGACAAATAATAACCAGCATGGTGGTGAAGTTCAGGTGATGAGCCTTTCTCGGTAACATAACTGCTGCCGTTGCACTTCTGCCCCATTACCTATTTCTGTGGTCAGTAGAGGGGAATGAGATCCACAAGATTTTCTTTTGGTTGTGTCATCGAGTCCGGGAAAAATTCCACTAATGCATCGAAAAGTTGTGTCCTCTGAGCGAAATGCGGGTTGCCAAAGCTAGGAACAGCAGTAACGGCTTCCTCCATACTCTCTGTGAACTCATCATCGTCTACAGCGCTGCACGGGAACAACGAGGAGGCCAGTAATTGAAACTGAGGAATAAAATCACATGCATATTACATACACATATAAAACTCTTATGTCAATTGCCGATTATCAAGTTCTTCATGAATATTCAAATTCTGCTACATTTGAGTTTGAGAATGAACTGTGAAAGATAAAATTAAAACCTTTAAAAAGTTCAGGCCAACAAGCAAAGAAAACAGTCAAAACCTAGAGGTACTTGAAAGCCCACAAGATTTACATCGGCCCCTCTCTCCCACATTATACTATATTTCAAAATTTATAACAGAAGTGAATTATATTTAATCAGTCCAAGTCCATAATCTCAAAGCGAGAGGGCTGGTTCACTGACGAAGTGAGAAACAGGTAGAAGGAGAGCAGTTCATGTCTCTCTGTCTCTCTACACTACATGTAATCTCCCAAGATTTACTTGGATCCAGAGCTAGAATCATAGCAGGCGGCACATGTCCATAGCTGCTCATCTCTCCTTTCCAGCGTCCACCTCAGGGTCTTCCTGCTAATTGTCTCCATGAGGAGCTGGTTTGAGACACGCCTGACCACTCCTCGGAGCAAATTTTTTTTCGCTGTGCCCTGCACACACTTTTCTTTTATTGTGCTGAGTGTGTGGGAGTCTGTCTCCTCTTGGTTGTGAAGGGCTCTCCTTGCATCTGGCGATCACCATTGGTGGGTCGAGCATGATTCAGCCATTGGTGCTGCTTTGCCGGCAAGTTCATCAGCACACTTATTTCCGTGCACCCGGCGTGACCAGGGCAGAACACCAATGTAATTCTTAGGAGGTGGCTATTTGCAATGGAAGCTCTCCAGTCACTGTAGAGCCACCCACTCCAGATTTTTTCTAGGGTGCTCATCGAATCTGTGACAAACAGGGCATGTTTATACGCTTCCATACTGATCCATTCCAGCGCCTCTGTTATTGCCTTGACCTCCATTGCCATGCTCGACGTAGTGCACTCATAGGCTCCAGACTGTTCTTTAATTATCTTCCCGTCAACTCGAGCACTGAACGCCCACACAGATTTCTAGCCACGGCTCACTGATCCGTCGGTGAAGACGACAACATCACCCATCACTGAATTTTCCTCAAGTTGGCCACAATTTCCGCATTAGTTGCACTTGCTGGCCACTCGCGACACTCTCGACCTAGCGTAGCTATCACCTTCATGAAGTTGCTCATGTCTTTCTCCGGCCTCATCCAGTCACATCCTCTTCTTATGTCCTCGATTTCACAGCACATATCGAGAGTTCGCTCCGTCTGCACCATCCATGAAGATCCTCTTTTCAATCTTTGGAAAAATCGTGGAAAGCCAAATTCTTTCAAAAGAACGAGGCGATATGGACCCAGAGCAAAGACACTACAGTCAGTGGCACTGCCCCGGGGGGTCGCAAAACCATCATCAGAGGAGATAACAAAAAGAAATAAACAGAACACCAGACTCATAGATTAGGCCTGCTTTATTATTTCCATTGAATTTATTACTGGATCCCTTACAACGAGAATCCTGCTACAACGGACATTTCGTACCGGTCCCATCCCTCTCGATATAACAGGATTTCACTGTAATGGGGTTTTTTTTTTCAGAAAGGGGGGGGGGGGGGTTGTAGCAGCTGAGCAAAGAATAAATGGAGAGAGTTTCTGTGTGTTCCTAATCCCTACCTCTTTTCATAACCGTACCTCTCTTTTCTTCTCCATTCCACTTAGTCATACATTCTCTCTCTAGATCTTTCTTGTCATCTTATTTCTCTTATCTCCACCACCGCCATCCTACCATTGCCATACTCATCACACATTTTTCAAATCTGTGTTAAGCTTTTTAAGTTTAGTTGTAGTATGGGTTTCACGGCACTTGCAACACAATAAGGTAATATAAGTGCCTAGGATTGATTAGAAGAATTACAAGAGAGTAACATAAACAGAAAAAAGAAGGAGGACAGATAAGGACGGTATATTGTTGATAGGGAAAAAAGGAACAAACCACACCCCAGAGCACCCACCAACCCCCTACTTGAGTTATGCATAATGTACCAACGAAACAGCTTTCAATTTTAATCATTCCTCCCCCCCCCCCTCCCAATAGCATGTTAAAAATCTCTTTAAAACATAATCAGTGATGTTTTTCTTTTGAAAATCGGACCATGGAAAATGTGCCAGTTTCTGTTTTGGATAATAGACATCGGGCTCCCGAGGTCACGCTTATGACGTAATTAAACACTAAATAAAACTGTACTCTCAATGTACTTAACTTTTATCGTTTATTTATTAATTTTACGTAAAACAAACAAAATGATACCTCAATGGTTACGATACAACTATTATTAAGGATTTTATGACGTTTTGAAACAAGATTTGGAAGTTTGGTGGCACAAAATGCAGTGCAAAAATTTGGTTAAATCAGGGCGAAAATTGATGCACAAAAATGGTCGCTGCTTCTGAACTAACAAAGATAGCACAAAAATTATGTTAAAAGCTCTGAAAACAGAAAGCCAAGCTCTTTCCTATATCCACAATTTCAGTGCCCTTGGAGAAGTTTTAAAATTTCACTGAAGCGCCTACTCTCTCTCTCTCTCTCAAAAAAAAAAAGGAAATAAAACTACTCAAAAATTGTTGTTTTGTTTTTTTTAAAGTGTGTGTGCGTATGTTTTTTTTTTTCTCATTAACCCGAAGACTTAAATTGAGCTTGTTGAAGTGACAAATTTAAATTAGTTAAAGGCAATCACATTGATGAGCTACTAATTAGAGCAGCACAAGCACTCCAATCAAATTCAAATGGAAACAGAAAGGTCTGAGTGCAATGAGTTCATTGATTTGTTTTAGTAGAGGTTTTACAGCGCTTGCAACTGCATAAGGTCATATGTGCGCCAAGGGGTGAATGTCAACAGAAAAGTCCTTACAGGGAATCAGATTCACTCTGCTCATCTCTCTAGCTTCAACAACACAAAGTCTGCTTCACTATCTAGGCACCCCTGACATAGCAGGTCACAAGAGTGTGACAAACATACAAAAGAAGTAGATGGAAACTGACGATAGTAAGGATTAGGAAAGAAAAGGCAGCAGTTCCCTGTTGTAGTTCAGGCATAGTTATAAGCATGACATTGATGAATCAGCCCATTTACAAAAACAATTCTACTGTGCATAAGAACTCGAGATGTTAATGTCCCCCCTTTGGGAATGGCCTAAAGGCACTTCAGTCGGTAGCACCACCCCAGGGGGTAATTGAGTTCATTGAGACCTGAACTAAAACAACAAAGCAGAGTTAGCAACAAAGAATCTAAATCCCAAGTTAGTTCAGGTCAAAATAGTTTTTGTAGAAACAAATCAATATTTTTATAGCAACAGTTACAGCAACTACCAAAGTGAAAAAAACCCCCAAACAAATATTTATATATCTCAATTTTGGCTCTCTACTCTTAAGGACCCTTGCTTTTCTTCCTCTTCAGTGAACTTGCAGGTAGTTTTACAGGCTAGTGAACACACGTCGCAGTCACACAGGCATCTAGTCTATGCTGCTCTTGCTTGATACAATTTTATTTTATGATTTGTTGACGATAAGAGATTTAAATCACTCACTAGACGATATTTTTTAACATGAAATGCGGTCCTTAATTGGCGCATGGTCAGTTGTTGGACTGTCAAAGCTAAAAAAGGTCAAGATCCACCAAAAATAAAAGTACAAAGTACTAGCTATCTAGGAACCTGATCTAGTAGAGTAAGACGTGAGGAGGTCACACACTGAACAAGCTTGTGATCAGATCTACATCTAGCCTAGAATCATAACAAAATGGGTACAAATCATCTCTTCATTTAAAGTTGTAACGTTAAAAACTGTAGCCCCCTATCTAAAATAAAATAAAATAAAATAAGAGCATTAATAAATGGCAAAATTGTAGAGTAAGGGAAGCAGTTTCTGTCAACACCACTTGCGAGTTAAATTGAGAAGAAAAAGCAAGGATCACCAACCTCTCCTGGTTTCTAGAATCTCTACTGGTGGAATCAGAATCTATGAAGTTATCACAATACGTACCAGAACACAATAATTAACTATCACTGCATTCAAATTGGGCATAAGGCTAAAAAAAACTACGCTTTAGCACACACAACACAACATGGCTTGAAATGCAATTATTCATTGTCTATGATGGTATTGACTGTTGATGGATCGTAATCTTCTGCTTGATTCGAATCAACACCAGCACAGTATAGTATCCTGGAAAGAGAATTTATGCAATAGGGCACAATAATAATCACCTCACAACTATCACATTCAAATCGGGGGCAAGGCTAATGAAACATGCTGTGAATAAATGCTTGAGAGGCACACAACACAACATAGCAAGCCATTGACCATTGTCTATGACACCTTGAGGTTCAAATTTGCCCCCAGCCCTCTCGAGCCTTTGTTTACAATCGTTTGCTGTTCCTTTGTTAGTTCTAGTATCCTTGCATCAGGCCTACACCTGAACCAATCAAACTTTCAGTGAAATTATTTTGTTTTCAGCAATCTGTGCAAAAACATCAGTACACGATATACCATGCAATGTATCTCCTATCCGAGATTTGAGCTTGAAAGTGTTAGTGCCTTACCCAAAGCAGTACGCTTTTGTGACATGAATAAACTAAATCACTCAAGATGTATGCCAACCAAAGCAAATAGAACATCCCCCCCCCCCCCCAAAATCAGCAGTCAACAAAATTATGTTTTCCTTTCAGTTTAATCCTTTGAACTGGGCCTGGACATTCCCAAACTAATGACAGCAAAAAATAGATTTCGTTTCCCACCTCTTTAGTCTCCTCCGGGTTTTGATGATCCACAACCTGCGCCAGTTCTGTCTGCAAGTAGGTCATGGCTTGACGCGGCGTCTGTGCACTCATTTCCAAGAACTGATGCTTGCGGATAAGGAACCTACACCTCCTTAGCAGATACTCAGGTGATGGTCGCAACAGCTGCAAATAAAATAATTCAAGTTCCTTGACACAAAGAACATCCTTAGCATATGAGCACCGTCACAGTCATATACACATGTGAGGCATCGTGGTGAAATCAGGCCTTAATAAAAATAATGAAATTTTAAAAAACGGCATTTTCCGGGTCTTTGGGCAATTAAATTTTTTTTTTCTTCTTTTGGCTCAACACCTTTTATGTCCATTTCAAAACACATTTTTGTGTGCAAGTGACTTAAAAATGTTGACCAAAGGCATAAATAACGTAAATTTGCAGTTTTCAAGGCTACTCAAGCTTCGGAAGTCACAAAACTTTGGTGGTCATTTTCTCGCTAATTTTACTTTTGACACCAGATGATTTCCATCTCCTTCAATACTGAGTAGGTATCTAGCTTAACATTATTATTGTTTATATTACTGTTCATTTACATTATGCATGTGACTGTAAGCCTGCGTATGTGTGCATGTTGGTGCGTGTGTGTGTGTGAGTATGTGTGTGTATTAGTAAAATAGTGTATTTGCCAATATCTCAACATCTATTCAAGACAGATGGGTATTTTTTTTATCAACAGCAAGACAGATGGGTATTTTTTTATCAACAGCAAGACAAATGAACACACTTTGGAATGATAACTCCAGATGCCCTGAAATTGACCTGTGCCTGATTCCACCGTGTCATGACACACACACACATATATATATATATATATACATACATCACTCTAAATGTTGATTTAATTAAATTATTTTAAATGTTGATATCTATCAACATTTATTCTACTCAAACCTCATTGGATACATCAGCTGAACTCACCTCGAAAACAAAAAACCCCTCCTGCTTTGAATTTAAATGAACAACCAACACTCATCAAGTAAAACTAGACACGTCAATGAATTTTCAAAACCATCAAAAAATTACCTTCTTGCAAATACAGATTAAAAGATTTAAGCTGACAAATGTTATTATGAAAAGAAAACAGTATTCAAAATGAATGCCGAAAAGTAGCACTAGCTCTGCATTTGTGGTTTGCAAGCATAAGATATCCATACCACCTATAACAATATTTGCCACACATGAATAGATGAAAGACCTCAGTATTTCCTGTACACAATAATTCCTTACCTTCAAGGACCAGAAATCATCCAACCTCATTCGAGGAAGTGAATCTACGCCAGGATTTCCACCAAACAAATAATGGACCTGAGAATTACACGAAAAACAGGTATAGATGGGGAAAATGTTTCATGACTTCATACAATTCCTACCATGGGCTGCAAAAAATGGCTAATATTCCTGTTCCTTTACCACTTTGCCATCATATTTTGGGGAAAATCCAAAGAAAGTGGGTGGTAAACATCGCCAGTCGGCGAGATGGGGCGGCAAAGTGTTAAACCAAGAATCAAAAACAAGGTTCATGTTGTATGGTCTTTGATGCAAACCTAGTAAACAAAACCTACACCTGATCCATCTTTATGAAAATAGTTAAATATATTTCCAGTTTACATTTACATTTGAGTCAGAGCAAAAGGCTAAAAAGTCAAAATTTATAAATATTATAAATATTTATAAATATTATATATATAAAGATATTTATTAAAGTGGGATTGAAACGAAAGTTATTCATTGAGCTGAAGTTCAAATATTCACTTCACCTGGTTATTGAGAGAACAGATATTTTGTAAGCGTGCGAAATGCAATATGGCCTAATGGATTTCGTGGTCAAATTTTGTGCAGCGAAGCAGAGGTCTATTTGATACAGTGTGAACCAACCAGTGCCAATACCCGCCCCGATCTAATCATGTAGATTAGGTACATTAAATAATGATCATAATAATTACATTTATATCGCGCATATCCACCCTCTAAAGCATGCTCTATGCCCTTTACAACTATTATTACCCCAGCAGACCCTCTGAGAACACTCAGAAATATTCTCAGCTTCCTGGGAAGCATACAGTGCAAGCTGCGTATTTCATATACTCAAACATCGTCAAACTGACAAGACCTTTCACTGTCTATAGTCGTGTACCCATTTCCATCTGGGTGAAGTGAGGAAAATTTGTGTTAAGTGCCTTTCCCGAGGGACAGGATTCAAACCAATGACCTCACAGTTGCAATTCCGAGAGCCTAACCACTAGGCCACTTACGCCACAAGAAGGAGGGCAGAAGCAGGGCTCACCTTCCGGACGTGATCATAGACGAGCTGATGGGCAAACCTGGGCACCGGCTCCACATGCTGCATCTTCATCCAGTACTGCCGGCCTGTGTTCTCATTCTTGTAGATGCAGGACCTGTCAGAAAAACAAGAGTATGAGGCCATGTACAGATTCAAAGATTCAAAATGATTTATTGATTTGAAAGGCCTTTGGCCCATACATCCACATATTTTAACATATGGTTCGGCAATTACATACATTGGTGCAGCACATTGGATGTTTAACATAAATTGGACATGCACGCCCACATACACGTATGCACGCACGCACGCACGCACGCACACACACACGCACACACGCACGTGACGCACGCACTTACACTCATACACACTCCTGTTCACACACATACTTACATACATACATACATACATACATACATACATACATACATACATACATACATACATTCATATGATCAAATAGAAATAGAACTTCCACACAGTGCTATGAATGAGGCAGCGAGAGAAATCGGGACATGTTTCACTCTGAGAAGTGAATACCATTGTCTTTTTCATACACATATACATATAAAATAGTACCCATTACAGTAGATACAGAGTTACATATGCGAGTGAATACCTTTTCCCTAGAACAGACGTGTCCGTATAACAACATAATTTAGGAATGAGATTATCTTTTTAGAATGGACTTCATCTGAACAGACTAATATGCCATTGAGCTTAGACATTGGCTCTTCGGGAGTCTGAAGTCTGACGCACTCTGGTAAAAGCTGCTCTCGTATTTCATTATATCGTGAACATCTGAACAATACATGGAATTCATTTTCTACATACTTTTCATCACACTGGAGGCAACGATTACTGTCGACAATGCCCAACCGGAACAGATTATTTTTCAACGACAAACTGAAAGTTCTGAGTAATGCAAGGATCCTTCTACCTCTTGCAGAGATGGTGAATGAGAGGTACGGTGCAGGGCTTAACGTAGGGTGGAAGTCCAGGTACTCAGGATAAACGCCAGACACCCTAGAACGCCAGTCCTGGTGACTAATATTTATAAGTCTTTCCTTTACTTGAGATAGGAAAATATTCTTATCACCAACATTTTGAAAAAACCACGCATATCCAAACCCTATTGTACATAAAAGTTTCCTCATGTCAGTGGCCCAGCTGTACCGATTATTTTGGTCATGTGCATACGCTTGCAAATAGCATTTCTTAGCATACCTATTATTATCCACTACCAGTAATTTATACCAATAATTTATTGCTCGTAGATGATAAGTGGCATACAAATAATGACGTCCACATTCCCCCATTGCCAAAATGTTTGCAGACGTTCTACCAATGTTTAGGACGGCCTTGCAGAATTTAACGTGCACCTGCTCTATTTTATCATACTTCTTCACCCCCCATACTTCACAACCGTACAAAAGTAATGGCTTAATTTTGATGTCAAAAATGTTGAACAAAGTTTGGACATTCAAGTGCTCATATCTTTTACTTAGACATCTCACTCTGGACGTGAGCCTTGTTGCTTTACAACATAAGTTTTCTATACATTTTGACCATAACAAGCGGGAAGAAAATATCACTCCTAGGTAGCTTATGTACGTGGTTACGTTTATGCTTTTCTTTTTGTAAAACCATTTTTCAGAGCTCTTTAGCACGCCTCCATTTCTAAAAACAATCATCTTTGTCTTTTCCAAATTTACAGACAGTCCCCACTGGTTACAATACTTCTCCAAACAATTGATCTTCCTTTGCATGTCTACAATATTATCTGAAAATAAGCACATGTCATCTGCGTACATTAAATTGCGGGTTTGTTCATCATTGCTTAATAGCTCAACTCCTTTAACATCACTGTTTTTCAACATCAATTCAAATTCAGAAACATACATATTGAACAAAAGTGGGCTAAGAATACATCCTTGACGAACACCAGACAAGCAATTAAAATATTCCGTAATTTCATGCTGGCCAGTACGGACAGAGCACATAACTTCCGAGTACATACTTTGTAGTAATGTTAACATTTTCCCTCTCAAGCCTCTTTTCCTCAAGACTGCCCACAGTTTTTCATGGGGGACGCAGTCAAATGCTTTGGAAAAATCAACAAAAAGTACATAGAAGCGCCCACGTTTCTTTGAAAGGTACTTTTGGACTATTGATTGAAGCGAGAAGATATGATCGATAGTGCTATAACCTTTACGAAACCCTGCTTGCGATTCGGGAATTACTTTGGTCTGCTCGGCCCATTCTGCTAGTCGTGAATGCAATATACTAGACATTATCTTGGATAATATATTTAGAAGTGCAATGCCCCTGTAGTTGTTTGCCTCTGAAGGACTTCCTTTCTTGAGGATAGGATGTATTAGTGCTTGACACCACATTTTTGGGTACTTCCCTGTGTTAAAAATGACATTAAACAACAAACACATGTATGTTATCAAGGAAGGACATGCATTAGAATAGAATTCAGGACCAATCCCGTCACATCCGCTAGCCTTTCCTTTCTTCAGTTTTCTCAGAACACTTTGAACTTCAGAATTCGTGATTTCATTATCATACAGGTATACATTTGTGTCTAAATCCTCATTTGTTAAAACTACTTCATGATCAACTTGTGTCTGTAATAAATCCTCTGATGATTCATTATTTCTGGGATTTAGCAAGTCTTTAAAATGACAATAAAATTGCTCTGGTGTGGCCTTAGCCGCATTAAATGAGCCATGAGTACGCATCATTTTATTAACCTTTTGCCAAAATGATTTTGATCGTTTATCAGTAAGGTCTTGTTTTAAACTTTCTACTGTCTGGGCATCACAGATTTTCTTTTTTAACGCACACATCTCCTTAAAGTCTTTCTTTGCTTCAAGGAATTTATCCAGATCATTTGAGCTGTTTGTTCTGTGGAAATCGTGGAGGTGAAGATATTTTACTCTCTTTAGCCTTTCACATTCGTTATCCCACCACAATGGTTGATGAAGCTTACTATGCTTTCCATTCTTTTGCTTATTGGTTTGCATGTCTCCTGCTGATATTTTAATGCATTGTTGTAAAACATTACAGGCAGAGTCGACATCATTGAGACTTAAATATGACAAAAACATATCATGTTCTTCATTTAATAATGATTCAAGCTTTTCAACATAAGTGCTTCTCATTGTTTCTTTCCACGTGAGCCGCAACAACCGGCTAAGTTCAATCTCACATTCAACATTTTCACTAGTGTCATCATGTTCAATGTAAATTTTAAACAACACTGACAGTGGGAAATGATCTGAGTCTGGCCTTGGCATGACAGAAAAACTAAAGATCTTCTCAAACATTCCCTTGCTCACAATAACATAATCAACAATTGTTTTTCCCTTATTAGCAATGCATGTGACATTCCCTTCCTCATCTCCCGGTGTCCTGCCATTCGCAATGTACAATGAATTTTCTTTACAGAAACTAACTAATTGCTTTCCATAACTATTTGTAAAGGAAGCGTCCCGTGACTTTCTTTGGGTACAAATTTCTTCTAAAACATCATCTGTTTCTTCAAAACCAGACAAAAGTTCATGTACGTTATTTTCAACAAAGTTATCATCTAGACGTCCTGTCCTTGCATTCAGATCCCCTCCGATTATCCACTCAACTTCTCCTAACTTATCGCTAATATCATGATATGTCTTCACAAGAGACTGTACACCTTTAACCGTTTCATTATTAAACACAGGCGAAAATTCATGAGGGAGGTAGGGGAAGCATAGGACCACTTTACGATCTGTTTGTAAACAGGTCTCCTTCAACAGTAAACAAACACATTCTTTCATAGAAATTTCTAGCTTTGTGACTTGGGTCCCTAACGACCGACGAACAAAAACAACAACACCCCCACCTAACCCGTGCTCACGTTTTGCAGAGTAAATATTGTACTGGGGAAAAGCGAGGAGCAATTTTTCTTCACTACATGAGTAGACCTCAGAGCAAGCAAAAATGTCATACGACGAACAAAAGTGGACAAAATCAAGGTTAAACAATTTTTGTGATATGCCATGAACATTCCAACACATAATTTTTAAAAACATTGCTTGGGTGTTATTTATTGTTGTTGCAAGTCTGGGCCGGCCGTGTTCCTATTCTTTTGCTGTTGTTGAAGCCAAAGACTGACCCTGCTGTCTCCTTGTGGTCACACCACCGTCCCTGCCCCCCGTTGCCTCACCACCGCTCCCCGACTGACTGCGGGTGACCCTCTGTTGCTGTCGTTGCCCACGGGGCTCGGGTCGGCGCGGTTGGCTGTTGTCCTGTGGTGGTGACTGCTGGCCGTGTTGTGTTTGTGTATGGGTGACGTCTTCCATTTTAAAAAAAACCACGTTTCCCCTTTGCTCTCAGGTCTCTAAGTTCTTCTCTTTGCCGCGGTGTAAGATCACCGGCGACTCTCTTGCACCCAAAACAAGGAATTTGTCCTCCGCATATTGGAATCTTGCAATAATGGGCCTGGGGCGGTCCTTCTGCCTCTTGGGCCCCACTCTATGTACCCGTGTGAAATCACGATCTTCCCAGCTTTTCTCTGTCACTTTTCCAAGTATTTCTACTACCTTTCTTCTTGCTGTTTGCGGCTCCTCCCTCAAATCCTCCGGCACACCATAGAACATTAAATTTTCCCTCCTACTGTACCTTTCTGCCTTTTCCATCTCCCCTTCCAATCTAATAACATTATCATGCAGTGCAGCACATTTCGAGTCAACTTCTTCAATGTCAAGACATTGCACGTGCTGCTGTTCCTTAATTTCACAGACTGAATTTTTTATTGAAGTTATTTCGATCTCGAAGCGCTCCAACTTTGCTCTAAAGTTCTTAATTTCATTTTTAATTTCAGAAAAGTTGTTCTCACTGTACTTTCTAAAGGCTTTAAGCTCCTCTAGGATCTCCAAGCTTATTTCCCTTGACTCGTGATTTTCCATGCTTTCGGAACAAACTGTGGGCTACTCACAAAATAAATATGTCGGACTGTTTTGCTCTTCACTTCACAGATAGCAGAAGGGAAATTCGACAAACACTCGTTGTTCACAGACCGGACAAACACACCAGTTGCAAACAAGCACTCTTCACAACCCAACACTCACTGTTACACACAATATCTACACAATATCTGTCGGGAATTTAGAAACAACCAAGAAAATCACAGACCGACACAAAACACAGCTGCACTCTTGCCAGATCAAAAACCGCGCCATGTACAGAGATTCAGAGTGACATCTATATAAGTCTGTTTATTTGTTTGAAAATTTGCTTCACCTGCAGGGAAAGTAACTAAAAAAAAAAAGCTATCTGTTCACAGATGTACAAAGAAAATTTTAATTCACAATGGCATGGTGGAGAATGTGTGTCTGGTGCTTAATAATTAATAATGATAATAATCATGGGAATTAATATAGCCCTTATTCTTTAGAGGGCTCTGAACACTATAACTCCTTACTTACGGCAAGCCACTCCCAACAGCAAGGGGTGGGAACCGCAGTGCCAGTGAGCTAGGCAATATTCTTTTACGAAGATTTTGACATCAAATTACTTTTCCGCGATTGCAGAAAACAGGTCTCTTTTAGGGGGAGTTCATTCATTACGTGAAGAACTATCAAAATAGGTTCACTTCTTTTGATTTAGTGACCAATTTAGAGAGGTATATGTCATTTTTAAAGTTTGTACCAAAACAGGGCCACAGCATGGTGGGTTTACCACCCTCAGAGAAAGAGTTAAAATACAATATTATGACTCAACTGATCTAATAGAAAATGCACATTAAGAGACCATTTAACAACACACACACACACACACACACACACACACACACACACACACACACACACATGCAACACCTAGAACCACACATAATCTCACAAACAAAATTCACTGGCAGAGAATTGTGTTGAAAAAATGTGTCTTTAGACTTTTCTTGAACTCTCTCTTTCTCACAACATAATACACATTTCTTTTCGGAGGAATTCCAAATTCTAGGGGTATAGGAGGAAAAAATATGTTAGGGTACTTTTCTTTCTCCTTTTCTCCAATGCTCCTAGGCTTGGAGATCTTTTAAAAATACTGAGCAATTCAGTATCACGGAAACTCATTTCCCTTTCAGGTAGCCATATGATGTTATTATAGTCTTTCTTTTACCCAGGTATGCTCCTCTTTTATTGTCAAGGAACCATAGCACACTAAACTTACGTGTTATTCTTCTTCCGTAGAGAAACTAGGTGCACAATCCCACCTACCCTTGGACCGCAAGTGTGAAATGTCTATGGAAAATTCACAGATACCCACTAACCCCCACCCAAGAGGAATTTAAATGCTTTGATACAGTTTTTAGTAGAATTTGGATGTACTTATTATCTATAAGCTTTTGATCCTATTCGGTGATCTTTTCAAATGTAAGCAAGTTCAGAAGGAGATGACTCACCACTTATTTTTGTGTATGTCGTAGACCCAAAATGAATTCATATTGTCTCTTTTGTCTTTTTCTCGACTCAGACCCTGCAGAGGTGAGAGAAAAATCTGGATCAACACAAAACTAAGAACATCTAAGAAAAAGAAGAGAAATCTGGACTAGCAACAAGACAATCAACAGCAGGACAATGAAAACAGAATTGAGGACTATTAATAGGATAGATACTAAGTAGAAAAATCAGTGCTTGCTCATCAATGAAAAGACAGAAAATAAAACCCTAGACAAACATTTCTCACATCTTAAATCTCAGTAATTTGGATCAGGTCTGGACATAATATACTATGTCTGTGACATTCTATTTTCGTCTGGATCTGGTAGAGAATCCAATAGTAAGCAACTGTAATCACAAAATATGTCGTCATCACATATCTATTGGTGAACATTAGCTGTGAATCATAACAAAACCACCATACTTTTCTGATATTCCTGCAAATTTATGAAAAGCAGCACCCCTTTCACACTCTTAAAAATGCTGTCCAACTCTGCAAGAATTGCTTCTACAATATTTGTACTCTTCAGTGGATCTTTTTGCACCACGATCATAGCTCCTGACACTTCCAGGTATGCATAAACAAAAATACGATTAGCCCGAGAAATCTAAAAAACTATAACTTTTCATGCAACAAAAACAAAACAAAAAAACAAAACAGAAAGCCACTCACAGAGAAGACGTGAATCTCGTTCAACTCGGGGTCAAGAGTTGCCCTCTGAGTAAAACCTGTAAAAGATTTTCCACGACCTATTGACAAATTTTGGCATTGAATGCAAGCATGAGTGCAATATACAAAAATGGGCATGCAGAGTAGTCAAAAGATTTTTACTGCACGGAAGAAAGAAAATATAGAATAACCAATGTGCTTTATTTCCTCCTCTAACAATGAGTTTGATTCCCCCTAGCGCAAAGAAAAACCTTTGACTACTCCGTAAACATGAAAAGTACACTTGAAAATTTTTATCTCTGTGGGATATTGGGCTGGAAAAATAACTCAGCAACTCCTGAAGAAATGCCTGAAAAGAGACATTTTTGTTCTGATTTCAGTATTCCTTTCCATCAAAGAATCAGCATGTCATTTGTCAAGTAGGGAAAATTTGTAGGCAAGCCATAGATTTTCACTTCATCTGTACTAGCAGCATATTTTCACAATTTCACAGCTTGATCTTAACACCTCTCATTCACCAAGTGCATAAATACATGCAAAGCATTTCTTCCTGAGTCAATTTCAACCAAAGGCTTAATACTGCTTAATGTATTTGTAATAACAAAATCTGGGATGACATAAGCCACCGATATGAGGTTAAGCGTTTACATCTCTCACGGACTTGTCTGATCTATATGTAAGATTTTATTAAACCTGTTCTCAACGCTGACAACTTTCCTGGGTCAGAAATTCACATACACACACGAAACATGCAGACAACCATGAGGCCTTAGGAATGTACATTTGCCCTGTATCTTTCAAGAGGCACAGACATTTAATGCACAAGTGTCAACGCCCATTCAGAATGTCCATAAATATTTTCTAAAAATCCTAAACTTTCCAGTCAAGAGCAAAACCCAAAGAACTTTAACTTATAAATTTCAAAGATAATTGCAACAGATTCTCAAATTGGCAACAAAAAACATGACTATAAGAACAATTCATTGCCCATTCCCATGCTGTGCATTTGTTCACAGAATAAGTTGGGCCGCATTTAAATCTTGTCTAAAAACACATTTAAGTCTCATTTTACTAAGTACAGTCGAACCTGTGTAAAACGGCCACCCACTGTCATAGAGAAAAGTGGCCTTATAAAACAGGTGGCTGTCTTAGGCAGGACTGACCAAAATGACGAAAGCAAACCATTCCCTTCAGAGGTCTAAACCAGGTCTGTTCTCAGGCTTGAGACTGGCTTGAGGCTAATTTACCTCTTTTCCTACCAAGCCAAAATCCACCACTGGCCCAGGGCTTTTCCCTGACCTATTTTTACGCCCCTACCCCACCACAGGAAAATGTCAAAACATCCAACTAAATACACACAAACCAGATCTTATGGCCCATCAATCTGAAGGTTAAAAAATAAATCTATCAGACGGCGATACAATATTGTAGATTTATTCCAATTATATTACTTTGGGGTTTCTAAAAGTGATTATGCAATATCGAAGGTGTCATATTAAATCACAATCTTTCCAGCTTTGAAAGGTCATATCTAAAAAAAAGTACAACAACAGCATCATTCAAACTTCCTAGGTAGGTTGCCTCAAGTAATGCAAAGAAATGCTGAAAGTTATGTATGTGTACCTAATATAGAAGTGAAAATATGAGAGCGCTTTTCTTCTCATATTTACGTTTCGAAAGGGACAAAAAAAGCGCTGAAATAACTAAAAATCGTCTCTCAGTGCTATAATTTCTTTCGTATCTGCTAACAGGAAGTCTATTCTATTATTTTGAAAACAAGGATCGGCCAAGAATTTCGTGTCTTGTCATTACTGGATTGGAATTGATAGCGAGCCACTGGAGCCGTATTTTGAGGCTCTCTGTCCAGCAAGGCCAGGTCCGCGAGTCGCAAAATGTGGCTCGTGGTAGGGAAAGTGTTAAAAGGGAGTGGGTGCTAGAAGTGATCATATAGTCAAATCAAGAGACGCTGGCAAGTCAGTAGATATCAGTGTAATTTTTCTAGGAGGCAGATAAGAATATAAGACTTAGAAAGGAAAAGAAGAAGCTTAAAAACCACCAACTTGAAGACCTGGGCTCATATTAGAGACAAGTGAGCTAATCTTCCCTCCATGATTGAAATATATGTGTACATAGGAAAGCACTTAAGGAAGTCAGTTTACGTAGAATGCAAGTTCAGCCAACTTATTACAAATCTGGTCTCATACACACTGCACAAATACGAAAGAAGGCAATTTCACAACTTGGGAGACAGAGGCAGGGAAAGTGGTCAGCAGCAGTGCTACCGTTATCCAAGTAGAGGCAATGTGCAGAAGCATTGTGAAACTTCTTGCCTCAAACATATGAGAAGCGTACACATTTGTAAGACAATCTGGCTCATCAACCACAAGTAGTAATAAAATTAATCACCATGTTAGAACAAAACTGCTTTACAGTACCTGCTTGACACCCTTCTTTCCTCTTCTCATCAGACACAATTTCCACAGCTTTTGTATCAACATGGTACGACAAAAAATCATTGAGGTATTCCTTCGCTCTCTGGCCAGCAAATATATACAACTCCCTTTTCACCTGTAAGAGACACATTGTAAAAAATAAGTCTCAATTCATCTATTTCAATACAGAATTTGCACCAAAAAATCTTAAAATCTTGTGTTATATCATCTAGTAATTTGATATGATACAAATAAACCAAGGCAAACAAAAATAGAGTCATCAGCTGCCAAAATACTCAGACTCCACTTCTGTATGATTATGAAATATTCTTATTCTTTACTGCTGGTCAGAAAAGTTTGAATACTAAACGCTTCAAAAATAGCTAAGGTTGTGACTATCACTATCAATGTATTTTGATCACGTTGATTCTCAATTGCAGAATTTACTGTAATAACCTGGTATGATCTTAATGAGAGCATCATTGTATCAGGCTTTATTTGGACTCAAAGTCAAATAAAGAAAAAGTGTGTGTCAAGGGAGGCAAAATTACCGGGTGGAAAAGCATTGAGTGGCCAATTCGAGATCTCAGCGAAGAGCCATCATCTTTTAATAAGGCCCATGTATTTGACGGGATGTGGAAGGAATACAGGCCACTGAAGATTGGATCTGGAGATCTTTCACTCTCAATTCCGGAGGGACTGAAAGAAAAAAAACACACACACAGGAAACAAATAGAGTGTGACATTCTTTGAATTCAAAGCAATTTCAACACACACCATTTATAGGAGTCAAATTTTTTTAACTACTGAAAACATCGCAAGTTGAGAAAAAGCTTAAAATTAGCCGCCATGTCCCTGTTTGTCAATAATTGTGAAGTGAACAGTGAACATACCTTGTGAATAAAAAGAAGCAATCTGGAATGTCATCTAGGACGTGAAAGTGTTGAGCTCATTCATGAAAAAGCAGAATGTTATATTCTGTTATCCAGTATTCTTTTACAAAATTCTCTTTTTTAAGAGTAAGCATAACATCTTTTCAAAGTTGCATGCGTATCTTTGTCTATATATATATATGCGTTTGAGTTTTACCCTTAAGAAAGAGATATTTGAAAGTGCTTGCTTGCATGAGTAAGAGAGTAGCACATCAACCCAAAATAGTCACTCAGCATTAAGAAAAAAAACAGCCAGATAGAGACAACAGACGAGCTATAAAGATGCAGGGCTTACTAGTCACATCTGCTCCTAGATTTTCAACAAAGAACATTTTTTTGGTTCAACTTGTGTTTGTTCTTCAGTAGTTCAAAATATCAAAATAACACCCACCTGACCAGCACTCTCCCACCAAAAACGTAAATGGTCTGCTTCTCTATGTCAATGACCATCTGGTGGTCAAAAATGAGCCTTGGCCCTCCCATTGATGCTGCATCCTCAGTGATGAAAGTCCACTGCTGGCTCTGTATGTCGTACATGTGGAAGTCACACTGAAAAGAAGGACAAACAACTTAAAAATCACAAGCTGGTATGATGGGGGGGGGCATAACAACCAAAACGATACACACATTACATGTCAATTACAAAATACAGCACCTACCAACACAGTGACTGTAAAGAAGGAAGGATAAAATATACCAATGGCTGGTTGCAACACTCTGGCAAACATTTATATTCCCAATTTTTATGAGCTTAGTTTTAGTATAAGTTTTACAGCACATGTAACACAATAAGGTCAAATAAATGCCAAAGATTAGAGGTATTCTGAGAGAGGAACAAACACAAAAAAAGAAAGAGGGGGGGGGGATAAGGATGATAGATGATAAGACAGAAGGAGCAGACCACATTAAAGTACCCGCCCACCACTTACATTCCCAATGTTGAGAGCTGCCATTGGGTTTGCTGTTGGAGACACAGTTGGTCCTAAAAGGACGAAACTGTAGTCCTGTCAGGGGTCCAGCATCCACCTGCCTCTCACAACTGTTCCTGCCAGACTGTATGCCTGCTCATTGTCAGTCACACCCATGTAGCAGCATATCCACGTTACCTCTTTTAAGTGACTACATTGTTAGTGAATGATCCAAAAGGTGGTTGTTTTGTACTTCCATCAACACGTTCATGGAATGTTTAGCAAAAGCAGGCAGCCAAGGTATTCGACATTGTTGTGGCGTAAGATCCATCCACATACTTGAGGTGCTATCATAAATTGAAATTAAATGATGACAAAACAGAAATCATGCCATGCTCAACCAGCTCAAAGATAAATGCTCTTGATGTAAAATGTCTCACCATTGGCAAAGGTACTGTCGTTTTTTCAAACAAAGCAAAAAATCTAGGAGTTTACTTAGACAAAGACTTGTCCATGGAGACCCAACTTAACCATCTATGTAAAATTTCATACTTAGAAATGAAAAGAATTGCTCACATAAGGAAATTTCTCAGCACTGATGCCACCAAAAAACTAGTGTTTGCCTTCATTTTGTCACTCATTGATTATTTGAATTCACTGTTCGCTGGCCTACCCGAAGAAAAAATTGCAAAACTCCAACGCACTCAAAACAATGCTGCCCGGCTAGTATTAAAGCAATCAAAATGCCATCATGTGACTCCCCTTCTTAAAGAGTTCCATTGGCTTCCACTGAAAGCGAGAATTGAATTTAAGTTAGCCCTACTAAGCTTCAAAGGTCAAACTAACCAGTCTCCCACATACATTCAAGAACTCATTTTACCATACACACCATCCCGTGAACTAAGATCCAGTGGCTCTAGGCTAATTTCAACACCTCTTGTGTCACTGAAGAAATATGGTGAGAGAGCTTTTTCTTTTTCTGAGCCAACAGCTTGGAACACTCTCCCTCTTGATTTGAGGAGCGAAATAAAACTTGATACCTTTAAAAGGGGACTCAAAACACATTAATTTAAGAAATATTTTAATTAATGGACAGTACCTTTGCCTTTTTGTATGAGCATTTTTTATTGTCTGAAAGAATGTTGCTGTAAAAAAAGAACGCACATGATGAATTTGTATGGTCTTAGTATGAATGCGTTTTTAGTCTCCTATGTACGCCTTGGGCCCATGCTGTGGGGAAAGGCGGGATACAAATGCTCTTATTATTATTATTATCAAAAGGGTCCAGAAAGCTCTTCAACAAAATGGCTTTACGCTCCAGTGTTGAAGACCCATCAATCAATTCTCTCGACAAACCCACCAACAATGTTCCAGGGTCATGAATTCTCATCGAAGAGTTGCTCGAGTCAGTTAACTGTCAACACAGCAAATTATGCTTTCTCTGCGAGTAAAACTGTTTTTGATAAAAGATAAATAATAAGGAAGAGCCCCATAACAATATCAACAATGATGTGCTCACCTTTAATCTGTTGGGTGTTCTCATGGACGAATCTAAGTACCGCCCTAGCGTGAAAATCTGCTTTCTTTCGTAGTCAAGGCACATTTTATGACAAGAGCGGGCAGACGGGCCTCCCTGAAACAGACCGCGGAATAGAGTGTGAGCATACAGACAGCAAAAGGGTTTTATTCTGGTAAGAACTCACAGACGACGACTGTGTAAAGCAAGTTTGTTTTGTTTTGGTTAGTGTTTTACAGCGCTTGCAACTGCATAAGGTCATATGAACGAGCAAGACACTTTAAACATTTTCAGTTAGGTAGGAATTAATTTTTAATTTTGCCAGAGAGGCGGCGAAGCCTACTCTTATCGATTTTGTAAAACAAGAAACAGACAGAAGGCAATACAAATTAAGGAGGAAGACAGATTAGTAGTGATCTAAACTGTGTCAAGGAGGGCATAAAAAAACACCTGCATCAAAAAACAATTTTAAAAAACCCCCAGACCTGCAGCAGATTGCTGCTGACAAGGTGGTAACAAAGTCAATTATAGATAGAATAAAGACAAAAACTGTCAGTGTTCACACTTCTTCTGAATCTTGCCATCTTACGTATAGGAATCTGCTATGGAAGAGGAACTGTAAACACAAAAGAGTACGAACACAAAGTAAAAAAAAGTTGCATCACTCTTGTGTACATGTATAATGGACAATTATGACGAGAACTTTGTAAAACTACTTATAATGGAATAACTGCAACAAAATTTTGATTTTGATTCTTTTTGTTAAAAAAGATGAATAACACCCCCCCTCCTCCCCATACCTTTTTTAAAAATACCCAATTCAAAATCCCCTTGAGAGCGAGTAAATACTACTATTTCATATTTCAAGATGGCCTCTCACTTTGTTGCCCTTATTTTTTCATCGGCGGACAGAGAATCTCCTGAGCAACAAAACAAGTCACTGAAATTTAGGTCTACCAAAGATCTTACAGACCTTCCTTCAGGTCCACTCTACCCTCACTTTTGTGTGGAAATTATCATAACTGAACTATTAGTAGCAATCTTTTAAAACCCTTTACATCTTTCTCCGTATCCCTGGATATACAGGTCCAGGCGTGTGAAGGAACATGGTAGGACCAGAGGTCGGCAAGATCATGGTTGCCATCCCAGCCACCGAACATGTAGATTGTCTCCGTCAGCACATCCATACACATCTGATGACCTCCGCGCATCCCTGGACGGGCTTCAGATCCTACCTCAGACTCTGTGGAAGGGAGAGGAAGCAAGAGCACAATCCTCAGTCATGACTTAAACATTCATCCGGGGGCGCAACATACATATCCTTATTAAACGTCTCATATAAAGTATCGTCGAAAGCTACAGGTCCACTGTCACTTGACCACTCATGATCTTCCCTCATACAAGAGATCATTGATAGGGGGAATTAAATATGTGCTACTTCAAATTAAGGCAGGAAGTGTATCAATATGACTTCCAGCTGTAAGACCAGGTCCGGTCAAATGCTGAGGCACAAAAATGCCTTAACATATTACACCCTAAGGGTCTGGACGAGAAGTCCATTCCTAGATCCTAAGCAAGGGGAAGAAACCCACCTCCCGTGAATACAAGCATTTAAAAAACACATTAAAAAAATACTAAACAAATTCCAAAAACCCTAAAAAAATAAAAGTAAAAAAGAAAAATGAATGTAGTTTTAAAAAATATAGCTTTATGTATGCAC
Source organism: Aplysia californica (assembly GCF_000002075.1). Classification (NCBI taxonomy): domain Eukaryota; kingdom Metazoa; phylum Mollusca; class Gastropoda; order Aplysiida; family Aplysiidae; genus Aplysia; species Aplysia californica. The sequence continues at coordinate 1,294,260 of NW_004797345.1, forward strand.
AAACTGTTGAAAATGTTCTAACTTTACTTCAATTTGGGCGTCCGACCTGTCAACCACTCTCAGCGTCGCAGTCGGGCCTTAGATCTAAATTCTACATCTGATCAATCTGAATCTCCACAAACTCTTGCTACAATGTTTTCATCCAAATCTGATTAATCTGATTTGTCATATGCTTGTTTTTGCTCATATCCATCATTATTTCCTTTTTCAAACTCAATTGTGTTGCTTTTCAACAAGTCGAGACACCTTCGAAGTGTCAGAATCATTTTGATTTTAAGGAGCAATAGATTAGGGTTGGGCTTTGGGGGGGGGGGGGGGGGGGGTTCAGGGTTGGAGTGACAAGGAACAGAAGGAATCCAATTTTATTTCTGACAGCAACACCACAGATTTTACAAACTGTTCATTCTAGACCCAGCAGGGGTGGGGGAGGGGATGTCTCAGACTGGCCAGTCCATCCATAAAACAGCATAAAAGTAATTTGAGCACCCAGAGGGTCAAACAGCTTCTTACTTATGAGTTCTGACTATGTTATCTTTTGTCTTCCTCACCATCTTTATCACTTGTCTTTTCTTTTTTTGCAGGAGAAATTGTCTTGCCATCTCGCTACCTCAGAATTACAAAGCTCTATCTGCTCAGTACGTAGTTTTGAGAAATTTAAAGTCAAAGATTTTGAGGTTCACATCATGTCAACCTTTTTAAAATGCAATTCTGTGAATATCTTGGTAACAACTCTGAATAATCTTACAGTCTGACCTCAAGATCTTAGTAACTCAAAATGGCAAAAAATGTCAAATAGAACATTGTATTTCTAATGTAGCGATCTGTCAGCTTCCTGTAGACTTTCCATTGGTAACGCAGTCTTCAAACTCCAGCTTTCTTGTGGCAGTTTTGTTTTGCCTGCTCTTTTACGGACCATACATCACTCATTTAATAGATGACATTAAAGAGCTGGTACCTTTTGATAGCCTCAGAAGCTTTTGCTTATCTGACAATCTCGTCAAGATACTATTGCAATTCTTTAATAAGTTTTCAGTACGTGGCGCTGTTAAGGTGATTCAGAGGCATCAATGGCATATCAACAGAGCCTCTCGATTGACCCATGCTAACAGAGCTCATGTGCATGCATTGACATTTGTGGCAGTGAACATTCACTGTGCAGATTTTGTCATCCATTCTAAACTCTGGAAACTTACTCTTACTTTTGACCGGCTGAATGGGAGTCCACTCTGGCCTGTAGTCTTGTTGGCTGATGTACTGCTCAAACATGCCCTCTGAAAAGGGAGTAAAAAAATCTGCTTGTTTCAAATTGATAAAAAGGATTCTAGTAGCATTCAGAGTAGACAGACATGCTGTTTCCAACAAATTACACAGAAGCATATTAACAAGATAATGGTCATTTAAATAAGGCAAGGTACCATATTAGTATTATGATCCTTTCAAAACAGAAAGACTGTTTGTTAAAAGGAGACCCTCTGATTCAAAATTCATCCCCAATAGCACTAACCCAAGTTGATGTGGAGGACCTTGTTTGTTCGAGTGCAGAGAAGTACATTGCCACAATAATGGTCATTTAGTGCTGGGAAAAAGACAGACAGACAGACAGAAAAAACAGAAGGGAAATTAAAGAAGTAAGGCCTACAAGTGGTGCCCTCCAACCTGTGCAGTGGAATAAAACAACCCAATTTCAGAAATGGTTAACTGGTAATTCATATAAGGGATACCTGCACTACAGAGAAGCATGATACTGAGTAAATGGTGTGCCCAGGGTAATTCAGTGCTAGGAAAAAAGTATCAACACCCTTCGATCATCAAGGGAGGGACCAGCATATAAAAGAGACAATAGGTCAGAATTTACGGCACACATTCAAAACTGGAGCGAAGAATTTTCAAAATTTACTCACCTCATCAAGACCCCCATTCCCCTCCCTCAAAATAAGCTACAACTCTGACCATAGGACCAAATGGAGGCTACAACTACACCAGAGCTACACTGTGGGCACCTAAGGCATTTAATTTCTTCTCGGTTCTGGCCATGTACATTTAGAAGACAAGTATCTGGTTTTACTGCTACACTTTAAAGTGCATATGTACTAACCGACAAAAAAAAAAAAGACAAGCAAGTTCTCATCTCAAACTAAAAAATTATTCATTCTCACAGCAGACACCCCCACCCCATTTCCCCCTTAACAGTCTCTGCTTTTAAGTTGGAAAACAAAAGGTGTTACCTTCGCTTGCTTGAGTAATCAACTCTTCACAGGCCTTGAAGTCTGCATTTACCACCTGTGTGTGGAAACAAAACATTCCAATTAGCACACAAAAATATCAGAAAAGACTTGTCCGGCCTAGTGTATCTTCCTCACTGACCTCTGCAACAGATATATGGCCACGTTCTCTACAAATGCTTCACAGATAAATAATGTGAGTAATACACCAACAAGCTGATCACAGCAATGAAATATAAAAAGATGAAATTCATCCCTCCCCCCCCCAACCAATCAGTAAAATTTACTCTGATCTGACATATTAAATAAATAACATTTTTGTTAAATGGAGAAAATTAAAGTAAATTGTTATGGTCAACTGTATTAACTGTTTATATGTTAATTATTGACTGCAGTGATAAGCAAAAAGTCCTGGGTGACAATGAAAAAACCCCCACAAGAGCAAAGATATGGGGAAAAAAAGGCAAAGAAAGTATTTTTTTTTTTTTAAAGATTAACAAATAAAACGCTTACAAGGAGAGTGTGCAGTTGTGTTACTATTGGGTGTTCAAGTGTGATGTTTGTCTTTTTGCTCAGTGCCTCATATGCGTCAGTGTAGCACCGCTGACGAAAGTGTTTCAAACAAAGACGGATGGCTTCTCTTTCTCGATACTGGAAAATAAATTTAAGAAAACCAGGTGATGCAATTATAATGAGTATGTTCAAATTATGAACACATACACACACATACACACACACAAAAAAACTCAATAAAGGTCAAATTATGAGAAAAAAAAAAAAGAATACTGACTTACTAGTTACATAGGACGATTGGTACATGAAACCTGACACCCTCTCTCTTCAACATGGCTGATGATGATCAACATGTCCGTCTCCATTTGGAGCTCCCAAAATCAAAGACTGGACACTAAAATGCTTTACATGCATGGAATGGAAATGTCACATTAGGTCACTTTTAAGACACAAAATACATGTAATTATAATAACACTTGGGTTCATCTAATGACACATGAGAAGAAAAACACTACTACTGTAAGCAGTAAAATATCAGCACCAACTCACAGTGTTGTACCAGTTCATACAAGGCCGAACATCTTCCCAGCGGCTGTTTCCAATCAGCTCCACATACCAAATGCTGAAGTTGAAACTTGGCCCCCACGCTTGCAAGGGCACTGTCACAAGATAAATTCTAAAGTAAAAATTTCCACCTCTTTTAGTTTAGTTTTAGTAGAGGTTATACAACGCTTGCAACTGTATAAGGACATATGAGCACCAAGGGGTGGATGTCAAAAGAGAAGTCCTTACAGGGAATCAGACTTACTCTGCTCACCTCTCTAGCTTCAACAGCACAAAGTCTGCTTCGACTATCAAGGCACCTCGGAAATAGTGGGTCACAAGAGTGTGACAAGCATACAAAAAAATAGAGGAAAATGACGATTGTAAAGATTTGGATAGAAAAAGCAGTAGTACCCCTTATAATATAAATGCTGTTCCAGCACAGTTATGAGCATGACATTGTTGGATCAGCCCATTTACAATTCTACTGTGCATTAGAACGAGAAATGTCCCCCCTTTGGGAATGGCCTAAAGACACTTCAGTCAGCGGAACCGCCCCAGGGGGTATTTCCACCTCTTAAATAGCCCAACAGTGTTGATTTGGGAGTTAAACCTATATCATTTCACAATTTCAAAGTGAGTGGTGGAGTAGCAGGTTATGCAGTTTCAATTACAAAGAAAAATGTAAGTGAGAGGTGAGCTTTTCATTGACTTTTCAACACTATCATTCAATATGTTTGAGAAGAAAAACTGAACATTCAGGGGAAAATAAGTTCCACCATCTTATTGAATTTCAATTAATTTTAAAAATTTTAATGCTTTCTAACTGACAAATTCCCACACTGCCTGGCTCTTCCTTAAATATAATGTGCACTGTCTGTCAGTGATTAAGCTAGCAAAATGCATGGTCTGATTTTCAATTCTCCAAATGTAAGTGGCCAGATTAACTTTTACAAATCTACATATCTTTTTTTAGTTTTAGTAGAGGCTTTACGGCGCTCGCAACTGCATAAGGTCATATGAGTGCCAGAAGATTAGAGGTGTTACAAGAGAGTAACAAACATAAAAAAAGAAGAAGGGGAGATAAAGACGATAGATGTTTGATAGGAAAGAAGAAACAACCACAGCAGAGCACCCACCAACCACCCGCCCTACATGTCTACTATCCAGATGCTACATCTAGAAGTTCAAAGAACATACTGTGGTTTAGGCCCCTACAGCCAGGGACAATTCAATAAAATCTTCTAAAACCTAACAAAAAGCATGAAAATATATATTATATAGTTTCAGTAACAGGAACAGTAGCCTATAAAAATACATTTATTAAGCTAAACAAAGCTGGCAAGTTCATTAACATCACATAAAATGTACATTTTCAATTATACAATTTATTTCAAAGAACTCCACGACTCCAAAAAGTTCTCTAAATACAAGATTGAACAAGTTCATGGTTCATATGAAAAAATGCAAACATTTGTTTTACACAAATATTAACTACAGACATTAGAGCAAAAATAAAAAAAATCATTACCAATTTTGACAAAATGACATGGAAAGGGGTTGCCGTCCAACTCATGGCGCAAAGAAAATGTCTCAGCAACATGATCATTTTTCAGGCCCCTGGAAGATGAAAAGTTAACTTTACAAAAGTCTGAATTACGTACTCAGTGTGTAATAGAAACAATATGTCATCAAACCCTTAGTGTTAGATATGTTCCACTCCTAATCTTTTGAGTAACCCCTCATAATAAAACACACGCACATTTCATGGACGAAAGAACACTTTGCTAGACACTATAATATAGGTAATATCAAAGTTTGAAAACTTAAATCCCCACTGATAATAAAAATACACCGCATAAATCCAGAGTGGATCAAGGCACAATGTGGATGCAAACTCTCAAATTTTGCACGTTTGGCCAGCTTCCTCAACCAACAGCTTGCAAAATTCAGAATCTGGCATGCTCTCCCAATGCCCATCATAAAATGAAAGGGCGAAAGGGAACTACACGAGAAAAAAAGCCGTTGAGACAGTATCATAAAAGTTAAAGATTCTTCAACTCTTAAAGTGGTACAAAATAAGAACACTAATGCATAGGAAACCTACCTCAAATATCGAACAAGCACATTGTAAAACAATAATATGTCTCTACGGGTCTCATCTGGAGCACCAAACAGATCTTAACACTAAAGCAAAAAGGAAATTTCATAGCAGGGATACAAACAGAATGCAATATAAAAAATTGCCTTTGCATAAAAATCTTACCCATCCAATAGTTCCACCATGTGGTCTTCAGAGAGACCCCCATACACTTTAAACTTCCTCAAATTGCACACATGTATTTTTTCATATTTCCCAAATAAAATGGATTCCACAATGGCTGGTCTCTCGAGTTTCAGCACAAGAAACTGCAATAAACACACAACAAAAGAGAAGAAGAGTCAATAACCTTCTCTTGTGTAAAAGAAATCTAAAAGTGGCAGCATCATAAATTTTAAAAAAATAAATTATTGTTAAACATACAGTGTTTTTAAACAATCCCAAGTGCAGTAAAGCAACAAAGTATGAACAAAATGGACCTATTCCTAAACTGACAACAAACACAATTCAGGAAAATGAAAGAATAAAAAAAAAATTATAACCCATAACAATAGCTCCTGCATCTTAACTTTCAGGGGCAAAAAGTTGAAAGTTCTTGACCTTATATTGTAAGATTCTATATATTGTATTATTATTGTCATTTTTAAAAAACGCCTAAAAGCTTGGATTGACCTTGTAGGTAAAATACTCGTAAATTTCTTCATTGAGAACTTGACCATGCCAGTGCAGGTCTTGTATCATTATGACTAAAATTCAAGACGATATAAGGAAGCAGCAGACACTCAAGTGCAACTACATAACAATCAACCCATCCAAAAATAAGCCAACCACTTCAACGACTTCAAAGCCTGGTTTAAAATAAAGTCCATAACATTGGCTCGTGTAAACATAGAAATTACAACCATACTGACAAAATGACTCGTTTACCTGTGGAGGATTGTTGGAGTCTGATGACCATCTGGATAACTGATCATTGGGTCGATCATGGTATATGTTTCTGAAAAATAAAACAGAAAATTATGTGGTAAAATTTAAATACTGACAGCCACTGTGGAATATTTCTTACTATAGATGTCACAAGAAAAATGAGTACTTATGATGGTATTTACTCACCCAATAAAGCATTGACAATTATGATTAAGTCGGTAGAAGCTGTAGAAGAGCCAGTTCGACTATCTGGAAAATTGACTGACTATGCATTGCGTGCAGGCTAGACTTAACTAATTCATCTTGGCAAGTGGGGTGTAGATCATCAGAAAATCCTTCCAGTATTCATCCAGACATCTTTGTGAACGCGTCCACTGTTGGAGCTAACACTACTGACTTGGGGAGATGGTTCTAAATAACATTTTCAAAGAAGTTTGCCCTCACACACAATCTGCTTCTTAGCTTCTGGAGCTTCTCTGAGTTGCCATGGAGCGGTGTGGTTGTTGCCTTTGTAAAAGTTGGTCTTTGGTGATGTAGTAGCTTTTGATGTACTTATATGTATCCATCATATCACCACGTAACCTACAATGTTCTAGGAATGGAAGCTTTAGTTTCTTCAGTCTTTCAGAATAAGTGTTTTATTTGAGGTGACTCAGCATTTCGGTCACCCACCTTTGAACTTGCTCGATTTTACTACATAATCCTTTTTCAAAGGGTTACCAAATAGTGTGCATACTCTAATAACTGCCTCACTAAACTCTTGTAGAGCAAAACAAACATTCCTCAGAAAAGTAGTCAAATGATCGTCTGGTAAGTCCAACAATATGATTCGCTTTTGATGTTATACTGGGTTATGTGCTCCTTTAAGGTTAGTGTATCATCGACCACAACTCCCAAATCTTTCTCTCTCTTTGTTATATATATTCAGTTTGCGTCTTGAGATGCTACTATCCAGTGCTTGGTCCATAAAGTATCAATTATCATTGTCTTTGCCAACTTTTAGGACATAACGCTTTTGCGAGTGGAAACGAAGTAACCATCGTTGAGACCATTCTCGGAGAGTATTCAAATCATCCTGTAAATCTTGCGGCCCATTCACAGTGTCATTTCTAACGTAGAGCTTTGTGTCATCAGCGAACATTCTAGGCGTCGTTTTAAGACCTCTGGGAAGATCATTAATGTAAACTACAAACAGGAGGGGGGCCTAGAACTGATCCTTACAGGATTCCGCTTGCAACTTCAGCTTGCTCTGACTGTGAACCATTTATAATAATGCTGGGCTACGGAGCAGATGGCTCTGGTTCAAATCCCAGACAGTATTTTTGAATTTTGGTCCTTTTGGGCAGTTTTCAAGGCTTTCAACCCATTTGGCTTGGTTCTTCAGAATATGGACATTCCTCCCCTTAAATAATAATCTATACAAGTGTTAACATTCACTTACTCCTCCCTTCCCCCCCCCC